>NC_081824.1:158985401-159288432 GCF_030867095.1 Alligator mississippiensis
ATAATACAGACCTTGGAAATGTATACAACAGGATTTTGTAGTGGCCATTTCACTTAGAGCTGAAAGATAGCTAAAATATCTCTTTGATTTCTGTAATGATTAAAATATCAATAAGCCACGGTATATAAATGTAGAAGAAATGCAAGCTGAAGCAAAACAAAATGCAATCTTGATGGGCTCTCTTGAAATAGTTGCATGTATGTACCTAAAGTAACATTGATCAGCAAAGTTATATAAATAAAAATAAGCCAAAATATTTTTTTAAATAGAAACACTAATTATCTCCAGCAAAATGGTGTTCAAAAGCTCTTTAAAAGGTATTCTGCCTGGTGTGCTTCTTCCAGCAAGCAAGTAGAATGAACATTTTTTACTCTATTCTTTGAAGTATTTGCTGAACTGCTTCAGAAGTGGCCAAGATGATCACATCAGTACTTAAAGAATCTATTTGGGAGGGTGGATACTTGCTCACAGGTCTGGTAAAAGGCACTATATTTTCATTTCTACCTGGTCTGTAATTTTAACACTAGCTATTTTATTCTTATAGCAGACACTGAAACACAGTGATTATTTCCACTAAAACTTTAAATTATGAGAATTATAGTTTCCACTAGCTTTAACATTAAGATTGACAAATTCTGAATTACTACCCTTCAAGTAAATGTAACAGAGTAATGCACACACATGTATACACATCCACACACAATACAAACCTGTACACACATACACAGCGTGGAACCTAGCAATAACTTTAGTTTCTGAGCGAATATCTTCAGAAGCACAAACTAACATGCTTTTCTGCAGCAGGAGCAAGGGGCCAAGATATAAGGAAATTACACATAGGATGTTTCTCAAGTTCCTATCTGTGTATCAGAAGGGCCAAATTTCACAGTAGTGCCACACACACACACACACACACACACAAATTGGATGGTTGTATCACTAAAAATGATAAATGTTTCACTATTTACTTACCACATAAAGTGGACGGTATCTGCCTCACTGTATTTGTATTATAATCAATAAAATCAACCACAATTGTTGCTTAGTGAAGAGTTACTGGGATAAAGGGTTTCTCTGAAATACTGTGCTTATCATGCTTGTCATTACAGAGCTGGCAGCCCAGATGACACAACCAATCCTGTTTTTTTCAGGTTTCCAGCTGCAGATGTAAATCACAGTTTAAATCAGGACCCTCACCCTATTTCAATGTTGTGTGAAGGCAAGGTACTCAGCACACCTGCTTTTTGCTCTCTCTTTCTACTAATGAATGTGCTGTTGGCTCAGAGCCAACAAACGAAGATAACAGCAGTTCTGCACTAACTACCCCGAACAGTTTTTTAACCCTTTATCTTCCGGAAGCACCTACACTTCATTGGATCGCCTTCAAATAAACATTTAACAAACTTATCTCAGACAAGCAAGCTACAAGCTTTCCTTTTTAAGGCAACACTAAAATAGAGAATAGTTATATAACAGTGGCCCGCTCAACATAACCTTTGCAACAAAAACAAGTTCATCAGTAATTAAAACTTTTTTTCCCCCTTCGGTGTTCATCTCTCTGTGAAACTAATTCCCTAAGGACTTATAAAATTCAAATTAGATATGGGCCAGAGCCAAAGCTCATAGATGAGTCACTGCACTACACCCTGCCACTGAGTTGTCATGGAACCAGAACCCTGCATCTAAGCACCCCCCTTAATTTTGAGATATTCAGAACATCTGGATAGCAAGTCTGTTGCTTAGACACATCACAACTTTAAAAAGGTTCTTCATTATTAGAGTAACCTTGTATGTGTAGCAAGCACTTCCTGTTTTTGGTTAGATGGTTGAAAACATCAGCTTAAATCTATTTTTTAATATGAGCATCTTGATCAAAATCTAACTGATGATTCAGATCAAAATCTAACAGATGATTCAAAGCATCTGCAGCCTTATTAAGTATGCAGCTATTACTGAGGAAAGACAACATTTCAGTTTTGCTTTGTTTCTAAGAACCTCTTGACAGAATCATGACCTTCTTTTGCTTGCTTTATTGTGCCATGGTTGACAACAAGCCCCTTCTAAAGATGAGGAATTTTACCTCCTTCCAGAAGTAATTTAAAAAAACAAGTTTCTTCACTATGTCTGTGTTGGATGCAAGGTTGGATTGGGACTTTTTCAGTCTTAATTCTTTTTCTATCTCAGCCCCATGCTTAATTATTTAATCACACTCTTGAGAAAAATGAATGAGAAACTGAACTAAAACCAGTATTGTTCTCACATTGTTCGCAACTGAGGGAGATGATATAACAACCTTTTTACGTGCTTGGAACAAAGTTCTACCCACTTGCATGCCAAGACAAATCCAGAGAAACTCCATTAACTTAACAGAGGACATTGAGATTGATCCAATACAAATACAAGCAGGATTTGGCTTTTGGTCACCATAGTTAAGCTATGCTAGTTGTGACTGAGAAGGTGACCCTCACCAAATTTTAAATAAGCAGCAGAGTGAACCTGTCATAAAGCCCATGAAACTGGCCAGTCAAGGGTTTCAACTATGTAAGGAAACTGCAGGACCCTGGGGGAGGAGTATAGCTAAGAAAACAGAAACCTTGACATTGGACCACAGCTCCTGGAGGCCACTGGCACCAAACACAGTGCAGAGCAGACAGCAGAATATTTTAAGCTACTCTAGGAGATTGATGCTGATCTAGCTAAAGCTCATGAGGTTTACAAATGTGGTTTCAAGCATCCTTTCCCTACCCCCATGGCTATCCTGGCATATTTAATGCACTGAATAAAACAAAGCTTGTATTCCACTCTTCATCTAGAACAGCGGTGTCCAGTTTGGACTTCAAGAAAGACATGGACAAATTAGAAAAAGAGTCCAGCAGGGAACAACGAGAATGATTAGAGATCTAGGAAACACAACTCATGAGAAAAAAGTTAAAATAACTGGGTTTATGTAGTCTGGAGAAGAGACGACTGAGGGGGAAGCCTGGGCTGCTTTGATCTCCCTGCTGTTGCTACCAAATGCTAGCTAGTTTAAAGCTAGGTTGAGATTGTCTATAAAGTCTTCAAATACATGAAGAGTGGTTATAATGAGAATGTTGATAGACTGCTTTCTGGAAATGCAGGGAACAGGATAAAGGGTGATGGCCCTAAATTTCAGTAAGGGAAATTTAGGCTGGATATTAGGAAGAAGTTTCTCACAATGACCTAATCATGGAACAGACTATCTAAAAAGGTTGTGGACTTTCTATCTTTGGGATGTTGGAAGTTTTTAAGAGCAGGTCACACACACACTTGTCTAGGGTGGTTTAGACAGGAATGATCCTGCCTTGAGCAGGGGGTAAGTCTACTCTTGATGACTTTCTGAGGTCCCTTTTCAGCCTTACTTTCCTATAAGCCTATGGAAGACAGGAGATGATAGACTGTCTGCACTAGCACTTCCAATACTACTAAAATCAGTGAGAATCTTTTTAAAGTTTCTCTAAAGTAGACATGGTTGTAAGAATCAGGACCCTGGTCTTCTAAATATCAGTTTGTGAAACGACTCTTTGTCAGCTTCTATAAGGGAGGACATTTCTACAGGACAAAATGAGGTAGCTACCACTGAAGAAGCATGACCTTGAGGATGAGAAGGGTTAAAGAAACTGGAGTTTAGCTCCTCACTGGCCTTGTCTACACATGCATTCAAATCGGCTTAAACTTACTGAACAGTAAATTACTGCTCAGTAAGTGGGAATAGGCCAGCATCTACATGTGCAGGCATTAGAGCACATTAACGCTGTACATGGACTGACTTGGGACTAAAGTTAGTCCCAAGTCAGTCCACACACACAGTGTTACTGCACAGTAATGCATCTACATGCGCATAAATTTGATACTTGCATGATGCAGGTATCAAATTTATGCTCAAGTCAGCGTAAGTCACCATATTTACTGTGCAGTACAACTGTGCAGATGTAGATGGGCACCCATACTGCACAGTAATTACACACATGCAGACACATCCACTGGGTACTTATAAGTAAGATAAGCAATATTCAGGTAACAGAATGGAAAATGTGGAAGTTACCTTTGGAAACTTGAAAAGACAAGAAAACTACCAATTAAAGAATGAAAGAGTCCTTTTGTGGGGTTCCACTGAAATTGTGGTGAATTGATATAGGGGCAAACCAAGTAGCAAGTCAAAGTAGACAAGGCTGGTATATGAAGATCCTGAGAGGCTGGGAGGAACAGAATGGTTTGCATCCCCTGCCCCCCTCACCTTATCCCCTGTGTCTGTTGACTCAGTCTCCAGTAATAACTGCAGCATTTGTGGTCACTTCATATGTCATGACAATGAGCGCAAGAAACAAGTAAAGAGAACAGATCCTCTGTTCGAGGAAGTCTTAAATTCAGGAACCCCTTCTAAAATAAAGCTGTCTTAACAATACTTTTTATTTTGTGTTCCTTCTTACTTTGCAGCCATCATATTTTTTGCTACCAGTTACTGATTTCACTCTGCTTCTACGAGTTTCTTACATTCATTTTTTAGAAGACATTTTTTCACTGGAGAACAAAGATGCCTTTAGACTTTGTAGTCTGTCCAATGTCTTCACTCAAGAAAAGCATGGAGGCTTCAATATGTACTTGAAAAAAGTTGCTGTCAGAGCTGTCAGAAAACAACATCAAAGTCCCTTCAGAATTATGGGATGATGTCAAAAGGTGCCTATTTTATGCCTCGCAGGAGAAAATGCACATTGTAAATGAGGACACTCATATTTCACTGATACCTCAGTGGAGTCAGTGTCTCACTATCTTCAGTATGCTACTGAAAGAATAGCTTATTACTGATCCATATTTCAGTAAGGATACTTCATAAAAAAGTAAACCCATACCTTTATTAACCCCTCTAGTGTTGGCAGAGCCTTTATTAACCATACTCAGGCATTAAAGTATGTGGGACAGAGTGCTGAGGTCCCATTTTCTGTTGATGGCAAAGGGAGAGTTTCTTCTTCCTCCTTGGAATCCCTCTTCTCTATCTAGCATTTTTCAGTGAGGACTGGGATAGCTTCCCTGCCTCCTGAGCCCAGTGTAGTAAGAGCTTCTCCTATTGTGTCTATCTACTCTATTTACTTGAATCCAAGATGAGGTTTTTTCCCCATTATTGTGGTCAGGCGTGGCACTGGTTCCAGCTCTGGCTCTGGCTCCATTCCCTCCCAAGTTCATACAGTACATGGAGGCTCTGTACCCTGCCAAGCCAGTCAGCAGTGGCAGACCTCCGGCCCTGGGACACTGCTGCCTGGCAGGGCAGCCTGGGCAGGTGCTACATTTCCATGTGCTTTGTGCCCCAGGAAGGGAATAGAGCTAGAGCCACATCTGGCAGTAAGAGGGTGGGGAGAGGGCAGAGGCTGTGGGGATCAGTGGGAAGCAGAAGCTTCTGGGAACAATCAAGAGGGCAGAGGCTGTGGGGGGGGGCAGTGCAGGGGGGCAACAGGATACAGAAAAGAAGTGGGGAGAATGAATTTAAGATGTTCTGCTAATAATTAGGTTATATACTTGAAAAATTGTAACAAATGTATATATTTCCCATATATAGAATCTAATTAGTGGCGGATCATCTTAAATTCAAAGTTGTCTTGGATTCAGGTAAAACAGTACTTAAAATACTGGCCATATTGGAATTCTTTACGTTAAACAAGAGGAAAAGGTGTGCTAAGGCCTTCAGAAGAATGCCCTGCATTCAAAAGTTTGTCTAAGTCCATTGCAACCACACAGTTAGCCCAATAAAATATATTGCCTTATTTGTTTGTTTTTGTTTGTTTGTGGCTTTTGCTTTTTATTGCAGAAAGCCACAGAAAATTGGTTGACTAATTGAGGAATGAGAAAAAAAATTCAGTGTCTGTACAGAAAATGGTGTGTCAAACAACTCAAAATCAGTTTGGAAATGTCAAATTAGATTGTTTTACAGCCCATGACAAGGAAGGAAAAGAAGTACAGCACAGAATCAATGCTTAGGGGAAGAAAAACTAAAGTGGCTTGAAGCCACATTGCCCCACTCCTGAGCCACAGCAGTTCTAAAAGAGCTGGAGCGCCCCCAAGGCAGCAGTTACAGGCAGTAGTGCTGCAACTTCACCTCTGAAATACCCTTTCTGGGATCTGCCCCCAACACGAGGGTTTTCCAGAGTGGTTATTGAAAACCACCCAGCAGCTGTCTCCTTCAGTTCCTCGAAACTTTCAGGAAGAGTTGCCCTATGGCTAGATTCACCATTGTAGAGCTCTGCACAGTATTCTTATTCCTCTACCCAGCCTCACCTCACCCTTGAAGAATGAAGCAAAACTGGTTACGTACAAGTATTTGTTATGGTATTTAGCACAGGTTTTTAATGTACATATATTTGACCTTTAGGATTTGTTAACAGGAAAAGGTCTCATAAATTAGAATGCTCAGGAACAGATAAGAAAACAAAAAGCACTCTGCTAAGGCAGCATTATAAATGGGAAGTTCAATTAAGAACATCTCTGCATTTATTTTGTCCCTCAAAACACTTGGGAAGTCAAACGCATAAAGCAATGGCAATGCAACGTTACACTTTAATGAGTTAAGTATACAGGGTAAGAAATGTCCAAAGATTTCATTAACAACAATAGCAGGGTCATGTAAAACTTACATTCACTGCTTCTTTCTGTGCCTATTTTCTTTGTTAAATGGAACATACATTCTGAAGGACTTCTTCAAGGTTTATTTCTACTTTGGTATGCAGCAGCAAGCACTAGTATGTCTCTAGTAAGTTTTATCTAGTAGCCATTACAAAGTAGGTACATTAATAAAGAAAATCTCAGCCCCCAAGCTGTTCAGTAATATTTGCCCTTTTTTTTTTTTACATACGGCACATGGAAAAATAAGTGATTCAGACAATCCTTCACATAATACTTTAAATATTTAGGGCCACTGATACTTTGATTTATGGCAGAATTAAAATGTTCATACTCTGAAGGTTTATTCAAATTAATGACCACAATGAAAAAAACAGCAACAGCAATATATAAACAGCGTTGAGAGAAATTTAGAAAACTGGTTCCAGTGTAAAAATGTTAGCATTAACACTGTCTAGAGTGATACAAACAGCATCCACTCCAGTTGGTCATAATATTAATCCTATAAAACTAAGCCCAATAAGCAATATAAATCAGTCACAGCTTGCAGGGATGCATATTTTTCCTTTCTTATAATCTGAGACCTTGGAGCTATCCAGTCCAATGTGTGGCTACACATTCTTTGCTAAGGCCTAGCTTGCAGAGAGCTAGGAAACAAGGTTCATGAGGGTAGCATGATATTGTTCATACCTGATTTGTCCTTTAAGAATTAAGATTATTTAAAAAATCAATATGTACCTGGTGTAAGAAAAACCACTGCATACAAGAAAAATAATGTAAATCAGTTTCAGCTACTGAATGGACCAATGTGATTGGGCACTCTACGTAGGCACATATTTTATTTCCATAAATAATAATGAAGGCCTACTGTGCTTATTATTAGAGTATCTAGGGACCAACTGAGACTGGAGGCTGGTAGACAGACTGTGCTGGTGGTTGGTTGGTTTGTTTGTTTTTGGTTTTGTTTATAAAGAGAACAGATATTAATCTATCACTGAAAAATAAATAAAATGGTTATGTTTTGATCTCCCTAGCTCACACAGAATTATCAGATGTGTGAGGCATGCGTGGGAGAGAGTCTCAGTAGTATTTCAGTCCAATTTTATTTATCAGTGTAAGCAAGTCCTTCTGACTCTGGAAGGACTAGTTGCATGTAATATCACATGCTTTTCCCATTAACGCCAATGGGAAGATGTGGCCATATTAGGAGTTGGATGAGAGCTAAGATAACCAGGATTTCTCCTAAAGGCAACTGGTATTTAGTAGCCCAGTTGGTAAGGACTGCATGATTTACATTAAACAAATCCATGGTTTGCTAATGGATAGGGAGTCATATCTACAAATCATCCATCAAAATTGTTACTAATTAGCACTTTCCCTGGTAGCAAGAGAATACGAAGAACTTTCTTGCAACTCAGATGTGGTCCTCCTTCAGTTTACTGAAAGTTGACAGACCCATTTCACTTCACAGGCCCAAAGGGGAGTTTCCAACCACAGACGTGGCATTTCTGGCACCTACAACCAATCTGTGATTTTATTACCTATACAGTATGGATATATACGTGTCCATAAGGCTACCAAGCATAATAGCCTACACAGTAGCAGGAGACTACACACTAGCTGAGAAGCTATGTGGCTGCATATGCTGCTGTGTATTTTGGGCATGCATGAGTCACAAAATTTTACCTTGCAAAAACCCATGACTTGCTGGGGAGCAGGAGGGTAGGGGAATGGGGGGAGGGTTTGACAGACAGAAAAGAAGGACCCTCTAATGATTTAACCCCAATAGCTGAGTGTTTAGGGCACTTGTCTGGGAAACAGAAGACCCAGATCCTAGGCTGCATTTTGCCCAGAGGTCTGATCTTGTTTCTCTCTAACTTCCCAAAACAGTCCAACTTCTAGGCATTATGTAAACCTTATTCCAGCCCTCCTGGCATGCTGATACCCTTGGCAAACAAAAGAGGGACATATGTGGAACCAGAAGGAAGAGACCATGCTAGAAGGGGAGCTGGCTTTGTGAAACAGAGCAAGTCATGCCTGGACAGTTGTTCTTAATGGGCAGAAATATCCCCAATTCTCTCTTTTATATACAGAGCATTAAGTATTTATGTTATAAACTCCTGGCAGTAGCTGGTGCTATTGTGTATATCACATTACTTCTTGATATTTTGCTGGAAAAGCATGGCATTAAGCCCTTTTGTTTGTACGTTAAAAATGGTTCCCCGGTTACTCCCTGTGTGATCTCCCTGAGACAAAAAAAAACCCAGGCAATATACAGAGGTGCCCATTTACTTTGTCCAAGGAAGAAATGAGAGCTGCAGTGGATCAGCTTTAAAATGAAAGAAGGGACCAGATAATGTCTGACTTCTGGCCTGGTGGTTGGAGGGCCCTACTGGGAAGTCAAAGAGAGCCAGGTTCTAAGTGAGAGGGGCCAAGAACCTGGCCATCCCACTGCTGGAGTTACCCACAGGGCAAGTGCCTGAACCACCCACTGTTGGAGTTAAAATGGGAAGGTCCTCCTCCTAGGACTTACCTGTATACAGCGCCTACTGAGCTACTATAGCCTGCTGTGCTATTATAGCCTACATAGCCTACCTGGATACTGAGCATGCTCAGTAACCATATAGATGGATATGCATTCACACTGTAAAAATAACAGAATTGCAAACTGTGTGTAAGTGCCAAAAATGCGATTTGAGAGTGTATATAAAGTGAGATTCTATGCCATGACTCTTACTTTGCCTTGTGCCATATTATACTATTTCCATGGCTCTGCATGTTAATGACCTTATAGGCTCTGTGTGTCAATGACCTTCCTGGTAAATTAACGTATTAGTTTATACATTAAATTGGAGTTATTCACACAGTGGGAATAAAATATCAATTAAAAACCTCTGAAGTCAAGAAAACCGTAACTAAAGTGGCATGGGCATTTCTCAGGGACAAGTGGCAGTGTCACAAGGTGTGCTCCTGCTACTTGTCCCCAGGGAAACAAATGTCCGTGCTCATCTGGACATGCCCAAAGAGTTCAAATGGCTTACTTGCTCCAGAGCTTTGCTGTTTCCATCCAAAGCACAGGGTAAGGGTAAGCACAGCTGCATTAGATCTGCAGCTCTGTGTATCTGTGGCCTGTTCCCTTTATTTTCTCAGGAGAGCAGAGGTGGTGATAATGGAGGGTGCAGGACCTGCATTACAGCTTGAGGAAGAGTCCATCTCTGTTTTCCTCATACAATTGCCCATTCTTTTGTGTCAAATTAGTTTACTTGGGCTTGGCCTGGTGTCTGTGATTTGGCCTTTTAAGAAAAGAATATTTATGAAGAATAAATTAAAATGGTAGCACATTAAGACTGCTAGAGAAACTAATATAAAACAAGAGAATTTACTGTTGAAAGGCTGTCTGTTAGTCATTAAGTGAAGTAACTAAGGAGGCATCCCAGCCTTTGAATAGTATTTTGGGGCACTGTGCCATTTTTTTCCTAAAATGATCTCAAAATTTTCCTTGAGATTTGAAAAAAGAGCCATAAATACTATTCTTTTTGCCCTTCAGAATGTACAGTGTGAAGGTGCTGAAATTATTGGTGCTATAAAACCTCTTCCATCTCAGGATCCAAGATCTATTTCTGCTTTTCTAATTACTTAAAGCAATTCACAGTGCCTTAAATGTAATTTTAATTGAACTAAAAACATTTTCTCTACAGAGAGGGTAGATCTTTTTAAATGCAGGGGGGTAAGGCAGAGCCTACTACAAGTGACAAAAATTAAATTCATTTTCCACAGCAGAATTTATTCTTCCTGTCCTAAGTATCAGTGCTTTTAGAAGAAAAGTGAAAATACATTTTGCAAATTGTGCTGCAGATTAGAAGTACTCAATGTTTTGAAATAAATTTTTCTGAACATGAATTTTCTTTACTGGGTTTTTACATTTATTAAAGGCATAAAACAACATTTTCCAACCTGCCTTGTTATACGCCACATTCCAAATGGAGGCACTGAAATAATGGGCCAGTTCTCAGAGGTAATAGATCAGTGATCACCCCTACACTCCCATTGAACACATTGTGGTTTTTCTCAAAGTATTTATAAAGTCAATAGTTGGGTTTTGGGATGAAATGGACAAGAAGTATTGCAGCTTCCATTGAGAATTACTGGCCACATCTACACAAGATGCTAAATGTGCAGTAGCATATCACAGCAGAAACAGTGTTAATACACTACTGCACAGTATTATTAGGCTACTGAACAGCAGCATAACTAAAAAGCCATGTGCCAGTGCTACTGTGCAGTAACACTGGGTACTGCACATCGATTTAGTTCTTAATTATACAAGTACTAAACTTAATGCACAGTAACTACAGTGCATTAATGAACGTGTAGATGCACCCATTGTTTGTTTTATATATTCCAGTGCTCATACTGCTCCCTGCCTTATGTATCTGAACACACAGTCCTTTGTTTCACCTGTTTGTTGCAAGCCAGTTAAAGACATTTTAGGCTTTTCTCGTTTAGGAATGTTTACACCTTGTAAAGCTCAAAGTATTTATCTGCTTTGCTTTTCTGTCTTTCATACCAATGCTGCAGCCCTTATTCATGGAATAAATTCCTAGGGACTCAAGCTCTCTCAAATTTTCAGAACAGAAACCATAGAATTGCCACTGACAGTCCCAGTGTTGAGGGGATGGTACCTTTTCCATTCTACACACTAAGGCATAGGACCATTAGAGGGTCCTAAAATTATTTTGGCTGCTACAGGATGATTCCATAGTGACACTGCAGAGCAACCGGATGCTAAGACCTAATGTTCCTTGCGATTGTGTCACAGCAGTATAATATTGAAGTTGTGGGTTGCTCTGCCTAAATTTTACATGTAGAGAGTTCCATTTACTCCTTCATCTACTCTGTTAGAAAGTCTCTGAAGGCAGAAATGGGTACCACAGGGATACCAGAGGGGAGGAGGGAAAGTTCCAGGAAGGAGATCTTGTTGGGCAGGATGGATAATATTGCACTTCCCCATCCAGCTGTCCAAGGAGAAGTCCTGGTGATGCACAAATCACCAGTGATGCACAAACAACTGCTGGTTTCAAACAAGTACCTGTTACCCAGTAGTTTCTAAAGAGCTGAAATTCTTGGACTACCAGTGGGCCTGTGCCTGCTACATGCTAAAGAACTGAAATCCTTGAGTTTCCACTTGGGCTATCAACTACTCTGATTCTACTCACTACCAAGTTCACTCTGGATGTGACTAAGGGAGGACTTCGAGCACATTGATTGTGATAAGCTGTTAGTAGTTAGTGGAGGTGGGCTACTGATTAAAGGGTTTCCCAAGTTTGTCTGTTGTCTCATTTTCCTTCTCCCTTCAATAAACCCTGCTATAGTTTAATATTGCTTGTGAGTGGGGAAGCTTGTTCACATTGGAACACCAGATACTGTTTATTTTCCCAAGTTTTTGGGTGGAGGCTCAAGTTAAGAGAAAATATTTGTATGAAACCCATAAACAGAACTTGGCCCTTACTACTTGACCCAAGTTGAAAGAACTAGGGTTATTTAGCCGGAAGAAGAGAAGACTGAGGTGGGATTTGATAACAGACTTCAAATACCTGAAGGGTGATCACAGAGAGGATGGAGATGGGCTTTTCTCTGTGGTGGTAGGAGACAAGGCTAGGAGCAATGGCCTCAAGCAGTAGGGGAAATTTAGGCTGAAGATTTGGAGGAACTTTTTTACTATGAACAAGCTACCTAGAGAAGCTGTGGAGTCTCCACCCTTTGAAACTTTTAAGAGCAGGTTAAACAGAGACTTGGCTAGGATGATTTAGTCAGGGATGATTCTTCCTTGAACTGGGGGCTGAACTAGATGACCTCACGAGGCCTCATTACACTCTATTTTCCTATGATCAGACTGTCATCCCATGCCTGACAGAAGGGATACACAAGCAGTATACAGTTCCAGTCCATCTGTTTATTCACAGAGATCATTAAAGAACAAGAACAACAGTTCCTTCAGTAGTATTCTAGGAGTTCTCTGCTATATGCCAGGTGAACCAAATAAGTATATCTTCCAAGGAACTATAAATAAATGTTGTCTCCCACTGGAAAGCAATTACATTACTTTGTTGAAAAGAGTGACTGACTGACTTATCTGGATGACTTTCTAGGATTGCTTCCTGATTCAAAATTGTTTCTACTGGGATCAATACTCTAAAAAGTATCATATCAAAACACAACATCAAGGAAAGATTGAAATAATGTATTCTATAGTACTGCATTTCATTGTATTGTATTGCATGTGTTCAGGTCAGCATCTAGAAAGCCAAGAAACCTAGCATATGGTTTTCATGTGTTTAAAATAAAAATGATACATTATCAGGCCCTCCTTAATTTGCAAAAATTTCTCTATAGGACACTGCTATGGATCCTCCGTGGAAGTCCTTCATCCTCTACACTGATCAGGACTGCTGAGCACCTGAGTTTTGTGTCCTCTCTGCCAAAGTGATATGTTGGTGGGGCCAAGGCTGTGTTTCTGGATTAATGTTGGAAGATTGCTGTAATTTTAGCTCTTTCTACTTTTACAAGGAGTTATTGTGTGCACTTGCAGGCAAATACAAGTCATTTTTCCTGATGGAGTTTTCACCTTCATTGGACAAGAACTGAATGATGGATGGAGACTGAACTAACCTGTACTCACCACGGGATAGGTAGTCATACACTGGCAGAACAGCATGAAGGAGTTTGCACTCACTACCACTGTCTATGCTGTCCCTTTTCTGTGGGCAAGCAAGTTCATTTGCAAGAACTGTGAGCCAATCCTTTCCACCAACATTAATTTAGTACAACATAAAACAAAACATTATATTAGAATGTTTTAAAAGCTGTGTGTGGAGTTCTGAAATAAATGCATAGTAATTAATTGGTTTCCTAGGAAACCAAGAGCAAAATTTTCAAACCTTGGTGCTTAAAATTAAGCTTTTAAAGACACATTTCATCCGTGTATGCAGAAGTTACATTGTTTCCACATGTCCTGAGTCTCTAACCCTCACTGATGAATCTCTGAAAATCGGGCCACTTATTTGGGAAACAAGAATGGATTTAGATGCCTAGATTTAGGCAAGTGCCTTTTAAAATTGCAGCTCAGGTATGCAGCATACAAAAGACCTGACTTTCAGAGGTACTAAACACTGACCACATGCCAGCACCTCTGGGAACCAGTGCTAAGATCCTGTTAAAGTGAAGTTCCCAAAAGCATCAATGTGTTATAAGTAGTTTCCTAGAAAAACATGAATCTGAGACCCTAGTATTATGTGTCTGGGAGTAGCCCATGTAAGAACAGTTTAGAAGCTGAATGTCAGCTATGTAGGGACAAGTCCTGGCAGAAATCCCACAAAGAAAGACTTTGAACCCTCCCTTTCTAGTCTCTCCCCATACTACAAAGCTTGTCCCCACACATATTTACCTCCCTTTCCAGAAGAGACTGGGCCCTGCGCACACCAAGAGTCTAGACCCTGAATGAACCCATTGAATATTGTTCTACTCTTCCTTACAATGTAAGTGAACCTAGTGCACTACAAACTAAATGTGGCTGTTTAATGGGGTTTGTCTCCTCCCATCTCTTCTGCATCCATTTATCATCAACAGCAAGCATAAGAACCTTTGTAGCCAGCCATGCTGAATGATTAAAAGAATAACTTGCAAATCTTATTTACCATATAAAATGAAATGCACAACCTCGCAGATGGGCATCATGAAAGGGGTTTTGGTTTATCTGAATAACTTTGATTTCAACAGCACATAAGCTCTTCTTCCATTTTCTAAAGCAACCTTAATGATGATTTCATATTGTATGCAACAAAACCTGTTACATATACTTTCCTGTGGCATATACAACAGTGCTGGCTGACTTCTGGTGTAACTCCATTAAACTAACTGACCTTACACTGAGAATTATTTGACCCTGTAGGTTAAAACTTTATCGTGCAAATTAGTGAGGACTTCATTCCCAGATTGTAAAATTCGAAGAATACTATTCTAGAAAAATAAGGGAACAACTAAGCTCTCTTCAGGATTCTAAATCTCTTTATTTTCATTTTTTTTATAAGAAAGCAGAAAACACTTTCTGGAGAGACAAAAATAAGACAGGTGGTGAAGAGCGATCTGAATTCTGTTACAACTCTTTCAGGGATACAGGAATGGGAATTTTATCTTTCAAAATAATTTGAAATCTTCAGAATATTCTTCTCTCTGGTGTTTCCTCAAAGCTTTTCTCTACTAATTTAAGCAAGAATAAATAACACTGAATTTTAATTAACTATCAGGTACAGCAGTGTATATTCTAAACCTCCTCCAGGAAGTAACTATTTTAGAATCCAAGATAGGAGAAAGTGCTGACAACAAAATAAACTATATGCTTCTTACTGTATAAGTGGCAGGAAATAAAGCTTATAAGAATCTAAAACTATAGTTTCATCTAACAATGTCTGATATTTTTGAGTTGTCTAAACTCACCACTACTTCATTAAAGGTTAATTTAGAAAAAAATAAATACACACATGCTTTTCAGGCTCAAAGAACCCTGACAGAAAATACACACATCATTATTAGAATTATAGATGACTTAGATATGGGCTCGAGTCAAAATCCATGTATGAATTTTCAACATTCTGAAAGTCTTCATTAATAAGAGCAGTGTTTTCTTGCTGGTAGTTTAAACAACAGGGGCTACTTAACTAAGTCAGATCCATACACAAATTCAGATGATGAATACTTCTAAAGTCAGAAGAAATTACTTTGACAGTGTTGGTCTGGGCCCTTCTCAAAAAATAGCATTTTTAAAGTAAACTAACTTTTTCTTGGCCGAGACCAAAATCCAGTATCAAAATCTTTCTCCTACAAGACTCAACAACAATTGAATCAAAACCTAATGCAGAGTCTGGACCTATGATCCTCATAATCATTCAGGCTAATGTAATGTTTAGATTTATTAGGCTGCTTGTAATATTTAAATGTTGCATTTTATCAGGGCCTACTTAGCATTCTCCCTTCAGGCAAAACTATGACGGACTACTGATTCTATAGGTCCTAAAGTAGACTGAAATATTTATTTTATTTACATGGAATAGCATCTCCAGCTTTACTTGGATTTACAATTTTAATAGCAGTAAGAAATGTACTTCTAATACATAACTTAACTATACTGCAGGATACTTCAGATAAAAGAAGATGCCACAGATTCTTTTTTTTAACATGTACATGCTAGTAAACTTACTTATGTTTTTGAACTAGGAGGGAAGATGACCACAACAGCCAAAAACATCTTTTATTTTTTAATATTTTGTTAATGAATTAATGAATTAATTAATTTTTACTATTTATGGCCCTGTGTAGAGGAAATGAGGGGCATGTGTGGACAACACTTTAAGGTGGGCTAAATGCTTTTGCACCACTTTAATAGTGTCAGTGTTTGCACACATCAGCAATGCATTGCACATTATTTACAGCCGCTGTAGCAAATTTGGCAGCATAATGCGCCTTAAATGACTTGGGGTGCAGCAAACTAAAACTCCTCGAAGGAGTTTTAGTTTGCTGCTCCTACAGCCGTGAAGTAAAGCACCGGGCTCCGAGTAGTTCAGGGGCTCTGCAGGCAGCCTGGCAGCAGCCCGGGAAGGCAGGCTCCACCCAAGAAAAACAGTGAGCCTGATCTTTTTTTTTCCCCCCACCCTGGAGCCTGCCTGCCTGCCTGCCTGAGCTGCGTGGGGGCCTGGTGCTTCCCTCCACAGCTACGGTGCCCCCCAGCACTGTCCAAACCAGGTGCCTGCAGGCGGGTGCCGCCTGGGGAGGGCTGACGCAGAAGGAAGCAAACCCCCTCCCACAGCCCAGGGACTGCCCTGCCCAGCAGCAGCTTGCCCTCCCCTCCCCACCACCAGAGAGGCAGGTAAGTGTGAGAGGGTGTGTGCATGACACAGGGGTTTAAAGGGCCCTAAATTGAAGCGGTGTTTTTAAAACCACACTGCTTCAATTTAGGGCCCCTGTTTCATCTACATACGCCCTATAATGTTTATTTTTTAAATGGAGAAAAATAATGGACCAAATTCTGGTCTCAGTCATACCAACGCATCCCTATTGATGCCAATGTTGATAATTCTAACTTTAAAACTAAGCAAAATCACCCAGCAGTGAGACCCTACAGATGTTCTGAGGAAGTCACCATCCATTCCATTGCCCTTCTTCCATCAGATTTCCAGCACAAAAAAAATATAATGACCTTTCTGCAAGCAAGAAATCCACCTGAAAAATTCAGTCAAAGTGAAAACAATGGTCTTACCAACCAACTGAGCTGCCGCACTTTTGGCAATTGTCATTTTTTGTACTCTTAGGCTAGGTACAGACATTCAAAAAGCCTGAGGCAGATTTGATGTAAGTTGCACAGTTTTCTGTAAGCAGCTTAGTTTAGATCAGTAGCAAACAGAACATACATTCACCCTTTTGTTGGGGGGGGATAAATCTTAGACTGGGTTCCACCACTGCTAAACCAGTCTATGTACTTCAAACTTCTGTTTTGTTATGGGGGGTAGACTGGTAATGTGTGCCAAACTTCCGTTCTGTTAATGGTACAGACCAGCTTCTGATCACTTATACCAGTAAAAGTGTAATGTCAATGCCTGGCCTTTAAGACCAGTGCACTGAACAATCAAGGGAAGGTTTCCATGTCACTGAGCCGGCCCCTTCTGGAAGTATTCAGAGTGTAATGTGGCTTATCTTTTTGGCCAAATTTTGCTAGATGGGTCTGATTTAAGGGGTCTTGTTTCATAAAACAAACTGTTCTGTATGCAATGCATATGGCTGTAAATAAGAATGATCAGAAATTCTCCACTGACAGTTTCTGCTTTCCACATAAGATTATGTATTTTCATCAAAAACTTTATAGCTGAAATGGAAACGGCTCTGCATTTTCAGCAGAAGCTAAAGATTTTCCACAAAAAACCAAAACAAAACATGAAACTCCCTAAAAGCTCCAGTACTGATTAGTTCCATTGTAGTCAATCACAGCAGTTGAATCAGGCCCAGCAGCAGGTGTTTACAAGATCTGGCCCGGATGGGATTTTATTTTTTTTTCCATTCCTGATTCATATTTGATTTCTTTTTAGGTGGGCGAGTGGTTAATTGGGGGTAGATTATTACTGTTTTCCAATTTGGGCACTTCTAAAACAACATGTGGTGTGAAGTGATGCCATGACAACCACCTATATATTAAAATATAATAAATAAAAAGATAAGATTTTATTTACCTATTCTTACAACTTAGGGATCTGCTTAAATACTTGCAAAAGGCAACTGAATTTTAAGCTGTGAAACCCAACAAGGGGATGGACCTTAAGGGTGCATCCAGACACGCATGGACATTTGGTTCCCTGGGAACAAGTAGCAGCAGAGCACTGTGCGCCACCGCTACTTGTCCTGGGGAACGCTCGTGCCACACGTGCTTTGGCATGCAGCAAGTTGCCCCAGGTGGGGTAGGGGAAGCTGGGGCCAGTGCTGGGCAGACACCAGCAGCCTTACCTGGGGTTCTGGGGGCCTCCCAGGGCTGCAGCTGTGGCGATTCTGCCACATGGAGCCTAGCTGGCAGTGAAGCGTGGCTTCAGGAGGCCCAGCTCCACTTTTCAGCAGCACATGCTGGCCAAGCATGCATTGCTCCAGTTCTATTTTCTGTGAGGGTTTTTTTGACCCCTGGATATGCAGGAGTCAAAAAAACCTGCAGAAAAAAAAACTCCCAGGGCAGTGCACACTCAGGCAGCACACCCTTGCAGTGCAGAGAACTCCTGGCTGTGCAGTATGAGGCACTGCAAATGTGTTTGCAGCACCACAAACTGCACAACCACGTTTGTCTGGACGTGCCCTAAGAGCGCACACTACTTTAAAAGCAGGAAATGGAAACTGTTGCAAGGAAGCTATGCAACCCCTGACAAATGAATCAAACACTTTTTTTTTGTTCACAGATATTTAATTTTCCCCTATAACCATCTACTACAATTAACTGCTGCCTCATGCAGCTTCCTTCAGGTATCTTTTCTCATGGGCACAATTAATTATAGTTTCCCTGAATGATCCCCCTATTCCCTCTTCATCACTGACTGCAGACACATTATATATAATCTTATTATATTTTTTTTTCTCCTTGATATAGATCGCAGCAAGTCACTTCACCCTCTCTAGGTTGTTAAAATGATCCACTGTGAATGCACAAC
This sequence comes from Alligator mississippiensis, assembly GCF_030867095.1. NCBI lineage: Eukaryota > Metazoa > Chordata > Crocodylia > Alligatoridae > Alligator > Alligator mississippiensis. Next base: position 159,004,259 of record NC_081824.1, read on the forward strand.
TTCCATTAAGCTTACAGTTAGAATCCGTATGTCTGCCATAAATAGTATTACTGTTAGGGTCATTCCACATCAGCATCCATTAGAAATCTTTTAACCTTTAATCATCCTTCTGGCTCTCCGGCAGTGCTTTACATTCTCTTCTGTTCTAGAAAAGAGAATTCTAATTTACAGGGAACTAAAGTTATTAAGAGAGCAACAGAAGGGAATGTCTCATAAAGAATTTGTGTATAGGAGTAAAACAAAGTTATATAAATCTAACTATGTAAATCTCCTGCTGAAAGTGGCACCCTTATAATTATAAAAAAGATTCTATGATTCTAAAAATACAATATAAAAATTGTATGACCTTGGCAAATAAAAAGACATTTATTTCAGTTGACAACTCTCTGCATCTGCCAACATTTCAAAATTAAATGTCCATGTAAAAGTTTGATTGTTTCTAATATGCTGTTAAATCTCTTCCATTCTTCTAGCAGCAACTCTTCTAATCTACAATACTGCAAAGATTCATGAAAGTGCTTAATTTTACACATGCAAGAGCACTGAATTAACCAATGGGATTGTTATCATTAAGTACACAGATTTGAAGCATTGGGGCACTTAATCCTAATTCCCCAATGGGAGCTCTGCTATTGTCTTAAAAAGAGACAAGATGGTCCCCTTAGCTTTCCTATAGCAGCACCCACTGACTTGTGAATCTGCCAGAAACAGGGATATTGTTGCAGTCTCTAACTAATGAAGACATTTAAGATCCAGCCATAGAGCACAAACATACAAGATCATGCTTATTTCATCTGCTTATTTTATCCCTTTATTTCTCTTCCCAACAGTCACTTAATTCTTGGCACCCACAGATAGAGAAATGCAATGCCAATCTTTACAACTTAGTGTTCAAATTCAGCAGCATTGCTCTAAGCCAGTGGTGCTCAACCTTTTGGTCCCAGGGCCAGATGAATGGCACAGGTCAGGTCCATGGCCTGAACTGGGCTCTGGACACCAGAATCAGGCCCCACTCCACTCCAGCCCCATGTTGCCTCTGTTCCACCCTGCACTGCAGGATTGGACCCTGTGTCACCTCTGGCCAGTCTCACACCACCTCTAGCCAGCCCCATACCACCTCTGCTCAACCCTGAATACCCAATCCTCAAGCCCAGCTATCTGGCCCATTTTTCTCTCCAAGGGTCCAAAAATTTGGCAGCAGGGGAGCGGCAACTAATGCTGCCACTAGGGCTGTGTGAAACAGCTATGTTTTGATTCAGTTTCAGATTTGGCCATTTTGGAGGGACAGTGATTTGTTTTGGTGTTTCGGATCACTGTTCTGTTTCAATTCAGCTGAATCTGTTTCAGGGTTTCAATGCTGTTTGTGATTTGGCCACAGACTATAATGGGGAATCACTAAAATACCTATAACTATCTTTTTTTCTTGCAGATTTGGATGAAAACAGCAGGAATGGTAGCCCTTTCTGAGGACATGATGCCTGCCAAGTTCAACAAAGCCACTCAACAAAGGAGAAGGGCTGGCCAGTGGCCATCCACAGCAAGCATCTCCTCAATGCTATGGGTGACCTCACTCGCCCTGGGAATGCACCCCCCTTTCCCTCCGCCTTTCCCCCACTGGTCCAGGGTAGCCTGCCTCTGCTCCTGAGGGACAGGAGTTTCAGAGCAAGAGGGGGACTTCCCTTTGGGCATGCTCCCACTGGTGCCAGGCTGAGGAGGAGCAGGGAAAGGGAGTGCTGCCTCCTGAGATGCATCAGCATCCCTGCGATGCTGAAGTGTTTCTCGTCCTTGCCCCAGCTGCTCTTGTATTGGCAATGCAGGCAGATAGCATATGTGGGCTCATTTGCCACCTCAAAATAATCCCACACTACACTACCCACTCGCTTCTGGGGTGCAGGTGGGGATCCTGCCTTATCCCCCTCCTTAGCAAGCAGCGGCACAACAAAAGGAGGAGCTGACTCAACTGAGCCACTTGCCTCCACAACCTCAACCTCCTCCAAGGTGCTTTCTGGAGAAGGAGACCTGGCTCTAGGAGAACTTTGAGGGGTAGGAGCACAAACTCAGATTCCCCCTCCTTCCCCAAAACTTCTCTGGCAACAGCACTGAGCTCCCCTGGTTCCAGATCCAGCTCATCCTCTGGCACTGGAAGGCTCAGGCTGGGAACTGAAATTGGGGTGGAAGAGACTGTCATGATGGTGCTTGTTATGCTGGTGGTGCTGGAGGTTATTATTATTATTGGTGTTAGTGGACATAGGGTAGGTGCAGACACTACTCCCATCTCCTTGCTGCCACTAGCAGCAGAAGCCTCATGCCTGCTAGGGAAGAGGGTATGTCTAAGTTTGGGGGCAGGGGGAACTTGCAGTTCTCCCTCTGCCCCCTCTCACTACCCTGCCAGAAGACCTGGCACCTGCCTTTCCAGCACACTTCATGTTTGGTGTGCTAGAAAATGTGTGCCTGTGTGCTGTATATGTGTAGTGCTTTCCTGCACATGATGAGACACTGCCAGGCAAAGCACAGCTGTCTTTTTGTTTGGGGTGACAAAAATCACGAGAATAAATAACAGGATTTTTGGGGAAGAAATATACAATAGGGATGGTAGGCTAGGGTAAGTGGGAAGGGATTGGTTAATGGCTGGCTAGAACTTGGTAGCAACAGACTACCTACTGCTACCAGCCTAGACCCTTCAGATGCTGTGCTCTGCTGCTCGTGCTGCAAGAGACTTGTCTCACAAAAGGCAGAGAGCAGTTCACAAACAGCCTTATATGTTCTTTCTCTGTCCCTCCCCCAGAGCAATAGGACTGGAAGGGACCTCAGGGACACATCGCAGACACTGGCCAACTACAGATGTTAATATCAGAGCAGTCCTTCCCCCTCTCTTTCCCCTCCCTCTTCTGAGTTTCTGTTTCCCTGCAAGCCCACCCCCAAAACATTCCGAAACATCCCAAAACGTTTCAGATGGTTCCATTTCGTTTCGGAGATGTTGCAGAGCCTTCCATTTCGTTTCAGATTCAGTGTTTCGGGTGCCAAAACGGGCCAAAACGCCTCCAAAACAAAACCACTGCTGAAGTTTTGCGCAACCCTAACTGCTACCACACACCACCACCAAATTTTGGGACTGTGGGGAGCCCTGCAGGCTGGATAACACAGGTCCACAGGCCAGATGTAGCCTGCGGGCCATGGAGTTGAGCACCACAGTGTGAGAAATTCTGCAAAAAACAAATTTTCCCAGCCTTTCCATAGCTACTGAGAGGCTGAAACTGTGCCAAAATTTTCACATTTAAAAGGTGTGAAAGTGTGGGTGGGAACTACAGACATCATACATGTATCAGCTACTACCTAAAGATCTGTAGGATCTCTCCAAAAATCCAAGAATAATTGTGTGTTAGCAGGACTACACATCAGTAAATGCTCAAGGTGAAAACAAAGGCTGGGGACTGGTCCACTTTCCTGCATGCAGGAAGATTTAGATTTATTACCTGTCCAAAAATCCTAGTTAACTTCACCTTTAAAGGCCAAAGTGTGTCCTTGAGGGGAAATAAAAACCCTATCATTTAAGAAAAAAGAGATATAAATGAGTTTTAGCATTAGGTACTCATGCAAAACATTTACTGTAAAAAAATCACAACCACACAACAACAAAAACCTCTGAAGAAATCAGTTGTATTTCTACAGTGGATTGAAGATCCACTATTAGTGAGGGTCAAAATTGGTAACTAAATCCTGTTAATAATTTAAGCTAATCCACCTTACAAACACAGGAGAACAGTACCTCCAGTTTAGTGTTAGGATGTTTTATAGATTCTTAGATTGTAAGGCTGGAATGGACCTCAGAAGATCATTGGGTCCAGCCTGCTGCACCAGGCATGAAAAACAAGTGGGGTCAGGTGACCCCAGCAAGGTGACTATCCAATCTCCTCTTGAAGATTTCCAGGGTAGGCGATTGCACCACCCCTGGAGGGAGCTTATTCAACAGTCTGGACACCCTAACTGTGAAGTTTTTCCTAATGTGGAGCCTGAAATGATTGTCCAAGAGTTTGTTGCCATTACTCCTGGTTCTCCCCAAAGATGCCCTGGTGAACAGTTGTTCACTGAGCCCCTGATGTACACTCCTGACATAGTGGTAAACTGCTACCAAGTCCTCTCTCAGCCTTCTTTTTTTCAGGCTGAAGAGTCCCAGGTCCCTCAGCCTTTGCAAAGTAATACACCTTTTGTTTCTTTATTTAATTAAGCAGCTCCTGAAATTAGTGGCTTTTGCTTTCTTTGATTGCATAAAAATGTTGACGTGAAGTAGAAGTGAAAGTTTGAGCATTCTGTCTTAACTTTGAAGAGAAAGTCAAGATGCTAAACATTTCAGAACATTACAAGATCTTCATTAATGGAACATTAAGGTTATTGGTATAAATGCACAAAAAGTGACAAATGAGATAAAGTAGGATTCTGGCAATTAAGTCTTAAAATACGTATAAAGGCCCTTTTTTACAGTTCAGACTGGTGTAAGAGTGCCCTTGATGCAAATGAGAATCAGGCACAGAATTTTAAACAAATCTGTTTCTTATGCACATTTATGGCTGCATCTGTTCATTTTCCCAAACAAACAAACAAAAGTCGGTACTGTTTTTCTTCCTCTTAGCACGGCAAAGCATGTACAGCTATGACAATGTGGGTTCCTTTTCAGATGATGCATAACAATAAGGATCTAATTTCATACTGGAGAACCAAATTCTGTTTTCAAGGCTGTGCATCAGTGAGACTACTGGAGTTGCACAAACGTAATTTCAGGGTAGAATATGAAGACAATGATGTCTTAAGTGATCTGACTTCCAGAGTCCTTTATCATGAATAACAATGTATCAGTAGAAGAGCTCACAGTACAATGATGGGTGTGCGAGCCATCCACAAGCCCTGGAAGCTGTCTAAAGAGGGGGGCACCGCAGTGATGCTAGAGGGGCACCTTATCCTCCTATTCCCTATGCCCCTTTCCCTCCCACACCCTGCATCTTCCCTGCAGCAGCTGTGGCATTGAGGAGGATGTAGAAGCAGTGATGTCATACAATGTAGGAACAATGTGGAGATTGCAGCTGCAGATGCAGCAATGTCATCTTTTGCCATTAAAAAGCAGTCCTTAAATGACTGTCAAAAAAACGAGATATACTGTACTCCCTCCCCCACCACAGCCAACCTCCAGCTGCTGGCGGACAAATGAACAAATAAAGCGTGGGGGATTTACTGCACTTCAGCTGTTCCATGGTGAAATGTGAGTTGCCCACATGCCCACCCCTATGTCCCGAAAGGTAAACCACAATAACTTACCCCTCTTTCATTCTGAGAGAAGAGTGGGCACAGGGATAGTTATCCTGGAGTAGCTGACACACCATAAAGCCCAGCTCCCTTTTGACTTGGTATAATTTGCTCATTTGTCTGTAGCCTTAAGAGGAACATTCTCTATACTGGGCAACTAGCTAGGGCAGCACAAAAGTGGGAGCTTATGTTCAAATGTGCATGTTCATAGTCCTGGTCTGTCCTGGAGGCTGGAAAGGCCTCTATCTAAGCTAGACAACTCTGGGGACCTTTCAGTTAAGCAGCTTCCCCAGCTTGCTCTACAGGCTATGCTGCTGTCTGGAATCTGCTGTGCTGTGAATTTAATCCAAATACACTCTTCCAGCCAAACCCCACTCCTGGGCACTTCCTGTACCTACCTGGTGAGGGGCTCTTAGATGCAGCCTTATCATTGCCTTCTGTCATTCCTGCACTGGCTAGGTGCAGAGCTTTTAGCACCCCTTTATGCTGCACTGTCCCTTTTATCTTGCAAATAGGACTGGCCTTGGGGTGAGGAGCCCATGCTCAGACTTTTGTGATATCACATTTAATTTGGACACATTTAATATGAACAGTATGAGCAGTGAAGGCAAGGTCATGTCCATGATAACAATAACTTATATGAATAGGAAAACAAAACACTTTTGGCCCAACATTCCTGAAAGCTAATAAAAAGATACTAATGCAAACATTAACCAGATACATGAAAATACATGTTTTCCAGGCTCTGTCCTATAGAGACTTTATAGTCTCTGCCTATAAAGAAGCTTTTGCTATTAGTTATTTTACCAAAGCAACTCACTGACTTTTTTACCAGAACCAACCTTCATTTTAGACTGCTAGGATAAAAAGAATGTGATTCTACAATGCAAATTCATGCTAAGAATGCCTTCTTTATTCATTATCTGTAATATGGATGAAAGGCAAACATGGAGTTAAACCATCTCTAGAGCACAGATGTAGCAGACATGTTAATACATTATGTATGCCATAGCAAATAATTTATAAATTCTTGGAAGCTGAATGTTTTTATGATATACTGCCAGAGTGCTGGCATATATAGTTGAAGGTGGAGGTTATGTAGTTCTGCATGAGGACAGAGTCTGATCCACAGGGAGGATAGAGGAATGCTTTCTAGAGCGTACTGTAAGTAGGGGTGGATGACCAGGAGACTAGCCTCAGGGATTGACTTAAAGAGGGTACAAGAATGGCAGCTGCTGCCCTGGCCACAGAACCTGCTTGCTATTCTTTTGTTGTACATACAAAAATGGTTCTGGCTTGGAAAGGATACAAATCCTGCCTCCTTACTAGTCACTTTTCCTGGTCTCAACAAAGAAAGAAAGTGACATTTCTAAAGTCAAGAACTTTTTAAGGAAAACAGAAGTACTTGTGAAGATATATGTAGTAATGTACATTGATATTTGATGTTTTAATGAAGAAGACAAGCAGTTATCTTTTCACTCTTTTTGAAGACACTATAAAAAAGAAACTGTGCAGAATAGAAGGCAGTTGCTGTTTATTATGGTGCATGACATACATACAGTTATCAGCAAAGTTAATAGCCTGTCACAAGCCAGCTTTCCAGCTGTAGTACGTCACCTAGACACCACCATGCCAAAATCTAGTAATGGTATGTAAGTAATGTAGTAAAAGCTGAGACACATACACAATATGTCTGCTTCCATACTGCAATATGGTATTGCTTCCATATAGCATACCTCAAAGTGCACCCAGTCACATTATAGAACATTTATTTACAGCATGTTATGTTCCTTCATAATGCTTGAAAAATCTAGACGACTAGATCTCTCAGCCCTTGCTCGTACAATTAGTGCCATTAAAGTCAACAGGACTATTCATGTGGGTAAGGACTGCAGGGACACACTCTTATGTGGACAAATTGGAGAGGGTCCATTGGAGGGCAACAAAAATGGTGAGGGGGCTGGGGGACATGACTTATGAGGAAAGACTGAAGGAACAGGGCTTATTTAGTCTAGTGAAGAGGAGACTGAGAGGGATTGAATAGCAGCCTTCAACTACCTGAAGGGGAGTTCAAAAGAGGATGGAGCTGGACTGTTCTCAGTGATGGCAGATGACAGAACAAGGAGCAACGGTCTCAAGTTGCAGCAAGGGAAGTTTAGGTTAGCTATCAGGAAGAATGTTCTTACTAGAAGGGTGATAAAGCACTGGAACTGGTTACCCAGAGAGGTGGTGGACTCTCCATCCTTGGTGGTTTTTAAGACCCAACTAGAGAAAGCTTTGGCTGGGATGATCTAGTTGGGGCTGGTCCTGCTTTGTGCAGGGGGTTGGACTGGATGACCTCCTGAGGTCCCTTCCAACCCTAATTTTCTATGATTCTATGATCTTGACAACAGAATGATATTGAAACCTAGGGACACATTACCACAACATGAATGGTGCTCATAAAAAATACAAAACTAGTTCCCTCAGCTCCTCCTCAGCCATGTTCTCTCAAGTTTATACTGTGCCAGGATTCCATTTATATGCAGATTATTAGAATTGTGACTTTCTCATTGAGATAACAGTATCATACAACCACATTTGTCCTAAGGCAAACTTGGAATGGGTTCTAAATCTTATTAGCTTTGTGTTTGTTATCAACAACATATTTATAGTAGATTTTGTTCCTTATGATGTCTTCTACACCAATCCTAAGTGTTTCCTTAAAGACTTCATGTGTAGCAGTGACCGTTCTTTAATTTTGTCCTAAATAAGCAGATAAGGTTGACACATCATTTAGCAAATCCTGGTGTTTTCCTCTATGTGCTAGAAAGGATCATTGCAATAGCTAGGGAGACCATGTGTCTCAGTTTGGCCAGATTTCATAGGTCATCCCAACCTTTTGATGAAAAATGAAGCAAAAGTCCAGGATTGGCACCTCCCCACCTACACGTGCCTACCCTGGCTCCTCCTGAGAAGCAACCAGAGGCTCCAGGGCCAGGATGCGCTGAGCGTCTCTCTTCCTGCTTGGAACTGGCCAGGGTAGGGAGGGGGCTGGGGCCAAGGCTCAGGCAGCTGCACAGCATGAGCCCAGATGGCTTACCGATACCAGCAGCCTTATGCCCTGCTGCTGCAGGCGCTGACCAGTCCCAGGCTATGCGTGGTGGCACAAGGCAGCTGCCGGCAGCAGAGGGAGATGTTGTGTGGCCATGCAGTGCAGGCTGGCAGAACATGGAGGGTGCCGCACAGAGACCACTCCCAGCTGGATCCATCCTCTGTGCGTGGGGTATGGAGCACAGCTGCAGGTCTCCACGTTCTCCTGCTCCACCCCATCTGCCATCAGGGCTCCTGTATACCGCAGAGTCAGGGCTGTGTGAGTTCAGTGCCCTCATGTGCAAATGTGCTGCACAAGAGCCTGGCTGGCACCCTCTATGGGTTTGTGTGCATCCATGCAAGGAGGAAGTTGCAGAGGCGTGCGTGCGTGCGTGCGTGCGTGCGTGCATCCACCACCGCCTCCCCAGCTCAGTGCCTGCGGGGTGCCAGCCAGCCAAGCCCCTCCCTTGCAAAATCAGACAGGAGCCAGTGGACAGAGTGAACTAGTGGCTGCAGGGGACAGATGCCACTGCACCAACTGGAGGTTTCCTTGCTGGGGGGGGGGGGAAGAGAGGGGAGGAGGCAGAGGGCAGCAACCACCATGGGGCAGAGGAAAGCAGGCACTGAGCTTGATGGTGCTCTGCACGGGGGCCAGGCAGCAGGCTGTAAGCCCAGCAGCACAACAACTTCACCCACACATGCTGTCTGCTGGGCTGGAGAAGGAAGTAGGTGTATGTGCATATGCCTGTGTTCATGTCTGTGTCTGTGTGCATACACTCACACATGCAACCCAGATTTCCTTACCCCCATCCCAGATTTCCTTAAAAATAAATGGGCTGCCCTACAAATAGATAATTTTTTTAAGTGATTACTGTAAGTCAATTAACTATTTAACTTTTTAAGGAAGCTTTGTTTTCATATGTTAAAGCTGTTTAAAACTAGATGAGATTAACATAGTTGGGTTTTTTTTCTTATTCTTTAGAATCATAAAAGAATGAATTATATCCAAAAAAATAAAAATAATAAAAGAAAGGGATAGCCCCCTGCTAATTCTCTAGTCTATGAAGGAGTAGTAGTATGCAAGTCAAGTTTACTTTGTCTCAAACTTCATCACACGGAACACACTGTTCCAGTGGGTACATATTGTTGTTTCCAGAAGGAAATGTGTATGCCACATTTCTCTGTTTGTAGGGATAGAAATGTAGCTACACTGAAATTACAAGGGAGAGAGGAAATCACATACACTACTGGCATTTATTATTTATTAAGCTCAATGTTTTCAATAAGAAGTGAATAGGGTCCTTGCCCTAGTAAGTTTTATGCACTGTGCAGAATTTTAACTATAAGTTAATGCCAAATGTGAGTACATGATTTTCTGATAAGGAAACAACATTACATTAAAATGCCTTACAGAGTGTGGCAGTATTTACTGGATAATCAGCACATCGCTCACCCAGGCTCTAGGAGAAAGAAATGTCAGGATACCTAGACTCTGTCAAAACATCACTGCAAGCCACTAGGAGCCCTGTTTCTGTTTAGTTATTGATTACTCTGTCTATGGTGTAGGTTGGAGAGAAAAGTCAAAATCTTTAATGTATTTGTTACTCTATGTGTTCACAATGACATTTTGGCATATATAGGCCAAGACAACATAATTCATTTCACTATCATAATTTACTTTGATACCATGTTTCTTATCATCCACTGAAGCTAGTTCCAGTGGGAAAAGGTTAAAAAGCACTGCTGATGGCTTCATTTTTACATTATAGTTTTCCTTCTGCTGGTCAAGAACAACAAATTCAAAATTGCTTTAAAAAACCCCAAAACAGACCTAGTTTCTAATTCCTGGGGGTTCTGTTTAGCACGTCATTCACTTTTCAAAATTTTCACAGATTCTCTCTTAACAGCACTTCTTTGATTTGAATTACAAAGAAAATAATTTCCCACACATCAGCTGGGCTGTCAAGTAAGCATATTTTAATGCTTTCCTCTTAAGGTTTATTTAGCAATTTGTTTTCTTTTCTCCCTGATGTGCTGTAATCTCATTATCAATTTATTCCTTTACTCCGATATGCACTTAAAATGCGTGGCTGACTTCCCACACAGGAGACTGGGTTTGGTGTATATTTGAACAAGAAAGCCCAACTTGACAATGATGATTGTTGATAAAGCATACAGCAAAGCTCACAAAGCACTCCTCGATCCCCATACCCATTCGTGTTGTTCACAACCTAGAGAATTCTCAATAAACATGTAAAATGAAATTTCCAAAGACTTTTAAAAGTACTACTTGTAATAACTGCAGATGTTTATCTAATGCGTAGTCTTATTTTATACTAAATCAAAATACTTTAATTGTTACAGAAGGTCAAAGAACTGACCTAAAAAGTTTTCTACAGTTATTTTTTCCAGTTTAACAATTAGACCATAGAAAGACACAGGGTATACAGTAGCTGTAGACAAATTTAAAAAGCAGAAAAAATTATAACGCTATAAATGTTTTCCAGTGTACTATAAATCAATATAGATTAATATCATGAGCATCTCTCCCTTTATTTCTAAAAAACAGAAGGGATATATATAGATTTGTGCATTGCACATATGATAGGCATACATACTATTATACATTTTATGTATAAAATTACATTTCAGTGGTCAGCCTAGACCAAAATTACATTAAAAGGTGCCCCTCTCTGTTCAAACCAAAAGACAGACAGGCATTCTATACCAAATTTTAGTCAGTAGTGTTCCCCAATTTTAAAAAGATTATTTTTAATCTGTACAGCACATTCAGTGCAAAGGATATTTGTCACCAACTTGCTTTGCTGATCTCTTCCAGCAAAATATTGATAGTGCTATTGAATCCTAGTTACTTGCTGTTTTTTCTAAATACTGGCCCCCACTATTTTCACCCTCAGCCTCTAAACAATCATTTCAAGGTAATAATCTAATTGTGGGGAAAACTAAAGTGCTTCTTACCATTCTGATCCAATTTTTTCCTCTGGAATCCAGCAGCAAGGAGTTGTTGCTGTTGCACTGCTTACTAAAGACACCAGAGGCTTTGGAGGCAGAGGATGTTTTATGTGGTTAAAATGTATCACCACCAATTATATTTCAGTCCCTCTCAGTTTCTAGTCTTGATGCTTTGGAAATCAGCCAATCCAAGCAATAAGGGGAAGGTCTGCAACAGGAAGTCCCACAATTTTCAAACAAAAGCCTTCAGAAAATTTGTGCCTCTTGCTGCTTGGCTTTTGTCTGCTATACTGTATAATAAACCTTGGGCTCCCTCTTTCCTCCTCCTCTTTTTTCAAAATGAGATTCATATATTGTGCACAGAAGGGACTTTACACCCTAGCTGGGATTAGGCATAGTGCAGACAGGCAGTGTGCCAAGATAACGCACACTGCTCTGCCAAGCCACCTGAATCCTGACTTGAAACACCCCAGTATTGCAAACAGGGAGTTCTCCAAAGCCAGAGCTCCTCACTCTGCCAAACAGTGTGACTGTTGTATGATGCAGAGAAATGCCCACGGATCACTAACATGAGTGATCCGTGGGCATAACATCGTTATTTCACAGAATTTTTTTACAAACATTTTTCTCTTAGTGAACATGATGACAGCCTTAAGAAAACCTTGCACAGGAATTCTGAGCAGCAGTAAACTACTGTGAAAAGAAAACACTGCAGTTTTCATTTGGCTTAAAGCTTCCCTTTCTGCCCTGATAAGTCCTGGTGACTTGGAGAGCCCTGAAAAAGTTAAAAAGGAAGTGGCTCCTTCACACCTTGTTTCTTCTGCAGAAGCACAGGAGCCTCCAAAAGCCACCTCTGCAGTGTTGTAACTCACAATTGTTAATTATTATTACTCCTGCTGCTGCTACTTAAGCACCAAGAAGTTCCAGTTCTGCATCAAAACCTCATTGTGCAAGGTGGTGTAAAAATATAGAACACAAAGACCAGGTACAGACATTATATTTTTACTGGTCTAAGTGACTAGAAACCATTCTAAACCCATAACAGAACAGAAGTTCAATGTACATAGACTAGTTTAAAAAGGCGGAAACCAGTCTAAGATAGACCTGGATCAATCTGCACTCAAACTTAATCGATTTTGGTTAGATGGGTGCATCAAACTTCAGTATCAGTTCATCACTGTCTGGTGGCATCCCAGGCTCCTTTGCAGCCTCCTGCTAGCCTCCTCTCACAGGAAGGCATGCTAGCACTCACTCAGTGCTCGGCTGCTCTGGCCAAGCACACAGTGGGCCTCGCTTCTGAGCTGTCATACAACTAAGTTAACACAGACTCTCTCCCCAGCCCTGTCTCCAGCCAGCTGTCAGCCACAGGCAGGCAGTAGGGAGGGGGGCGGGGATGAGAAGGGAGGTGCCTGCATCCCCTACACAAACCCCAGAACCTGGGGACCCACGTCCCCAGGCCATGCTCCTGAACCCTGTCACAAAGCACCAATAATGCAGTGAAAATGAGTAGAAAATAAAAATAACTGATCTGTGAGGTATCCACTGTGAAGGGGTGCTTCAGTTTCCAATCATGACGAAGATTACTACAAGGTAAGGAAGGTGTAGAGAGAAATGATAAAAGGACAAATGAGAGCACCCTAAGGAAACTCTTCCCTTCCCTACCCACCATCTATTTCCCACTCCCCTCACAGCTGCAGAGGGAATGAGGAGAATTCTCCAAAGGAATAGCCAAAAGTGTGATTAATGAGGTATGGAGAAAACCAGGAGCCAGGAAAATCAAGAGAAGCCAAAGGACAGAGTTTCAAGTCAAGCATGCCTAATGGCATCAAAGGCACCTGAGGATAGAGTACACTTCTGGAATTTTGGATTGGAGAAGGTCATTTTAGACACTGACAAGAGTGGTTTCAGTGGTGAACAAGGGGCAGAAGCCAGACAGAGAAGGATCTGTCAGCAGATCAAGGATGACAGCCATCAGGCTTGATGGGTCCTCAGGTGACTGAGGAGCCCAATTCTATATGCACGTGTTCTTTGGCAATGGGGGCATGTTGTTGAGTAGGAGAATGGGATTCGCAGGCCCGGGTTGGTCTCCTTCTCCTTCCTACACTACCACTCTTCTGCCTCAGTATTGAGTCATGGGGCTTCGAAGTGGTGCACGCCTTGGTGGACAAGGTGGCGCCACACCAAATGATCAGCAGCTTGCTCCTCCCAGCTATTGGTGTCGATGCCTCCATGCTTGAGGGTGACCTTGAGCTTGTCTTTGTACCATTTCCTTTGGCCACCCTTTGAGCATTAGCCAGTAGAGAGCTGGGAGAAGAGAATCTGGCAAGGGAAGTGGTTCTTGGACATCTGAACACAGTGGCCTGGCCATCAGAGTTGATTTCTCAAGAGCAAGGCTTCGATGCTGGTGGGCACAACTTCATGGAGGACACTCATGCTGGTCCAATGGTCCTCCCATTTGATAACCAGGATTCGGTGCAAGCACTACTGGTAAAAGTTATCAAGGGTCTTAATTTGGTATCAATAGATGATCCAGGCTTCACTGCAGTAGAGGAGGATGGTCAGCATGACAGCCTTATAAACCAGGACCTTCATTGACGTCAAGGGTCTCTATTTTCAAAGACGCGCTGCCGCAGCTTGAAAAAGACAGCACTGGTGCAGTTGACCCAGTGCTGGACTTCTTCATTGATGGTAGCTTATTAAGAGAGGTGGCTGCCAAGATATGGAAAGTGCTCCACGTACTCCAGAGCCTCCCCATCTACACAAATAACACAAGGGATGTTCAGCTGGCCAGGGGGTGGGGGGGAGGGGTGAAGGGGGAGACGGGTTGGTGGACAACCTTTGTCTTGGTGATGTTTAAGGACAGGCCAAGTCTCTTATACGATGTATTGAAGAGATCTAGAGTCACTTGCACATCCTGTGCAGAATGAGCCATCACACAGCAATCATCTGCAAACTAAAGGTCGTAGATGTCCTTGGTGGTGAGTTTTGTTTTTGCCTGGAGGCGCCCAAGATTGAAAAGCTTCCCATCCAGCTGATACTGATGCCAGATGGTAGATTATCTCAGATAAGGTGGGTGATGATGGTCAGGTAAATGGTGAACAGGGTGGCGGTGATCACTCAACCTTGTTTGACTCTGGTCTGAATGTGGAAGGTGTCAGTTTCAGACCTTCCACTCAAAATGGTGGTGGTCATATTGTCATTCAGGAGCCTCAGCATGGTGACAAACTTCAGCAGGCAGCCAAGGCATTGGAGGATGGCCCACAGAGCTTCACAATTTAGGGAATCGAACGCCTTGGTCAGGTCAATGAAGGCGAGGAACAGTTCCTGATTTTGCTCCCAACATTTTTCTTGGATCTGCCTGGCAGTGAAAGCCATGTCCACTGTGCCCTGGGATGATCAGAAGCCGCAATGGGTTTCTGGAAGGATCTCCTTGGTGACAGGTTCAGGAGGGTACGGGCCAGGATCTTACCCACAAAGGACAGGAGGGAAATCTCCCTGTATTTCCCACAGTCAGATTTGTCCCCTTTCTTGTAGATGGTCATGATGGTCATGTTCTTGAGATCCCCGGGATGTCCTCTTCATCCAAAAGGTGGAGGATAAGCTGGTGGAGTTGTGATGTGATCCAGAAGCCACCAGTATGGCAGACCTCTGTGGGTATATCATATGGCCCACATGTTTTGTTGGTTTTCATCTGTTGGAAGGCCCGTTTCAGCTCTCTGATAGTTGGTGGATTGCCAAGGAAATCCACCACAGGGCACTGAGGGATGGATGGTTTGGCGGGTCTCCTCCAATATGGTGAACTCCCAGTTAAGGAGGAGTTTGAAATGCTCCTTTCAGTGCAGACAGATGGCATCATTATCCTTGAGAAGTCAGCAGTGTAACAAAGCCATCAACAAAGCCAATCGCACCTTGTTGTGCGTTAGCAGATGCATGACCAACAGATCAAGGGAGGTGATGCTCCCCCTCTATGTGGCATTGGTCAGGCCGCAGATGGAGTACTGTGTCCAGTTTTGGGTGCGGCACTTCAAAAGGGATGTGGAGAACCTGGAGAGGGTTCAGAGGAGGGCCACTCATATGATTAGTGGCCTCCATGCAAAACCCTACAAGGGGAGCTTGAGGGATCTGGATCTCTCCAGCCTTCACAAGAGACAGCTGAGGGGTGACCTTGTAGCTACCTACAAGTTTATCAAGGGAGGACAACAGAGAATTGGAGATGCGCTATTCATCAGGGCACCCCTAGGAGTAAATAGGAATAATGGGTACAAACTAGTGGAGAGTAGATTCAGGTTAGGCATTAGGAAAAAAATGTTCACAGTAAGGGTAGCCAGAATCTGGAACGGTCTGCCAAGAGAGGTGGTACTCTCACATAAGTTGGAGGTCTTCAAGAGGAGGCTAAATAGACACCTGGCTGGGGTCTTATGACCTCAACACTTTTTCCTGCCTGGGGCAGCGGGTCGGACATGATGAACCTCTGTGGTCCCTTCCGACTCTACAGTCTATGAATCCCTTCATGGCCCTTGTGACAAGCATATCCCTCAGGTCTCTACCTCAGATAATGATGTAGTCCAAGAGGTGCCAGTGCTCCAACCTCAGATGCCTCCATATTATCTTGAGCTGGTCTTTCTGGCGGAAGATGGTGTTCGTCATGATCAGGCCATGTTGGGCACATTTGGTCAGGATACCATTGGCATTGGCCTTCCCCATGCCATTCTTGCCAATAGTTTTGCTCCAGTATTTCGTGGTCACATCCAACCCAGGCAATGAAGTTGCCCAGGAGAATGACCTTGTCATCCCTGGGGAGGGAGGCAAGGGCATTGTCAAGATCGGAGTAGAACCTTTCCTTGACTTCCTCATCAGAATCCAGAGTAAGAGCATATGCACTGATGACAGTGGCATGTTGGTTTCAGCTGAGATGCAGGTGAAGAGTTATCAGCCTTTCACTGACACCCTAAGGGAGTTTGGGAAGCACGTCAGTGATCTTGTTCCTGATGGTGAAACTGACTCTGTGGATATGGGGGTCACGGCCTGGTTTCCCTTTCTAGAAGAAGGTGTAGCCTCTGCTGACCTCCCTCAGCTGTCTGTCCTCAGCAAGCCGGGGTTCGCTGAGAGCAGCGATGTCGATGTTATGCCTCGCTAACTCCTGAGCCACAATAGCAATTTGTCTTCCTGGGCAATCACTATTTGAGTTGTTGATGGGTGTTCTCATATTCCAGATTCTGAAGTTTAGCTTTTTTTTATTTTGACCACAGGAATGGTGATCATGCTGAGTACGGTTTCCCAGCCAGGAGAGATAGGATAGCCTATTTTTGGGGCACCTTTTCTAG
Source organism: Alligator mississippiensis (assembly GCF_030867095.1). Lineage (NCBI taxonomy): Eukaryota > Metazoa > Chordata > Crocodylia > Alligatoridae > Alligator > Alligator mississippiensis. The sequence continues at coordinate 159,020,923 of NC_081824.1, forward strand.
CCCCTTCTCCATCAGGATGAGCAGAGGGTATCCTGAAAAGGCCTGCTCAGTCATGGATGCAGCTACTGAAGGACACCCCAGAAGAGGATCCAGTATTGAATTAGCAAACAGGAATTAGAGACAGCATCTTCCATGAGCTTAAAGATAACTGGGAGAAAGAAACTGAAGCAACAGTTGGGGAAGCAAGTGATTGGTGGGGAGACACTGCTTTGTTTTTCTTTTTAAGGAAAGATAAACTAATACATGCTTCTGCTGTGAGGCAAAGGAGGCAAGGATAGTGAGAAGACTAAAGGCCTTGTCACACATTCACTTGCAACAGTTCTAAATCATTGGAATGTTATGATATATTAAAGTTAGTTCATATTAGGGAGAAGAGTAGAAGCAAAGGAAATTAGGGGGTCAAATGTGATGGGGTGGAGAGGCAAACTGGAACGGGCAGGGAAACAAAGGCATTTGTATATGTGACAGGGAAGGGGGAATGAAAGGGGAGCTGAGGCAAGGGAGAAGGTGCTATCCTATGTTGCCAATTTTCTCTGGGAAGAAATGGAAGAGATCTAGTGTGAAGCAAGAATTGGAGCCAAGAGGAGAGAGGGCTTGAGAAATGAGTCAAAAGTGGCAAGAATGCAGCTGACAAGAGAAGTGGTGATGGCTCCTACCTTGGGGGTCTTTAAGAGGAGGCTTGATGTCTACCTGGCTGGGGTCATTTGAGCCCAGTTTTCTCTCCTGCCCAGGGCAGGGAGTCGGACTTGATGATCTACAAGGTCCTTTCCAACCCTACTTCTATGAATCTATGACACTCGGCATGCAGGATTCAATTAAGCTGAAGAAGTCAAATTGTTTAGTAAAGAAGATGGCAGAACAGAAGAAAGAGAACATGTGTACTTGAGAAAGTCAGCCTGGTCTTGATATTTCCAACAGAGCTTCCCTTCTGCTTGTCTTTGCTTTCTTCCTGTAAACAAAAATTTCCTTTAAAATAGACAGGTATCTGTGAAATAGTATAGTTGTTGATGAAATGGCATTTTTGGATGGAAAAAAAATATTCTGATGAAAAATTTCCAACTAGCTCTACTGATATGTGATCATTCTTGCTGGGGTCATTTTGGGGAAATTCTGAAATCCTTACATGGCGCCACAGATACTAGATACAGAATTGCTGATAGTGACAGTTCTGAAGCCATGTAATCACTTGTCTGCCCCTTCTGCATCCTTTAACCATTTTGTAGATTAAAACTCAACCAGCTGTTTCTGCACAAGTCATGAAAGAAGCAGGCCAATACTGCCTTCATGTCTTATGCATATATGAAGAGTTGTCAGTATTAGTTTTCTCCTGTGATTCTTTCATTCTTGAGTGATTCAGAAATATTTTCATTTAGACATGGAGCATCTGATGCTATACCCAAATTCCTTTCCTGTATCATTGAGAGTTAACTCTAGCATGGCTTTTTCTATGTAAGCACTGCAAAACCATTTTAAAAGATCACCCAGGGCTTGACTCACCCTTTGTGAGGTTCACATTTCCGCCTGAGTTAGCTAGAAACATTTCTACATAGGAAGGGGTGTCCACATGAGTGCGCACATGCCTCTTGCCCCACCTCAAACCCCTTTGAGGCGGGGCAATAGGCATGTGTGGGGAAAAAAACATGTTCCCTGCGCTGCCAGTTTGCAGCGTGGGGAGAAAATTAGACCCCTGGATATCCAGGGGTCAAAAAAAAAAAATAAAATTGAAGTTTAAAAAAGCGGCACAGGGCACAGTTGTGCCCTGAGGCACCCGGAGGCTGGGTCTTCCATGGAGACACTGTGGCTGCCAGAGCATCTCAATGGTTGGCCCTCGCCCTGGTGCTGCAACACGTGGCTGGCCAGGCCGCATGTTACAGCACCAGGGCTACGGTGCCAGTGACTAAGGGGTCGGGGGAGCTGGAGGAAGGGGGAGGGGACTATGGGGGGAACCCTGACAGCCCCACCCACTCCCCCAGCCCCTGCCTCCCCTGCCAGCCCCCTGAGGCCCCTGACCCCTGCCGGGCCCAGCCCTTTCCCTTGCCAGCCCCCACAATGCCCCTGACCCCTGCCAGGGAGGCCCTTCCCCCCCACACCAGCCGCCCCAAGGCCCCTGACCCCTGCTGGAGTCAGCCTCTCCCCCCACCAGCCCTGCCAAGGCCCCTGACCGCCCTGGCTGGCTCCACCCCCCAAACCCCACCGATCCCTGCCCCCCTCCACTCCATACTTTTTAAAAAAAAGGGAAATTACCAGTAGTTGAAGTTGCGGTCTGGCTGACCGGGGCCCCGCTCACACAGTGCAGGGCAGGATGACAGCCCCAGAGGCCCCACCCCAGGCCCTGCTGCCCCACTCTGCTGCTATGTGCTGCCTGGGGGACTCTGCCAGGAGACCCTGGAGCCCGCCCCCCTCCCCCCACCGCATCTAAGGTAAGCAGAGGTTTTTTTTCCCCTTTTTTTCTGTTTTTTTTCTGGGCTTTTTTTTAAGTGATGGTGCCTGGGGTTATAGGGGGAGCCTTGGGAGCCTGCAGGTGCAAGCTGGGTGGGGCAGCCATTGGGGGGTCTGGGGGAGCAGGGGTGGGACTGGGTGGGGCAGCCACTGGGGGGGATGCAGCAACTGATGGGGGATAGGACCAGGTGAGGCAGCAATTGTGGGGCTAGGGTGGGGCCTGGGGGGGTGGTAGCCCCTGTGGGGACCATTTGGCCCCTTAAGGGGGCCCATACCCCTTGTGTGGGTGTTGAACCCCCTGCTGGGGGACCGTACCACTTGTGAGAGTGCCCAACCCCCTGCTGAGGGGCCCAACCCCCTCTTGGTGGGCACACCCCTTGTGTGGGGGCTGAATCCCCTGTTGAGGGCCCATACCCCTTGTGTGGGGGTTGAACCCTCTGTTGGAGGGCCGAACCCCTTGCGTGGGGGCAATCACCCTGTGGGAGTGCAGCAAAACATGTATTCATGAAAGATGTATTTAGAGTTCACTTTATTATTATGATAAGAGACTTGCTTTAACACTGTAAGATATATCAATAAAACATTGTCCAGCTGATTGCTGTCACTGCCTCGCTGTCTCTCTTTTTATAGTGGTCTTTTGCTTTACTTGTGGAGGAACAAGGAGTTGGGGGTATTTTACAGAGTGACTGGTTTTGTTTTTTTTAAATCGGGAATTTTTCAGTTTTCCAATAGGGAACACCAGAATTCCTGCTAGGGAGCCCAGTGGCAGGACCCTGCCTGCTCAGACCTGGCACCTTGGACCCATCTGGCTATGGCTGAGCTCTTAGACAAATGGGGCCAGGAGGACATGCTTTGACAGTTCAAAGCAGACTACCACACTCAGAACATCTTCCGGGTGATAGCTTCCCAGATGGCCAGGCAGGCGCACACATGGCAGTAGTGCTGCACAAAGGCCAACCCTGCAACCGCAGTCCACTAGCAGCTGGCCCAGAGGGGCAGATGCCTCTACTGGCTCTGCAGTCCCCATCTGAGTCTGGCAGGTGCATAGCAGGTCACAGCCAGACAGGAGTCCCCACTGCCAGACTACTGCAGTGAGTAGAGGGTGCAGGGAACTCTCAGGGCTGCTGCAGCAGCCCAGCTGGCACAAGGGGTAGTGCCCCCAGGTACCAAGTGGCTGGGCCCCAGAAGCTCCTGAGAGCTAGTAGCCCTGAGCTACTTGCCACGGCAGCTTTTTATACTGCTGGGGCCAGGACAGGGCAGCTTTTTACACTGCTGGAAACAGCACAGGTGCTGGTCCAGGGCTCTAGCTCCCCCTGGCTGAAGATCTGGGAGGAACCAGGCAGGATTACTGTGCCCCAAGTGGCACATTTTGCTCCACAACAAAGTGCATGTCTGAGCACGTGTGCTGAAGCAAAAAGCCACAGCTCAAATTTGTACCGCTTCTATTTGAGCTGCTGCAAGCACATGTGCTTGCATGTGTGGACGCACCTGAGTTTACACAATTATACCAACATAGTAATCCAAGTGTAGCTTGTCACAACCCAAGGGTGTGAATTTTGTTTGTGTGCGCTTCGGCACTGCTGAATTATTTCCCGCCACTTGTAGCTTTCTTTGCAGGGTGCATTTCTGAGCTGCAGAAAGGAGATGCACGTTGCAAGGAGTTCCCGACATTTGTATTTCAGTTCGTGCCCCACTATTCGTCAGTTCTAAATTATTCCTACGTGGCGGCTAGCGATTGGTTTGCTAGCCGTATAAAAGGCTTGAGTGGTTTCCGCCCAAGTTGGAGGACTCCACGAACATCAGGAGGAGGAGATTTCATGTCTCGTGAAGATCTCTAAGCGCTGCGGAGCCTATTGGACCCAGCGTGTATTTCAAGAAGGCTACAGGGGTCTGATCAGCCTCTCGCCTCTCCCCGCCGCCGCCTAATCCCTCAACGTACCCTTCCCTGCGCGCAAGTTCCATGAAGCCTAGCAAACTTCGTATGAGTGAATCCAGAGCTCTATCCGAGTCCTTTGAAACTGGGACTTAAGCGAAGTTTTCCTGGAAGTCTTTCCAGCCTACACCACGACCATCTACAATGTAAGTAAACAATCTTAAACAACCGCTAATCGTCCATGCCTAATTCTAGCGTGCCGCCTGCCTTCCCCGACCCGGCATGTCCGGGCTGCTGGCCACAGCCTGCCACGCGAAAAAAGGGCCTCGGACCGCTCCCGGCCCGCACATAGCTAAACCACTAGAGTGGCACCATTCTGAGTCCTGAGCTGGCATGTCATTTCCATTGTAAAAATAGTGTTTTTCAGTTTAGTATAGAAAGTTTCCCAAATGATCAAAGCTAAATTTGAGAAGACACTCGTACTGTGGAATAGGAATGTCCACACAAGGAACTTGTAGGGAGGCTGACAGACTGCTTCACAGTAAGCATTGCTCCAGGCAGATCTCTGTGCACATCTGATCTTCCTAGTGATCCACCAAATTCAGTGAGTTTTGGTTATTCAGATAATGCAGGATGAGGCCCTAGTCCCACAACTGAACTTAGATTAATGATGATCCCATCAGCACAATTAAAATAGGTTGCATGTTGGTACGCCTGACTCCTCCACAGACTCAGGCACATGCTGAACACTATACTGCTGATCCCTAGGTGAGGGTCAAACAGTCCTATCCAAGGAAGCAGACAGATGGGAGGTGACCAAAACCTGCAATTTTTGTTCTACACAAAATACCAGCATTTTGCCAGGTGTTTTCTTTTTGAATCAAGATAAGAAATAGCTCAGTGAATAAAGTTAAGAACAATTTTAGTTTAGTAGCATGGAATTTTAGGGGTTAGATCAAGATTTCTCTCTCTGTCTGTGCTCATGCCATGGCAGCGCCACATGGAACTGATAGTTCTGGATGCTTCAAAGCTCTTGTTCCCCATATTGGGCTTGCTTCACATCCAGGCTGCATCTGACATTATAATGGCACAGGGAAAGACAGCAGCACATAATGAAAAATATGAGGTCTCTGGACACCTTACCACAAGCTACAAAATAAATTTTAATTAAAATAAATCAAGTCATATTGGTAAAGAGGTAAATACATGCATCTTGCAGCACCACTGACTTCAGTGACAGGGATTAAAAGGAGTCAGTGTGCCTACAGCTATTCTAAAAATCAGCAAACCACAGCAAACAAAAAATAACACAACTACTAAACGAAAATGGAAACAAAAAAATCCTAGCTTTGCACTGAAGGATGGGTTAAAGGACATGAATAAACCATACTGCCAATGAAAAAAGCAATTTAATCAACTAAAGACTTCAATTAGACTCAATTTATCTAATTTATAAAACAGATACTTCGAACCACTTCTCTAAAACATCCACATAAATGAAGATCTCAATCCATCCTGTTAATTAGGATCTATATGAAATAAAAGAGACTTCATCCTTCAAAACCTGCTTCATAATAGAATATCCTGCTATTACAGTACCTGCTCTACAAAACAAGACTCCATCCTTCAAACTAGAGGATTCAACTATTACTATAATACCTGCTTTTTAGAGTCAATGGTTATTCATTATTTTGTTTTTATAGAGCTATGGATCCAACCCACATTTAACTATTACATTTTGTTTGTTTATAAAGAACTGAACCCTCTTTTTTGCAGAAACTGTGTTTCTTCTGTACTTAGAAACAGCCTAACATGTTTTTAAACAGCAACTGCTTAAAGAAATGGAAGGAAGACAGACAAATAAATTACTGCTTCTTGCCAAATGTTAGCAGCAAGCTCAGATAATACATGTAGGTGAAACGCCATTTAAATCCAAGCTGCATCTGCTTACACCAAGGTCTGAATGTCACCCAATAATTATAACAGGTAAAAGTCTGCCTCTTTAGAAGTCATTAGGAGTTTGGCAACCAGTGGAGCCAGGATTTCTTGCAGTCTTTTCTGACCACAGTAAATGTGTATTATCTCATTCCAAAGATGAGTGACAGAAAAATTCAGGAGGAAACAATACAAATGGAAGAGTGTGCTTTTGAAAAATTCACTAGGTGCCTACTTGCATTTTTAAGCACACAAGCATATTTAAAAATCTGGCCCTTTATACTTACTAGCAGGAGTTACAGCCAGGCTTGGTTTGTGGCAGACAGTAGTTCCAATCCTATTTCATCAGAAAGCATCAAAGTGCTACTTATACATCTAAACATAGACTACCTGGGCATTTTTACATGTGTTCCAGAGGTGGGGGAGAGGGGGCACTTTAATTAGAGCAGCTCCAAGAGCTGCTCTAATTAAACCATCCACAGAATCGCATGTATCAGCATCACCACACTTCAAAATGGCAGCAGGGGAGCTTTAATTAAAGCTCGTCAAACAAGCTTGTTAAAGCACCCACTATTGCCATTTTGAAGGGTAGAGATGCTGATGCACAAGAAAAGGGCATCAGCTGGCTGGAGTGGACTAATAAGCACACTCCAGCAGACTCAATTAATTGAGTCTGCTCTGATGCGCTGTAATGACAGTACATCAGAGCAGCCTCACTGCACGTGTACAGGCACCTACTGTTAGAATAGTGAGGCAGTGGAATAAGCTGCCAAGGGAAGCTGTGGACTTTCCATCACTGGAGGTCTTCAAGAGGAGCTACTAGTTGGGGATAATCTAGGTATAGCTATGCCTATGTTTATTTCCCATGCTTCTGGGCTTTGCTGGCTGCCCCATGCAGCTGAGAGGAAATTCCTTCCCCACTTATCCTTGCCGCTGCATTTGTTATGGGGTTTTTTTAAGCCTTCCTCAGAGGCACTGGGTGTTGACTGCAGCTGAGGCTGGGGATTTTGACTGGGGTGTGCCAGTTTTCCTGCTTAGACTGAAAGCCAGATGTTCCTGGTTAGAGAGTCTTGCTCTCCACTAAGTCAAACCAATCGCCATATTTGGGGTCAGGAAGGAATCTTGCCCTGTGGTCAGATTGGTATGGACCGTGGAGTATTTTGTAGTAGGAGATATGGTCCTCTTCCTGAGATCTCTTGAGCATATATTAACACCCTTAACAGTAGCAGGCTATTGGCCACTGTGGTCTCCCTGCTCTACACTTATGGCAGGTTAGAGTGTTATGTTTTGTGTTGTATCAGGGTTGACTGTAATTTTGTTAAGAGATTAGATTATGGATTTGTATAGGGTGGTTTGGAAAGGGATGATCCTGCCTCGGGAAGGGGGTGGGACTAGGCCACTACAGAGGTCCCTTCCAGCCCCACTTCTCTATGATTCGGTGAGGCATTTCTGCAAATTACATGGATTTAATAGGGAACCTATTTCCTCTTTCCCAACAGGGCTTGTCCATACTCCTGGTTCCAAAGCTGTCTCCTGTTTTATCCAATGACTGGCAAAAATGCAGGAACACCACTGGCACCAGGTATCAGCAACTAGGGCACTCTCTCTCTGAAGGCGGTGCCCTCCTCACTTAGCTAGGTTCCTTCTGTCTTGATCTCCTTCTGGCGCCACATATCTTTCTTTAGTGATAATCCACTGGGTCACCCATAACAAAAGGGCTGGAAGGGGCCAGTTGGCTCTGTCTAGCTCAAGACATAGTGCTTAGAGCACTTAGCTATGAAGTGGAAGATGTGGGTTCAAACATTTTCAGTGTGAGGCAGACTCTAAAACAGCGATTCTCAACAAGGATGCCACAAGATTGTTTGAAGAGTGCTGCAGGAAGTGTGAGGAGATAAGGGAGGTGTGAGAAGATACACAGATAAGGACAGGTTCAGGCTCTCCATGCCTAGTCAGTCCCCCAGCTCCACTGCTTGGACCCACTGCAAGGAGATAAGCCTTGGACAACATGAATTAGTTTCTAAAATGTGTTGCAGCTCAATTAACAAAAGTTATGGAGGGGTACCTTGAGTGTAAAATGCTTGAGAACCACTGGTCTAGAACTAAGCAAGTATCCTAACCACAAGGCTATAAGTTAAAATGTGGGAAGTCTCCCCTCGCCTCCCCTGTAGTCAATCCACTTGGCTGGACTTTCAAGAACTTACATTGAGATGTATGTCACACCAGACAGACTAGGGTCACCACAGAGTGCACGTGGCTATCATGGATCCCTGCTCAGCACCCTCAGAAGGAAAGTCTAGTCTCGCAGGCAGAACACACAGGGCACATGTGTGTCTTAAATGCCTACATTTAGGTGCAGAAGTAGCACTGAGGTAACTTTAGGCAAAATATGACTTACATCAGAGACTCCAGATATAAAGGACCAGCTACCAGGACAGCATGCTGGAGCTACCCAATTGGAAAGTCCCACCATAGACCAACAGGCTGAAAGCACAGAGTTCTGCTGAATTTCCACTTTCCTAAGTGAGAGTTTCTATGAAGGTGCTAGAACAAGACCCAATATACCATATACTTTGTACATTTCTCTCATTTGGCTTTAACATGTCAACAAAAGTGTCAAGATCCCTTTTGTACAGGACTGTCTGCCCTTGTTTAAAGTTTATCATATCACCATTCCTACTCCTGCAGGCAAGCTAGCCCACACATTGGAGCTACGTGCTGTAGATTTTGGAGCTCATCTGATGCAGATGGAATCTGCAGAATATAAAATTCCCTGGAAAAAAACATGCTGCTATCCTTTAGAGTTGTGAAGTGCATTAAGTATAAATCAGTACAGTGCTGTCTCCCTGACTGTTCAGACAGGCAGCCTAAACACTATTTGTTCTAAGATGAGTGAACCACTTAATCTCCTAATAATGTATCTGGTGCAGTGATTGTAAAAGTGCCTAGCACCACTTTGAACATCAACACTCCTGTCATTGCTTATCACTGCAGTTAATGACACAAGGAAGAACAACACCTGCAGAGGGACTGTGCAGAGATGGACAAGCATAGAGAAGAAGGGGAAACAGGGACCAAGACAGGAAACCGGAGAAGGAAAGTAAAGAGAGGTATAAAGGAAGAAAAACAGAAGGGCAGAATAGGAATGGCACAAATTTGCAAGTATACTTTCCCATTGAGTGATGCTAAAACTGAGACCGTGGTACTTAGAAAATTATAACAACAAGAATTATAATAAGTGGCCAGACTCTATCATCACAGCCCTGAGAACTATTTTACTTTGCAACCTCAGGACCACATTAAGATACTCACAGAATCCACACATCAAAATTAGTGACACTCCTCAAGGGGCAAGGAACCATGGGTGCGAGGATGTACCCTTCAAGCCTTATGCATTTAAAGTGATTTCCTCCTGAAAAACACAGCTTCACCCACTGAAACTTCAAAATTCTACCTGCTATGCTAAAAAGGGAGTCATTTATAGGAAATCAAGACAAACTTACTACAAAAATATTATAGTCTACCTTTAAGCAAACTTCCCAGTGCCCTGCATGGGACATTTGTCAAGGACTAATCAGAGAATGTAGTCCTAAATGTATATGCCATCTTATGGACCATAATTAAACATGGAATATGACCCGCTGCACAGAAGGACATAAACACTACAGACACATCCACACATGCAAGCATGTGCGCTTGCAGCAGCTCAAATAGAAGCAGTGCAAATTTGAGCTGGGGCTTTTTACTTCAGTGCATGTGCTCGGGCATGCACTTTGGTGTGGAGCAAATTGTGCCACTTGGGGCAAAATAACCCTGCCTGGCTCCTCCTGGATCTTCAGCCAAGGGGAGCTAGAGCCCAGGGCCAGCAGCTGTGCTGTCCCCAGCAGTATAAAAAGCTGCCTTGTCCTGGCCCCAGCAGCATAAAAAACTGCCATGGCAAGTAGCTCGGGGCTACTAGCTCTCAGGAGCTTCTGGGGCCCAGCCAATTGATACCTGGGGACATTACCCCTTGTGCCAGCTGGACTGCTGAAGCAGCCCTGAGAGTTCCCTGCCCCCTCTGGGCAGTCTGGCAGAGGGGGCTGCTGCCTGGCTATGACCTGCTATGCACCTGCCAGACCCAGATGGGGACTGCACAGTTAGTAGAGGCATCTGCCTCTCTGGGCCAGCTGTCAGTGGACTGTGGTTGCAGCGTTGGCCTCTGTGTGGCATTACTGCCATGTGTGTCCCCTGCCCGGCCATCTGGGCAGCTATCACCTGGAAGATGTTCCAGGTGTGGTAGCCTGCTTTGAACTGTCAAAGCATGTCCTCCTGGCCCCATTTGTCCAGGACGTCAGCCACAGCCAGTTGGGTCCAAGGTACCAGGTCTGAGCAGGCAGGGTCCTGCCACTGGGCTCCCTAGCAGGAATTCTGGTGTTCCCTATTGGAAAACTAAAAAATTCCTGATAAAAAAAATCCCAAAGTCACTCTGTAAAATACCCCCAAATCCATGTTCCTGCACAAGTAAAACAAAAGACCACTATAAAAAGAGAGAGAGAGAGTGAGACAGAGACAGCAATCAGCTGGACCATGTTTTATTGATACATCTTACAGTGTTAAAGCAAGTCTCTTATCATAATAATAAAGTGAACTCTAAATACATCTTTCATGAATTCATGAATACATATTTTGCTGCCCTCCCACATGGCGATGGCCCCCACGCAAGGGGTTCAGCCCCCCCAACAGGGGTTTGAGCCCCCACACAAGGGGTACAGCCTCCCCAATGGGGGCCAAATGGCCCCTGCAGGGGCTACCACCCCCGCACAAGGCCCACATGCCCACCCCAGCCCCTCTGATTGCTGCCCCACCTGGCCCCATCCCCCATCAGTTGCTGCACTCCCCCCAATGGCTGTCCCACCCAGCCCCAGCCCCCACTCTTCCAGACCCCCCAATGGCTGCCCCACCCAGCCTCACCCCCCCAACTTGCACCCCTAGCCCCCCAAGGCTACCCCCCACAACCCCAGGCACCATCACTTAAAAACTCAGAAACAGAACAGAAACAAATGGGAAAAAAATCCTCTGTTTATCTTAGAAGCAGAGGTAGGGGGGGCTCCAGGGCCTCCTGGCAGAGCCCCCCGAGCAGCACAGGACAGCACAGGGGCAGGAGGGCCCAGGCTGGGGCTGCTGGGGCTGTCAGCCTGCCCCACACTGTGCGGATGGGGCCCCAGGCAGCCAGATGGCAGCTCCAGCTGCCGGTAAGTGCCAGGGGGGGGTTGTTTGTTTTTTTTAAGTATGGGGTAGGAGGGCAGGGATCTGGGGGCTTGGGGGGATGAGGCCGGCCAGGGCAGGGGGAGGGGACCTTGGGGGGTGGCAGGGGGAGGGACCAGCTGTGGCAGGGGGAGGGGGCCAGCCAAGGCAGGGGTTGGGGGGGCTGGGGGAGTGGGCAGGGCCATTGGGGGTCCCCCCCATGGTCCCCTACCCCCTCCTCCAGCCCCCCCAGCCCCTTACTCACCAGCACCAGAGCCCTGGTGCTAAAACATGTGGCTCGGCCGGCCGCATGTTTCAGCAGCAGGGCAAGGGGCCAACCATAGAGACGCTCTAGCAGCCAGAGCGTCTCCATGGAGGACCCAGCCTCTGGTTGCCTCAGGGCATGGTCCGGGACCGTACCCTGCTCCACTTTTTTAAACTTCAAGTTTTTAGACCCCTGGATATTCAGTGGTCTAATTTTCTCCACAGTGCAGGGAACATTTTTTCGTTCCCGCACATGCCTGTTGCATCGCCTCAAAGGTGTTTGAGGCGGGGCAAGAGGCACGTGCATGCTTGTCTGGACACGCCATACTAGTTTAAGTGCTGCTGTAAGGAAGTCAGGGACTTTTCTTTGTCATGAAGGTGACATAGTGTCACCTGCAAACTGCACAGAGATATTTGCTAAATTTCTGTAGAGAGTTTAGCTAATACAAAATTTATTTTAAGAAAGGACATCACAATCAGAAAGACAGCAATTGCTTCACATCTACTGACACAGATGAAGCACATTTAAGTGCTGCCCTCCTGAGTCCTGAAGCTTGGAAATTGCTTTTGTTCCTCAGCTGCAGAGGACAGTTGGAAACCTAAGGAGAAAAAAAACAAACTTGATGATCCAGTCAGCAACTACACTGGAGAAGACTCACCTATGTGCAGAACAATCCCAGCCCTATCAGCACAAAACACCCTTAAATACTACTATGCAGCCCCAACGAGCATACAGTGATAGCTCCAAAATGGATCTGTGCTGAAGGTCTTTCTCCTTTTCTCTGATACAGAGACAAAAATCTTTGAAATGAAGAGGAAAGGCTCTCCTTCTATGCACTCAACAAGCCCCAAGACCTCTGCCCACAAAAGAACACATCTGTTTCCCTCTCCCTGTACGCCATCCTTCTCTTTCCTCCACCTCCACTGCAGTCCCAAAGCTATAGCAGACTGCAGAACATTAGTGGTAGAGAGAAAGGAATTAAATGCTTGACAACTCAGTAGGAAAGGAGAGAAATTAATTTCCCAGCTCCCTTCACATAGTTTGATTAACACTGGTTGAAGAACCATTTTGCTCCAGACTACTGGGTTTAGGAACAGTCAGAATATTATAGAGAGCCACTACTGGAGTACAGAACAGACTTGCCCCTTAAAATGTTATGATTTTACAACACTTACAAAATATCTAAACCTAAGCAACTTTGTGCATTATTAAATAATTTAAGATACATAAAGTTAAAATAAACACAGAAGGCCCAATCCTAATCCTATCCGAATATATACGTGTATCACCATTACAGGCAATGAGATTTAAGATGAAAAATACTCAGAGATAATACAAATTCTACTTTACCACCCAGGATACCTTGGTTTTTCTGCTTTAAAAAATGTAAAACAGAACTGTATTTCCTTCAAAATCTGTTGTTAGTAAAGTCTGTGAGCCTGTGTATATTCAGAATATCAGAAAAAGGAGTAAATACCAACATTATTTAGCACATCCCTTAAAGTGCTGGATTTAGTTTGTTTGTTTTTTTTTTCCCTTGCTTTCTTTCAAGTCCTTTTTTCCCCAGATATTCAAAAAAAGCACTAGGGGGAGTTATAGCATTACAAGGGACTAACATTAGCAGCACAGAAAATATGAGACTGAAATATATACTTAGGTTATAAAAATTACCTGACTTATGTTTGTTTGGCTGAAAGAAAAGACCACAAAACACTTTAGTTGTGGCATTGTTTTCCAAGGTAATACTTGGTATAAACCTGTTTAGCGCATATAAAAAATTGTTTTATAAAAAGAAATGTTAAGTGTATACAGAACAAAATGGTTGTTTATAAAAGTAGCTATTTTTTTAATTGTTGTTAATTTATTTGGTCCTCTTTTTAATAACATTAACCACATTAAGCTCATTTAGTTTTCTTTTCTTATATAGCAGATTCATATAATTTCACTGGGTTATTACAGACACTTACAATATTTTAGAACCAATATTCCTGTTCCCTGAAGTGTTGCTGAAAGCTACTATTCAGAAGTTTAATGTTGTATAATGAGTAACTTAATGAAGTGATCACTGGCCAAACACCCCATGGAGACCACAGATCACGTTCATTAACAATTTAATCATCTAATGATTTTAAGGGATCTCCAATTAGTCCAAACAGTAACTATTCTTTCTGAGCTAAATTATCCAATGATGTAAATGGATGCAGCTCCATTGAGTTCAGCTGAGTTTGACTTATTTCACAACAACAGACAACAGGTTTACTGAGCAGGATAAGCCTGAGCAATTAGAAAATAATCACCATGTAAAACTAAGTTATAATATATTGCATTTGTACCATAAATAATGTCCTGTCTGGGTGCTGGGATCAAAGCTTTAAGCTATGACATTTTTTGCATTACTCCTTCACTCGGTGCAGTGGTATAACAAGCTGAGTTGGTGCCTGGGGCAAATGCTGTGGGAGAGCTGAGGCAGAGGTCATGGGAGTCGGGAGCTGGAGCAAGTGTGGAGAACAGTGATGGGGGGCATGCTGGTTCTGAGAGTGGGGAGGGTTGGGAGGTAGGTTCAGGGATCAGGGGGCACAGATTCTGAGAATTGTGGTATGGGAGGGAGGCAGAGTCTATACCCTGGCAGCATTGCCAGGACAGGACTCCAAAACAGCCTTCAAACACTGGAGCTGCTCCCACTGCACATGCTCTGCCAGACCTGGCTCTATTGCTCTTAATGTAACAGCAATTGGGAAATGTTTTAGGGTCCCCACCTGGCAATGGTGCAGAAGTGGGATATTCTGCTGCCCCTCCTGACTTGGCATCTGGGCAGGTATCCCTCTCACCCACCTCTACTGTCTTAGTGAACCAGTGGAGAAACTGCTGTAGTCTGCCCTTAAGACTCATTTGGTTTCAAATGCTCCAATAACTATAGATGAAGAAGAACAATTTGCAGGCTGTAACAAGCAAAGACGCATTCAGCCAAGATGTAGTGGCCCTGAACACCACAAGGGCTGGAGCTCATGTCTCACCCATAACTGTGCAAAAGTACAACTTCCTTGCCTTCTGAAAACAGAGGGGCCACAATTAACCCAAGCAACACAAGAGTGCTTCTGGAGGGGCTGGACATGTTCAAGTCAGCAAGTCCAGATGCTCTCCACCCCAGGGTGTTGAGGGAGCTAGCAGGGGTTATTGCAGGGCCCTTGGCACGGCTTTACGAGCACTCGTGGTGCTCGGGCCAGGTGCCAGATGATTGGAAGATAGCCAATGTGGTGCCCATCTTTAAGAAAGGGAGGAGGGAGGCAACTATAGGCCCGTCAGTCTTACCTCAATCCTGGGGAAACTCTTTGAGAAGATCATCAAGGAGCACATCTGTGATGGGCCAGCAGCGGGGATGATGCTCAAGGGCAAACAGCACGGTTTCATTAGGGGCAGGTCATGTCAGACCAACCTGATTGCCTTTTACGATCAGGTCACAAAAGCATTGGATGCAGGTGTCGCCATGGATGTAGTCTTTCTGGACTTCAGCAAGGCCTTTGACACTGTCGACCACCCCATCCTCATTAAAAAACTAGACGACTGTGGCATCGATGCCTACACGGTCAGATGGATTGCTAATTGGCTGAAGGGTTGTACTCAGAAGGTGGTGGTGGACAGGTCATATTCAACCTTGGGGGGGAAGTGGGCAGCAGAGTCCCCCAGGGCTCGGTCCTTGGGCCCGCACTGTTCAATTTCTTTATCAGCGATTTAGACGATGGGGTGAAAAGCAACCTGTTCAAATTTGCTCATGATACCAAAATTTGGGGTGAGGTGGGCACGCTAGTAGGGAGGGAAAGACTGCAGAAAGACCTGGATAGGTTGCAAGGGTGGGCTAACAAAAACAGGATGCATTTCAATACTGACAAGTGCAGGGTGCTGCACTTGGGCAGTAGTAACCAGCAGCACACTTATAAGATGGGAAACTCCCTTCTTGAGAGCACGGAGGCAGAAAGGGATCTTGGAGTCATCACTGACTCCAAGATGAACATGGGCCAACAATGCGAGGTCACGGTCGGCAGGGCTAATCGGACCCTATTGTGCATCCACAGGTGCATCTCAGGTAGGTCCAAGGAGGTGATCCTCCCCCTCTACGCGACACTGGTCAGGCCACAGCTGGAGTACTGTGTCCAGCTCTGGGCACCCCACTTCAAGAGGGATGTGGACAACATTGAGAGGGTCCAGAGGAGGGCCACCCGCATGATCCGGGGACAGCAGGGCAGACCCTACAATGAGAGGCTACAGGACCTGAACCTGTTCAGCCTTCACAAGAGAAGGTTGAGGGGGGACCTTGTGACTGTCTATAAACTCACTAGAGGGGACCAGAAGGGTTTGGGGGAGACTTTGTTTCCCCTAGCGCCCCAGGGATAACAAGGAATAAGTAGTTGGAGAGTAGGTTTAGATTAGACATCCGTAGGAACTACTTCACACTCAGGGCGGCTAGGATCTGGAACCACCTTCCAAGGGAAGTGGTGCTGGCTCCTACCCTGGGGGTCTTTAAGAAGCGGCTCGATGCCTACCTGGCTGGGGTCACTTGAGCCCAGTTTCCCTCCTGCCCAGGCAGGGGGTCGGACTTGAAGATCTACAAGGTCCCTTCCGACCCTACTTCTATGATTCTATGAAAGTCAAGAACAAATCTTCTCTGGAATGCTTGGGCCCCACCTCTGGGGTTGGGAGACTGCAGACACACCCTGCAGCTGCCAGGTAGAGTGGACCAGTGGTCCCTAATTGGGCAGGACAGAATGGGATCATCAAGTCCCTGTCCCAGGCTGCACAACTCCAGGACAGCATTTATCCCAGACTAGCAGAACTGGGCAGGGATCCAGGTTTTCCCTTGCAGGCTGGCAGCATTCCAACCTACAAGGGGCAACTGGGAGTGGGATGCAAGGGCGCTACATGCTTGTGCATGTGCATGCCCACACACATGCACATGGGTAGCAAGACAGCCGGGCAGCCTGGAGAACAGCTGCCTACAGGTAAGTCTATGGGGGGCAGAGGGGGCATGGAGGGAATAGATTGAGTCCCCCATGGTGAGGCAGGCAGTAGGGCAGGGGCTGGAGGTGCTGCCTAGCCAGGGCAGTGCATGGGGCCCCAGGGCCAGGGTGGGGAGTGGGACAGAGTCACAAGTGGCTCATCCAGGGAGTGCGGGGGAGGGTGGCTCCCCACCACTGTGTACACCCACCTAGGGAGAGAGGTATGGGGAGGCACAAGCCCCCCAGATTTGTGCATGGGGCAGATGCAGGCTGCCTGCTGCAGGCTCAGGGAGGACAGAGATATGGCCCCCTTTTCCATTTTAAAAAGGTGGTCACTCTACTGCCAGGATCAGCTGCTGTGGGGACCAAGTGTCAGCAGCTGTGGGACTCTGGATCCCAGCAACTGCAGGGTGCTGCCCGGACCCAGAGCTGGTAACTGCAGGGGCTGAGAGTCCACTTAGTTGCAGGATTCCCAGCCCTTGCTAGGCATGGTGCACTCCTGCAGCTGGGAATCCCATCAGCTGACAGGCTTCCCAGCCACAGGGGAGACCCCTGCTACACCTGCAAATTAAAGCTCAACAGCAACCAGCTTTCCAGTTAGTACACATTTTCAAGGTATAACTTTACAGGTGGTTGGAGCTATTTAAGGTGTGCTTTGCACATGTAGCTAGTCTCAAGGTAACTGCACAATTAATCAGTTAATTGTGCAATATCTGTAATGTACAGAAGGCCTAATATAATTTCATCCCAGGCAAATCCCAGGTGACATCCCACAAAACCAATCAAATTTAGTTCTGACAAGTGCATCAGAACTCTCTTCCCAAAGACAAGAAAACCTCCACGTTGTTACAATACAAAAACTTCACCCCAAGAAGTGTGCTACTAAAACAAAAAAGGGCTTTATTTGTTTGGGAAAAGAGTGCCAAAGGTTCAGTTCTCATGTCTTTTGAATTGCTAAATCTAAAAATTTACAAAAAATTGGGCTTCTGAGAGAGAAACTGAGGCAAAGCCAGTTTACCTTTTCTTTTCCTTTTTGTCTGTATATATAGCTATTCCCATCAATTGCTGAGATTATACATATCTAGACCTAATGCATGAATTGTTAAACTTAAAACTGGTTTCTAAAGGCAGTAGGCAGATTCAAAACCTGCTATGTATGGTTTACACAGAGCCACATTAGTGTGGGTCTCACACAGCTGTAGAAAAATGATAGATTTTTTTTTCATCAGTCTTGCTATGAATGCAAATTTCCTTGCATACATGAAAATCCATCCATCACTACTAGTTTTTATAGCATCCCAGTAATAATGTGTTACAGATTATATTTCTGGCATGTATAATATTTATGGTATTTTTGCAGACAATATCTAGGACTTCAGAGGTTCAGCTTGGTGGCATAGAAAGATAAGCACATACCCTGCTATAATTTATACTGGTTTTATGTGGTAATTATAAATTACACCAGATTAGGAACAGATGTATTGCAGGAGTAGGTAGTAACCTGTCATGGCAAATGGCTACCACAAGAAGCAAACAGACGATGAAACCTAAAATCAATATCATCTATTGGGAATATTCTCCTGATTATTTCATGGGTAATTCTTTACTGAGAAAAAGCTATCTCAGCTTAGGAGTTTGTGTTACCTGCCCACTACTTTTTTTTATTTTACACCCGTGTAATGCTAATATATCCCCTGTCTAGGTCCCATGAGTGAATGCTCCAGTGTTTACCTTCCCTCACATTTGATATTATGTTTACCTATCCTGCCGCACTCCTAATCCTTGCAGGCACAGACAGCAAGATATACATGACAGACAACAAGGAACCTTAATGCTTCCTCACCAAATCACCTCAAGATTTTGAGCTTCGATTTGAAAAGCTGGAAGGTAGCATGGAACTGTTAGTGATCTTTTCCCAAGCAATAGCCCTTGATCATTTTTCTGTCTAGGTTTCAGCTATGCACTTTGAAATAAACAAAAATGCATTGTCTGGTTTTTGATTTATGAGTTACAAACAAAGATTAATGTTTGATTTCTACAAAATCATTTTTAACTATGTCAAGTTGCTTCTGGTTTGTAGAATGTATAAAAGATAGCTTTCCATTGTTAAAGAATATTTTTGCCAGGGAATAGAAGGGACAAGCTTTCTTTCTTTTTTTAATCAATTAGTACATATCAAAGGACTATGTTTACCTAACACTGTAAGTATATCGTTGAATATAAATGTTTACTTGAAATTACACTCCAATACTGGTACTGGATAATTACATTCTGTTTATAAAGAATTCTCTATGCTATTTAAAACTATGTAGGATTAAAGAAGTTTATAACAAAGGAGCATACATACCATACTATACTGTTGTTATTTTTGCTGTAATGAAACCTAAGGATTTCAAACAAAGATTGAAATCCCAATTGTATTAGACACCATACAAACCAACACAAACTCAACCCCTGCTTCAGAGGTTTACAAATGAGGATTTAAATAACCTGCAACGTGGGCTTGATGTAGAGGCTATTAACATATGTAAACCTGTTATTTCTGTACCTGTATGACAACCTCTTTGTGGTGCTTATTTATATACTGCCTTTACATACCATTGGTATGCAAAATCAGATTACAAGGACTGTCTCTCTTATCTGCATATCCCCTATTGGTATGCAAGATTGGATTATAGGGACTGTGTACATGTTTACACGTGCTATTAATGTGCACAAATAAACTCCAGAGCTTATTGCTCTGGTGTTCTTTGCTCCCAGGTGCACTGTTTGAACATGCACCTTGGAGCAAAAAACTCTGGAGTATATTCCTCCAGAGTATATTCATGCACTGCACATTGAGCCCTATCAGATCAGCCCCAGCTGACAGCAGCCCAGGGTTGCTCCAACTGGGCTCAATGTGCTGTGGAGGGGATGCCTGGGGTACAAGGATGCTTCAGCATAAAGCTAGGCAGCAGGCAGCCCCCACACTGAAGCACCCTCATGCCCCAGCCAGCTGGCCAGTGTCTACATGTGCTGCTGCACACACAAAAATCTCCAGAGCAGGATACTACTTGTTATAACTAGTCCTACACTGCTGCAAAGTGTATTAGTTTTATGTACCCTAATAGGAGTACGCTTGTAGACATGGATACATTTACTGCAGAGCTAATTAGGCAGCTCTGCAATAAACATCTCATGTAGATGCACCCACTGTCTGTTATCTGCCTATCCCCTATTGATATGCATGGGTGAGGGGGCAAAAAACTCTTTTGTGCTTGCTTTCCCTGTGATAACATGCACTACTTTTTTTTAACATTTTGAATATCAGAGGCCAGAGGAGTTAAGTTTGAGTGAACTGACCCTGCCTTCTAAAATTATAAAGTTCCTATGGAGGCTACTACTGTAAGAGAAAGCTGAGTAATGAAGCTCAGGGGTCAGTGTTCACCATGACATGTGTGGGAGTCTAAAGTGAGGGGACCCCCAGTTCAGGAATCACAAAGAAAGGGCTCCAGACTGGAGCTCAGTTGCAAGTGCACACAATGACTAACAGGAGCCCACGGACCATGTTTTCCCCATGGTTTCACAAGATCCCGAAGCACTTTTGAGACAAATACAAGCTGCATGATGCTACCCTAGCAACCCTGGTAAGCCACCACAAGATACAGGAGGTGGTAAGGGCAAGAGACACCATATCACTGGTAGGCTTACTGCCTGGTGACAGCTGCCAGGTCATGTGGGAGTGAATCTTCCACAGGGACCTGCAGAAGAAACACAAAGACCTAAATTGGCAGGCAGCCCACCGGGCACTTCCCGTGTGGGCATGGAGAACCAGTGCAGGGCAGAAAGGTCCATTGAACTGCCCAAGGCCAACCTGCCACTGGCAGGCAGAAAGGATCAACCAACTCTTCTGGGACTGCCCATATGCCAGGGAGGTGTGGAAGAAAGTCCATGCGCTCCTCCTGGTGGTGACAAGAATCAGAAACCTGACCAGGGAAGTGGTTCTCTACGGGCACCTGACCAGACAGCATGGGGCCCCAACAGTGCACTTCGACCAGTTGATCTCCTGCTTCAGGTCTGCACTGTGGAAAACCAAGAACCTGCTCACAAACAGACATTTGGACCTCACAGTCGAGGACCGTATTAAAATGGGACTAAGTGAAATGTACTGGTACTACAAAAAGGCAGAAGAGGGAGATGGGAAGGAAATGGCAGACCTCATCTGGTGGAGAGGGGTCTGGCATAGACGTTTTCAGGATTAGCCCCTCTGAGGAGGGCAGTGGGTAGGGTTATGGGTATAGGGATAGGTATGCGATCGCGCAGTTGCACGGTGCAAACTGTGTAATGGGTTTTTAGTATGTTTTGAGCTGCCAAGTGAACCACCGGGGCCACTGGGCAGAGTGTTGGAGCTGGAGTTATCAAAATAAATATTTTTGCCAAAAAAAAATAAATAAAAAAGGCTGATATCATGAGGGGTTTTTTATGTCTATTTCTTGTCTGTGGCCAAATCAGTCAAATCAGTTCCAAATTCTATCAACTAAGCAGAGGCCAGTCATTCAAGTGTGTTTGGTGCTACCACAGGCATGTATCTTACCTCCCAGACTCATCAGCCTGGGGCTTCAAATACTCTCAGGTCTATGGCAGGCATTCGACATGCAAGTCCAGAGGTCTTGGAGTTCAGATTCCCCCTAGTCTCACTTGCCCCTAGCCAAAAGGCCAAAGGAACAAACTGGATGGAAAGCCCGATCATAGTATTTCCCCTACCAGGTGGTTCTCAGCCCCTATGTTTTTACTTACCTGGCAGAGGCTACCCTTCTTCTCAGCCTTAAATGATTTGGTGTAGTTAGAAGGTAAAAGACTGTCCCTTGCACTGCAGGCAGGCTGACTCCTGTGAGAATCTGTAAGTGCCTCCAAATGCAAGGGTCTCAACTACACAATTTATGGCACTAGGGGATTGCTCTCAGGCTTTTCCTCCAGGTTTTTCCTTAGGCAAGCATGACTAGGGAGTATCTGAACTCCAAGGCCTCCAGGCTTGGGGTTACACACAGGATGCCTGCCATGGATTTGGGAGTATCTGAATCCCCAGGCTGATGAGTCTAGGAGGTAGGATACTTGCTGGTGGTAGCACCACACAGACTTGAGAAACTGAGCTCTGCTCAGTCGAAATTTGGAACTGATTTGGCCCTGCAAACAAAATTTAATTCAAAGAAAAAACTTAAGGGGATGGAATTGCAGCTCACTATGCATCCAGAAAGGGATGCATGCTAGTGATGTACAAAGCCCTTTAGTAGGTTCAGTCTGAATCTGCTACCCATTGGGTCTTAAAGGGCCGAAATCCCTGACAGATCCTGAAAGACCCGAGTCTGCCTCTGCTGGACAGCCGGGCTGGACCTAAGAGAGCTGTGCTGCCTCTGCAAACAGAAAAAGAGCAGTGCCTTCTCCAGAAGCAGTGGACAGTGCCCCTGAACAGCAGTCAGCAATGAAGAGCAGTGCCACCCCTCAACAGCAGTGAAGAGTGGGAACAGCAGTGGTAGGGCAGTGCCCCAGGAGTGGTGACACGAGAAACCTTGGGCTAAGAGCTGAGTTACTTCTATTGACTACACTGTCCACCCTGTGTGGGATTAAGTGAGAACTCTGAACCTACTGACTATGCTGACCTATTAGTAGTGGGTTGGGGGAGGGTGGCTACTGATAGATTATTAAAAGCCTCTTAAATCTGTTTGTCAGCCCATCTCCCTTTCCCACTTAATAAACTCCATGTTGCTTGTGACTGGTTTGTTCACATTGGAACACCCAAGCAGAAATTATTTTCCCACGTTTCTGGGTAGGGGCTCAGGCTAAGATAATCAATTTGTTTAAAACCCCTAAGGTGAACTAAGGCAATCAGGACTCATAGTAGAGATGGTATTTTTTAATTAGACCAACAAGATTTTTGCAAAAAAATGTCTTTAATTTTTTTTTAAAAAAAATCTTGTTGGTCTAATAAAAGATACCATCTCTACTACGAGTCCTGATCGCCTTTTCCTCTAGACCAATACAGCTACAACCTAGATACCTAAGGTGAACTAGACCCTTGTTGCTGCCATCTGGTGCCTGGCAAAAGGGTTGCACATAATTGAGTTCAACAGGTCTGAATCTGGCCACAGGTAAATAAAAAAAAAGAGTAAGAGTACCATTAGACAATGAAATGAACAGGAATGCAGAATCATACATCAGCAGGTATGAAAAGCATACTTCATGTTTTATGAGACATAATTTATACACATGCCTCATTTACCAATCCTGAAGCTACTCTGTGTCAGTCTTTAATGTGTATGTTTGGAGGTGACACAATATTTTCTTTGCATTTAACTCAGTTGTAGATAGAATAATACAGTCAACAGTAAACTGTTACATGCTAGTGGCCATAGAGATTTACATTGTTTGCTAAAAACACTGTTTTTTTTTCCTTTTACAATGAAGTATAGTGATACAAAGCTTGGTAAACTATATTCAAGAGGAAGGGGAAAGATAATAAAGAGCAATTGGATATTGTATTGTTATGAATATTAATGTTCATTCATCTTCATACATATTCTTGCTTTCTAAAAAGCAATCTGTACCTTGTTCCATTGTTAAATATTATTGTATTAAAGAAAAGCTACCTTGTTTGTGGGTCTGATTTCAATGATTCAATTATAAAAATACTTTTTGTAAGTATCTGTTATCTTGTGCATATCCAAAAAGGCAAACTTTTAAATCCCAACAAAAGATTCCTAAAACATTTCTCAATTTTCTATATTTTTTGCATTTTTTCCACAGTTCAATTAGCTATCTCATCGAGTCTATCAAGGTTGAGCTCTCCTCATTAATTTATTTGTACATGTTGAATGTAATCTAAAAGAAAAAAAACATTGACGAGAGAGGGTGAAATGGACTATGGATTGTGTAACAACACTTGCCAAAAGCTGTTGTTTGTTTGCAATGTCAAATAGTTTCTTTCAGTTGTTTTGAATATAGTGGTGGTAATCAGGTGCCGAGCTACTTATGGTGGTTTTCTGATGCATACATCAGGTAATTGTCTGATGCATACACCAGAAAATAATTGCTTTTTAAATGTGCTACAGTAGCATATGGATTTTCTTAATAATTGCTGTTGTTACTGTGCAATAGCATTATAGTCTTCATTTTCACCAAATAATTTAATGTGAAGGGAAAAAGTACAAGTCACATACAAAAAACTGCAATTTATTTTAAGCAGTTTATGAACTTGCATTGAAAATCCACTGGGTGGCAAAATGTGACTGAATCATAATACAGCTGTTTTTCCTACACTCCCCATCTCTAATGAATGAGGACAACCTTTTCAAACTATGAATCTGATTCTCCCCTCTTCCATAAACTGACAATAGTAGAGTTGGGAGCCAGGGGAACCATCAACTGGTGACATAGGACAAAAACCAGGAGACAGGATTTCCAGTGGACTGTTAATCCCAATTTTGGCATCAATTTGGGAAGATTTCTCTACCATGTAAATAAACATCTCATTAAGTGAGTGAGACCAGGGCAGCTGCATGTTAGAGGCACTGACAGCATGCTTTCTGTACAAATGGATGTCATGGCACTGTCTTTCTGAGGACATGATATTTAGAAAAATGTAGGAGTGCCACATATGTATTAGTAAATAGGCTTGAAGGTAGCAGCTGGGACAGGACATAACCCTGATACAGGGATGAAGAGCACAGTTTCATCTTCTAGAAATGGTTCCATTTCAGAGTCTGTGTTCAGTTTTTTCCTCGGTGACATCAATAATCCTCCCCAAGAGTTTCTGCGCAGACAGTGCTTCTCAGAACTGAAAAGCTTTGCTTTTCCACATATTCTCTAGAGCTTCTTTAGAAACAGGATCAATGCAAATATCCTTTTAGCAAGAAAATCTTCAATGATGTTCAGTATTTTCTTTCTTTGATTATTTGCAAACTCAGAGCAGGAAAAAAAAATCTGTTTTAAAGACCTTGCATGTAGGAGTGTTTCTGTTCAGCAGGGTTGTTAAGAATAAGAATTGAAACTTGGCTATTGAGTACATTTTCAGTTTGTTATGCATTCTTGTTTCATTTTTCAATACAGGATATGCAATTTTTGCTTCCATATAGATTCGTTGTAACAGGAGGTTTATTTTCAACATGAATATTCTCATTTGAAATTCTGAAAACTGGATAACATTGAAACATTTTCCAGCAGTTTATGATGTAGAGAAACCCTCTGTCCCCGCTGTACCAACACTTTTAATTCCTCATCCTCCAAAACCATTTTATGTTTTACTTATCCAATCTCAAGTCATAGGTAAACCTTCAGACTTGCTGTGACAGATGCTTCAGAAGCACAGACTACTCAAGATGAATACACTGAGATATAGACATACAGAATATTCAAAGAATACTGTACCTGCATTGTAAGTGCCACATATCTTTATGGTTAAGTACAAACACTCAAAAAGCCCGAGGTGGAATTGATTTGAGTTGCACAGTTTTCTGCAAGCAGTGTGAACAGAACACACATTCACCATTTTTTTTCTTTCTTTTTTTTGGGGGGGGGGGAGGGGGGGGATAGGAATCTTAGACCAGGTTCCACCATTTTTAAACCAGTCTGTGAGTGCTGAACTTCTGCTTCATTATAGGTATATAGACCAGTTTTGTGTGATGAATGCATGTTCTCTTACAGGTATAGACTGGTTTCCAATCACTTATACCAGTACAACTATAATGTCTATACTTGGCCTATGGGCTTTCTGATGCTTGTATTCCTGACAGAAGATAATACAAAGATAAGGAATATTTGCTGCAGGAGCTAAAGTGAGTAGGGAGTAATTAATGCAAACTCCCAATGCTGAAACAAATGCAGGTAAAAAGCCTTTCAGTGAACAGGCACAAGCCAATTTGATCTAGTGCAAGAAGATTAAAATAACAAAGTACAGTATAACCTGGCAGCTCTGATGAAGGTGGAGAGAGAGAGAGACTGTCTCAGTCCAAGACCCTAAACTTGCCTAGATGGTGTGTGGAAAATGGTTAACTAGTAAGTTACTATTTAGGATATTATCTTTGTAATGGTTTAGTTCTAAATAATCAGTGCTTTGCTTTATGAGGAGTACTTTTCCCCTTGTTTTTCCCCTCCTTCTTAAACAGTTCAAACTTCTCACAATTCTGCTCTCAGCTGTTCAGGAAAAGGCAGAGCCAAATGTTTACAAATATTTGGTATTGACATTGGGTTCTTGTTTGCTCCTCTGAAAATCAGGCTTTCCCTCTCTCCCACCCCCTCTCCCCTCACCTTTCTATATATTTGTGGGGGAGGGGGAGATTTTTTTCTTTTTAACCTAAGGTTTGATAATAAATCCCTTTTGTAAACTGCTTATGGCTTCCATCGCTGTAGCATTTGAGAACCTCACAATATTATTCTTGTTTTGCCCATGAAAATCAGAGCCATACTATTATCCCCATTCTCTGTGAATCAAGGCACAATTAGACTGACATGCCAAAGATCACAGAGGAAATCTGAGGGTGAGTCTTCATTAGGAGGACAAACTCAAGCATTGACTTTACTGGACACCAGTCTACACACACAAATCTCGTCCCCAGGGTAAGTGACAGATTAAACTTGAGGTAGTTCAATTAACCAGGAAGTACAGGTTAGAACGGATATGCCGCTGAGGCTCAAACTAGTTATGGAGTGTGAATGCAGTTGTTCTGTGCATGAACGATGCGTGCCCCTGGCAGCTGGGGGGGGGCACGGTGGTGGTGGGAGCACGGCAGCAGCAGGAATGCGGGAGAAAAAGGACTTAAAAATTATCCCTCAAACTTCAGTTTGTTTGTTTGAGACTATTCCTATCCAGAAGAAAGAGTGGTTTGTAGCAGGACCTTTGGCCCTGCCTCACAGTTTCTGACCCTCAGGTTCCAGTTCTAGCATCTCTCAGTCAAGACAGGAATCAGATTTCAGGAATCAGCCATTATGTGGCTAGAGACCAGACCCACCCTCCCATACCACCCACATGTTTTCTGCCCCTTTCCTGTCATCTAGGAGGTGAAACAACAGCTATAAACTTTTACTTTTATTTGTACTTCCCAGCACCATGCTGTACTTGACAAAGCTACTGAGGCCCTTAGGGACTACCATTCCTTACTGTTTTATTGCTCCTTTTCAGCAAGCAGCCAGCCCTGAAAGGACAAGAGGAAAATCAATCCAGACATGGAGGAACAGCAAAATGAAAAGTGTCTCTATGACCCATTTACCCCCAATGATTTCCTATCCCTACTTTTATCAGTGTCAATCAGCTCTTCTCTAATGATCCTGGCTTTCTGTGAAACTATGTCACTGCTGATATAATTTTGCTTTTGGGTTTACCTTACTTTGCAGGTTTTTAGATTTTTTTATTATGCTCAAGTCACAATTTAAGCTTCTCCACACAATTAGGAGGGCTAGAAATTTTGTTTTATAATGAAAACTGAAATTATAATGTTATTACAGGATTTCAGAAACTGAAAGTATTTTACACATGCTTCAAGACACGGTGCTGGGCACTTTAATTATCAAGCCACACTAATGAAAAGGCATAGCTCCTAAATACTGACTTTATATCAGTATTCCTGAAATCAGACAGGAGCTGTTCACCAGTCCAGAGGCCCAAGGAAGATGTGGAAGACACCAGTCCACATGACATCAGTCCCGAGCAGGTGAGGGTACTCTTAGAACATTTGGATGTATTCAAGCCTGCTGGGCCAGATGACCTGCATCTGAGAGTCCTAGCTAAGAAAGAACTGGCTGAGCTCATAGCAGGGCCCCTGGTGAAGCTGTTCAAAGAGCTGTGGAATTCAGGAGTGGTCCTGAATGACTGGAAGACAGTTATTGTGGTACCCAGCTTTAAGAAAGGGAAGAGGGACGACCCTGCAAACTACAGGCTGGTCAGTCTGACCTCGGTCCTGGGAAAAATCTTTGAAAAAAATGTCAAGGAGGCCATCAACCATAAGCTTGCAACTCATGGGGTATTAAGCAACCAACACAGCTTTGTTGAGGGTAGGTCATGCCTAACAAGCCTGGTGTCCTTTCACAACCAGGTAACTAACCAGCTGGACAAGGGACATAAGATTGACATCATTTACCTAGACTTCAGCAAGGCTTTTGATACCGTTTCCCATCAGATTCTTTCAATTAAGGGGGAGGGTACTGGTCTAGACCAGTCTACAGTGAGGTAGTTTGGCAACTGGCTCAGAGGCTGATCCCAGAGGGTTGTAATGAATGGGATGGCCTCATCCTGGAGGACTGTCTCCAGTGGTGTTCCCCAGGGATCAATGCTTGGGCCTGTGTTCTTTAACAACTTTATTAATGATTTGGATGAGGGGGTGGAAAGTGTAATGATTAAGTTTGCAGATGACACCAAACTGTGGGGAAATGCAGGCACAACTGGGGATAGACTAAGGATCCAGGATGACCTTGAAAGACTGGTCCTATGAGCTGAACACAATCAGATGAGGTTCAATAGGGACATGTGTTGGTCCTTCATCTGAGTAGGAAGAACCTTCACCACAACTATATGATGGGTGGTGATCCACTGGCTGGCACTGCATCTGAAAGGGACCTGGGGATGACAATCAACCAGAAGATGAATATGAGCCAACAGTGCGATGAAGTCGCCAGCAGAACAAATAGAACTCTGGCATGCATCAGCCGATGTGTTGCGAAAAGATCCGGAGAGGTGGTCCTCCCCCTCTATTCAGCATTGGTGAGGCCACAGCTGGAGTACTGGGTCTGGTTCCGGGCACCACACTTCAGGAAGGATGTGGATAAGCTTGAAAGGGTACAGAGAAGAGCCACCCATATTGATTAGGGGCCTGGAGGATAGTCCCTATGAGGAGAGACTCCAGGAACTGGGTTTGTTCAGTCTGAGCAAGAGAAGACTAACAGGTGACCTGACAGCTGTCTACAAGTATGTCAAGGGTGAACACCAAGATGTAGGGGAGCAACTCTTCAGAAAGGCAGCCCTTAGAAGGACAAGGACCAATGTGCACAGGCTAACTGAGGAAAAATTTAGGCTGGACATAAGGAAAAACCGTATTTTCTGTAAGGGTATCTAGAATCTGGAACACGCTCCCAACAGAAGTGCTGTAGTCGCCATCCTTGGAGGTGTTTATGAGACGGCTGGACAAGCACCTCACTGAGCTCACTTGAGCCCAATGTCCAGTCCCCTACCATGGTCAGGAGGTTTTGAGAATCTTACAGGTCCCTTCTGGTCCTTTAATTCACGTTTATCAACATCCTTGCACATCCCCACACTGAAAAAATGGTGATGGGTCACTTGGAACTGACGCTCATCCAACAAGCTTTATTTCAAAGTGCTCTGCTGCCATTTTTTCAGCACGGGGATGCACATACATGTGACACGGAAGGCTGCCAGAGTACATCAATTTCCATGCTCCAGCAGACTCAATTAATTGAGTCTGCTCCAATGTGCTGGATTTCCAGCACGTCAGAGCAGGCTCCCCACATGCCATAAAAGCCCTGAGACTTCAAGAAAAACACCACCCATTATGAGAATTAGCAACACAGGGCCTCCCAATTTTACCATCATAGTACAAAGTGTCATATCAACGTTTATAACATATCTGCTCACCTGTCAAGATCTAGGCTTGTGCTTCTACCAGTATCATTCCAGAATTAGTGGAGAGGTTCCCTGAAGCTGTTTGATGCTACAGAATTGTACACATCCTTTTAAGAGTCATCAGGAACAGATTTCATCCGCTAGATGTACTGCTTTATGATCTCAACACCAGCTCACTGACAAAGACATGAATTGCTCTGTGCATACTAAGGTTACCACATGAAAAATCTTATCTTTTACTCTGATTGCTTCTCAAATGATGCAGCCTCATTGACTTCCTAGAGCTTGTTTCTCTCAAGCTGAATGTTGCATTGATTCATTTACCAGTAGATGGTATAAGCAGCAGCATGTTATTTATGGAATTGGTCAGGCCATTTAAAGCAGGTTCTGCTCTTCTCTCCTCTCTTCTTTTACTAAGCTCATTTGTTTCAATTGAAATTGGGGATATCACTCTGGTATCACTTGGTGTCCTTGTACCAAGGGATATTAAATAGTTGAAGGATAATCAGGATCATAGTCTTTGATGTTGATGGCTGTGACGGGGCCTCCTGGAGCCGAACTCTGTGGCCCGCCTGCCTATCACCATGACAGGGGGCCTACTCAGGGCCAAGCTCTTCGTGGCCCGCCCACCTGTCTCTGGGCAACTGCCCGCTTATCTCGCCCGCCACGCCTTTGATGATAACTGATTCATATATCGATGTCAATTAAGCGGGAAGCTGCCCATTCTAGTGCCCCGATGCCAGGGGGTGCTCTGTGGCTCCGACCTCCCCTAATACCGCAGCCCAAGCCTCGCAGATGGCATCTCGGTGTTCTCCTAATCACCAGCCCCACACTGGGCCCCAGAATCGTCCTAACAGGACCCCTCTCTGATCCTTCCTATCAGGTGGCCACTCCACCTTCATCCGGGCTACCTCGCCCCCCCAAAGCTACTTTCCCCTCTCAGGTGTGGTTCCCCCGGAACCTTCGGCTACCTAGCCCTGGCCCACCTCCAGGCCAGTCGGGACCCCAGGCCCCCGGCTCTTGGGCGTCCCTCGCGGTGGGCCCCTGGCCCTTTCGACTACCATAGTCCTGGCCCCAGCTTGGGCCAGTCGAGGGTACTCTCCCCTTTGGGCTGGGTCTCTCTAGCCGCTCACTCTGCCACTGGGCCTCACTGTGCCACTACTCCCCATCCTCTCAGGGGCAACCACAGCACCACGCCCACATCACTCCCGCTCTCGGGGTCCGCCCTCTCTGGGCCCCTCACAACACTGGCCCTCTGGGCCCCCCAACGAACGCATGGGTAACCCACCCGGTGGTGGTGGGAGCTAGGGGTTAAGGCGCCCCGACCCACGTTTCACCAGGGTGATCACTGGCCTGGCATTTCCTGGGGGCTCCCACGCCACTGAGAGCCCCACCAGACCACCCACTCCCGGCAGGGTGCAGTTTCAGGTCATGCCCAGGACCAGGAGCCTCCTGCCAACCCCTTGCAGCTCCCCCTTACCTCCGGGTCGTTCACAGCAGCCCTACAGCCAGGCGATGTTGCTGCCTGCCTCCTGCAGCCAAACTGCCTTGTTTATATAAGCAGCCTAAGCCTCAAAATGGCTGCCCTAATCAGGCACCTGGAGGCTGCCAGCTCCAGGCCCTTAAAGTGGCAGAGACACCCTGTGCTCTGCCACACACCTCCCCCCTTAAATCATCACTGCCCCCTCCTGGAGCTCACTCATCACCGCCCCCTTGCTGGAGCCCCCCATGTTCTCGAGC
This sequence comes from Alligator mississippiensis, assembly GCF_030867095.1. Taxonomy (NCBI): domain Eukaryota; kingdom Metazoa; phylum Chordata; order Crocodylia; family Alligatoridae; genus Alligator; species Alligator mississippiensis. The sequence continues at coordinate 159,051,987 of NC_081824.1, forward strand.
CTCTGGTCTTTTAGGCCCCACGCACTGCTATCCTCTCAACTGGGCTCATCGTCCTGCTGTTCCTTCTCCCAAAGCTACTTTCCCCTCTCGGGTGTGGTTCCCCCGGAACCTTCGGCCTCTTGCCCTGGCCCACCTCCAGGCCAGTCGGGACCCCAGGCCCCCGGCTCTTGGGCGTCCCTCGCGGTGGGCCCCTGGCCCTTTTGACCCTCATGGTCCTGGCCCCAGCTTGGGCCAGTCGAGGGTACTCTCCCCTTCGGGCTGACCACCGCAGGACCCTGCCCCCTCGAGGCCTATTGTTGTGCTGGCCTTCTACCGGTCTCGATGTATGGCCCCTCTCGGGCTCCTCGTCGCTGGCCCCCTTCACACTGGGGCCTCTCACACTACCACCCCCTCACACCAGGGCTACGCAACCCACTGGTTGCAAGTGGCAGGCACACACAGTGCACTGCTACAATGGCCTAATGCTTCATAAATCAGATCATAACTTTTGCAGTCTCTCAATTGTGAACTTATGAGGCTGTCTGTTGCACCACATAATGGAACACTAATGAGCTGTTCACCTTTTAAACAGTGTAAATGCTTGCTTGCATTGATCCCTGTGAGAAAGATAAAAGAGAAGAAGTGTATGCATAAGTATGATAAGCAGCAGCATGCACCTCCCCATCATAAACCAAGATGGTAAGCAATGATTCATGGAGTAAGGAGTCACTCAACAACTGGGTTTCAGAGGCCATGCGATCTCTGGGCCGGATCACAATACCCTTTTCTACACTGAGCAGTAATACATTCCTTGAGTAATCCTAGAGAAATTGGGCTGGCCCCCTGGAATAAACTGGTCTTTTTGTTTCCATTCATCTTTGAGAAGCACCTTCTTGTACATAGAAGGGGCCCCTACCACAGAAGAGCACTTCTTGCTTCTTCATCAGCAGCATTACTCCTGAAGCATTCGTTTCAATTACTCATGTAAGCCCATAGCAAAAAGGCAAGCATTATTTTTAAAGGTTTCCTTGGACTGCAGCTATGAAGCCATAGGAAGACAGTGTGGGTGTCATATAAGAAGCAAAGAAGAACACACCAAAAAGCTGACAAAACACAAGAACAAGAAAAGGGAGATAGAAGGACACAAGCAGTGGAAAGGAACAAAAAAGAAGGAAGGGAGAATGAAAAGACAAGGACCAAAAAGAGAAAAAAAAGGAGACTGAAAGGCGAGAACTAGAGAAACAGACCATTATAAGCAGAAAAAAGAGTAACATTTAAAAGGAGGAGAGGTAGTACCAACGGAAAGGAAACAGGAAAAGAGGGGCAGACACAGGAAGGGAAATGAAAAGTTGGGACTACCCAAAGGTGGGGCAGAGAGGCCAAATATGTCATTCAAGTCCACAAATTCTAGGACAAGCATCTCCCAATTTTCAGTTTTGTTACTAAGATCATAAAATTTGCCATCCTCAACTACAATGTTTCCACCTTTCATACTATTGCAGGTCTTAAGATATTTGGTGTTTTTTAAACTACCAGATTCTGGAGGCATAGGATTAGGCGAGAGTCTGATCAAAGTGTATAGTTTAAATAGAAAGTGTATTTTTAGCTTTCATGTTTGCAGATAAAAGCTTAATGTGCGATGTGACCTAAATGCACCCTTGGGATTCAATCCAAAAAGACAAATAAAAAGAATCGCAAAATTATTATTTTTCATAGAAATACCTAAGAATTTGTGCCTCTAGTCTAATGATTATGGTGGCCTGACTCAGGGCTTTGGAATGCCTGAAGCTGACAATACTCTATAAGCACATAAAAAGTTTCTTATAGAAATTCCAATGCAGTAGGAAAATTAATTTTAGGTTCTGAAAATGGCTACATCTAAGCAATAGTTTAGCTCAACAAAAAGCATTTGGATAATAAATCTTGACTCTGCTCCTGTGCCAACAAATCCAGGTATCCCGTGCTGCTTGGAAGTGAAAATAATTTTGCAAATAAGGGGCATTTATAGATGTGCTCCAGGAGGTGGAGGGAGCTTTAATTAGTGAGTTGCGCTAAGTAAAAGCGCCCAAGCATCACATGTATCAGCATCCCCATGCTAAAAAATGGTGGTGGGGCACTTTGAACTAAAGTTTATCAAATAAATTTTAGTTTCAAGCGCCCTACTGCCATTTTTCAGTGCAGGGACACTGATACATGTGACACTGGAGGCTGCTGGAGCGTATTAATTTCCATGCTGCCACAGACTCAATTAATTGGCACTGCTCTGACGCACTGGATTTACAGAATGTCCCAGCAGCCTTGGTGCATGCCTATAAGAGCCCAAAATTACCTATTTTAGGTATTTGATTTATAAGTGGGATATTGTCTTGCAGTACCGAAAACATGTCATAGCATGGGGTATAAGCAATAGCATACTTGAGATTGCCTTGCAATAGCCTATATTTTGAAAATAAAACGTCAAGACCAGTTTTATTTTTTTTCCTCAACACTAGTCCTGGACCAGTGCTGTGAACAGTTTAGTCCCAGGGAAAAAAAAGAGGAAAAGGGAAAAATAGAAAAGCAAGGCAAGCAGGACAGAGAAAAATGAATTCCATTAAAGAGGGCTCTGCCTTACACACTGGGCTGAAAGCCAAAAACAAAGGAAGTACAGCATAGAGACCAAGAGACCACAAAGACAGAATGAGGGGGACATCTCTGCCAAAAGTAAACTGTGTATTTTAAAGGCTGGAGGGGTAGGGGGGGAGTAACACTAAAAACCCTAATTTATTTTATAGTGCAATGGAGCTACCATTTCCTTAAAATGAAGCTAACTCTGTTTTATTGACAAAAGTGGCCAAAATAGATAAGCCACTATAAGCAGCTTCTCACTGAATTGGGACTCATCACTAAAGCTGATTAATGCTAAGTAATTTTTCTCATGGGAGATGAGGCAGATGGAATCTGGTCTAAATACATGTAACAGAGAAGAAAGGAACTTGCATAACGTGAAGGGAAACATGAGGATGCATTTTCTAGTGAAATTAGATTTAACCAAAGAGTAAAAGGACAGATAACATAAAAAGAGAAACTACATATGAAGTATGTAAAAAACCAAAGAGTTCTGGATAATGTGTTGATGCTAAGAAACCAAATGCCCTGAATTCAAGAAAAACAAGAAAAATGCAAAAATGCATACTATGTCTTAGCATGTATGCCTTATTCTGGGGCAAAGCAAATGGAGGCCATACCCAAGGAAAAAAGAACCACAGGAAAAAAATGCCTACAAAAGATATGTCCACAAAAAGGAAAGGTGACAAAAGTTTCAAAAGTGTTGCCAATCCAAGATGTTTTTTTAGTGACAAATGTTTTTCATAAGGTAAATGCAACACTTTTGCCAGAGGGTTGCATTTACCCCCCCGCCCCCAGCCATCCCACCCAGAGTCCCAGCTCGCCCTGGAGGGCCACAGCCCCCCCACCCAGGGTCCCAGGCACCCTGGAGGGCCACAGTCCCCCCCGCCCCCCTACCCAGAGTCCCAGGCACCCTGGAGGGCCACAGCCCTCCTGCCCAGGGTCCATAACTTACTTTTAGCAGAAGCAGTGGCAAGACCCGGTGCAGGACTCCAGCAGGAGCAGCCCCAGGGTGGCAGGACCCAGCAGGCATGGCGCATGGTCCCTGCTCACCACACCGGGCCCTGCCGCCACGGACCCAGCCTGGCCGGGTGGTAGAGGGGCCCAGAGGGTGGCAGGACCCGGCTGGGTGCAGCGTGTGGTCCCCGCACACTGCACCAGGTCCTCCCTCTGACCCACTGTGCCTGCAGAGGGGTGGCACGTGGCAGGACCTGGGCCAGCCCCATCTGGCTTGCTAGTTCGGCTCTGCACCAGAGCAGGTCTCACAGCTCCGGGTGGCATGGGTCCTGTGTACACCTTCCAGAGCCCTGTAACCTGCTCTGATGCAAAACCAGACTAGCGAGCCTCACAGGGCTGGGCCGGATCCTTACCCCCCGCAGCCCTGGGGACATCCCCCCTGCCACTCGCAAACTCCACCCACACTCATGAACCCCCCCCCCCCACCACCACCACTTACCTTGGACAGCACCAGGGGCCTGAGTCAGCAGGGGAACAAAAGAGATGCTCTAGCTGACACCAGAGTCTTTCTTTTGGAGGACTTACTCCCTGGCATGGTCTGGGACCATGCCTTGTTCCGCTTTTCTGTGGGGTATTTTTTTTTAGACCCCAGGGATCTAATTTTTCTCCCCGCACTGCAAACTTGAAGCACAGGGAACCTTTTTTCATTCCCACACATGCCTCTTGCCCTGCCTTAAAGGGGTTTGAGATAGGGCAAGAGGCACACGCACGCTCGTCTGGATGCACCCATTGAAGTCACTGTCAGTTAGCAATTAGCATGCTCTCTCAATGCATGAGAAAACAGCGACATGAGCAGACTTTAGGTGCCTCCCAGCACTGATCTGGCTAGCAAAAGAACATAGGAGTTTAGGTGCTTACTAGCTTGATCTGGATTGTTTCTTAACATGCTCAAAAGTCTAAGAATATCTGCCCATGGAACTTTTCAGGCCAAAATGAAGGCACTTTTCAGGTCAAAATGAAGAACTAGACAGGACCTCTCTGGGCTCATCTACACATCGTCCTATGGCAATGTAGAGTGATGCTACAGTGACGTAGCAGCAAAATCTATCCATGCACATGGCACAGTAACCACCCATACTTCCAAAAGGAAGTACTAAAGCATGGTGCCATAACAACATCATCATATAGCGACATGTAGACACACCCTTGAAGTCACTGGCTTGGGACAGACATTCAAAAAGCCTGAGCCTGAATTGATTCAATCTTTGCAGGATAGTCTAACATGGCTAGGCTAAATCAGTTTTGTAACTGGATAGATATCCTAGAAATGCAGGCACATGCCTGCAGTGGCTCAGGTTAGAAGCTGGGGGGCGCAAGAGCAGCCCTCCCTTCCTTCCACAGCAGTGAGCTGGTGGGAATGTGGCCAGGCCCCAACAGGATGCTATGATTAGCCCAGCAGGGAATTGATAACAGTGTTTATCAACAAATTAAGAAAACAGAGGGATGTTACCAGCTACTTGTTGATTCTGCCTGTTGATTCGACCTGTTCATTCAGCACAGATGGTAGCCAGCATATGGTCTGCTAGCTAATACACAGACACCTCTCCGAAAGGCAGAGGAGAGGGCGGAATTTCTGCATAGCAGAGAGTGGTGAGGGGGAGGGGAGAAGCAGGCCACAGTCTCTGGAGCTGCAGTCAGGGAGCAGAGGGGAGCCAAGAAGCACAGCCCTACTGTGAAGCAGAGAGCCCCACCAGGCCCAGATAGCATGCCAGGATGGTGGGGGTGTCTGGTTTATCTTCAACCAGCAAGGGATCTGGGACAGACATTGCATAACTGATTTGGCTCAAACCAGTCTAAGTCTGATACTACCAGCTTTATCTCAAACCGGTTTCAGCTATTTTCAAACTGGTTTATCTGAACATCTATTCTGCTACAGGTTTAAATCAGTTTCTGATCACTTAAACTGGTTTATGTGTAATGTCTGTGTGATAAAGACACCTTCCAAGCCCCGTATTAGTATACAAAAGATATGTCTACAAAAAGGAAAGGTGACAGAAGTTTCAAAAGTGTTGCCAATCCAAGACGTTTTTTAGTGACAAATGTTTTTCGTAAGGTAAATGCAACACTTTTGCCAGATCCTGGACACGAGCTAGATTCAAACCACAGTGAAAATGTGTGCTTGTCAGTAAAAAGTTTTCAGCTCAGTTTAAAAAAAAAAATTTTTTTTTTTGAATCAATAACTCCACATCTCTACTCCTTGTCCCTGGGCAAACCGCCCACCTTGTCCACCTACCATAACTTGTTGATAAACGATTGTAATGATAAATAGATGGGAGGCACGCAATTCGTGCACCCAAATGACTGTGGATGATAAGTACATGCTCTTACCAACCCTACATGTGCCCCATGCCTTGCTGATGTTTCACAGTATGTTCCATCTCTGGTTCAAAGCCGGGTCCAGCATTGTCTCTCTCTCATGTTGCCTTCTCAGACAACACCCGCTTCTCACAAGGGCCTCTCACACTCTACCCCTCTCTCACAAGGTCCTCTTGCATACCGCCTATCCAGGCCACACCCACTCCACCCTACTCTGGAGCCATCCTCAGGCTTTTCTCTCTACCCCTTGGTCAGCCCTGTTACAGTCTTTTGGGCCTCTCCCATGACCCTCACCCAAACAGGACTGAGCAATTGCTCAACTATGGGCCTACTTCACCCCTGGCCCCTCATCAGACCACTATGCCCCTCTCACAGGCCACAACTCCACACCTTACACTGGGGCCTAGGGTCTTCCCCTTGGGACTCAGCCACTCCTCCCTGAGCTTAATGGTCCCCCCAACTCTGCCCCACCACTCTCATTTTCCAAGTAAAGTGCTCTGACCACCAAGTCACAAGCTTGGCCTGCTGTCTAGAACTTCTCTTGAAGGTGACTTACTGAGCAGCAAGGAAAAGAATTAATGTGGCCCAGAAAAAGAAGAACAAACCAGGAGATGGTAGCAGCCCTGTATGGGAAGAGGCCATGGTTCTGGCTCTAAATGGCTTGTCTACACTTTACATATAGTATTCATTGAATAAAAATGGAAAAAGAGCAGCAGAACAGTTTCTGCCCCATTAGGTCATGCTCAGAAGGAAAGTGCAGGGCAAGTATAGCTGTGCAAGTGCAAACAGAGTCCACACTATGTGTAAGTGCCCCAAAATCACATTATCACAGCTACGTTAATTTCACTTAGGCATAAAGATGAAATAGGTCTGGGCCCTGTGCTTCTGCTTGCACCACAACATGAAATGAGAAGGGAGAGAGATGGAGAGTATTCTCCAACATAAACAGATAGAGAAGTGAGCACAGGGAGTGCATTCTTCTCTAGTTAAAAATACTAGATGTTGTTTATTCAAATAACGAAAACCTGAAAATTAGAAAACCCCTTTGTTTTCTAATGCCTTTTTCCACACTGACCTTAGTAGTGGAGAGTTGAAATATTGGCAGCAACCTATATTCTCCATTTCTCTAAAGCAAGGAGAAGGAATCTTTCACACTTTAATAAGTGATCTTTAGACACTGGAAACAGCAGAGCTCTTAAGAACTCAGAAAAGCAGTACAGTCATACAAATAAAAAATGGATACTGATCGCAGTGTTCAAGGGGCTATTCAAATGGAAAAATAATTATTGGAATTATTATTCATGTCCTCCCCACTCACAAATTCTGTAACTACCTTGTGAGTGATACAGCAATCTAGAAGTAAGTAAGTATTTGGTTATTTCACTTTTGTAGATTGGCTCAGAACCATTAGGTTATATTCCACTTCTAATGCAGATTTTCTTCAAAGATAACGAGAAAACATTAAATCATCGCATAAGCCAAAGCGAGCCCTGACCAGATCTGGACTGTTGAAACAGATGGAAAAATGGCTACTTTTTAAGACTCCATCTGCAGCACAAAAATAAATCATGTTTAAACACGGTTGCTGGGAGGATGAAATACTGAAATGAGTATCAGTGAACACAAAAAAAAAAAACAACATTCATTTGTTTTGGCAATATTGTTGTGTCAATTTTCTTTTACTTGTTTTCCACTAATATTCATCCACACAAATGATCTTTTCTTAAGCAACATGTTACAGAAAGCTAGTCTAAAAAATACTGGTGTAAATATATTTGTGCAAATATTCATGTTGCAGGTGGTAACTGAGGACCCTTTAATCCAATTTTCAAAAGCACCTTAGAAACTTTAGACAATTTTATAAACATACGACTAAGTCTTGAGGCACTTCTGAAAGGTTTCCCTTATGATTTGAAGTACCCACAACAGTTAGCAAAACCTAACAAACGTCCAAGAGACTTCAAGCATCCATCCCTGGGAGTTCCAGACATGATATCCTTAGCAGGACAGGATCTACAATACAAAAAAAAAAAAAAAAAAATACAGCACATCATAAGGGTTTCAGATTTGTCAGAGAAAATTTCAGGGGGAAATCCAAAATGTAACAGCAGAAATTAGAAGCTGCAAAACTAAGGTAAAATAGTACCCAACAAGCTGAGGTCTCTGGTATAACACATGGTAGTTCAAAGACTTTTTTAAGCTGGCGCTAACAGAGAATGAACACGTGCATAATGGTGCAGCCACATTTTTTCTATATTTTTTAAATGAGTACTACATACAAGTCTCAGTATGACAGAGTGTAACCAAAAATCTAAAATATCTTTCTTCATATCCAGGTACTGCTATTCTACAATCTGGTATCTTGCAGGCCAACAAAGCTAGATGCACTTATGGAATATTTCATTAAAATCTTTGAAATATTAAAATCACCCACGGCATGCAGTACATGGCAAAGTATTTCAAACCTTGATGCCTAAAATTAGGATCCATAATCAGGAAATAGGCACCAAAATGTAATCAGCATGATATCCAAGCCAGCCTGCTGATACCATTTACTACAGTGGAAACTGAGGTTATTCAGCACCTTCGAAATGCAAACTGCTGATATTTACTGCTTATATCAGAGCCTAATATTAGATACCCAAGATTTGAAATTTTTATCCAAAATGTCTAGCCTTGATGGTTCAAAAGGCATTCACTCTTAAAACTGTCCAAGACTCCCCTTTTCAGGAGAGGGAGAAAAATAGTTTTATTGCAGGTGCTTGTCTTAATAAAAAACAAAAACAAAAAACACAACAACAACAAAAACCAACCATGAGATAACATCCAGAAACCACTTAGACTGCACACAATAGCCCAAGGTGGGTTGGAATTGGTGGGCAACAGTTGCAAGGTAAAATCACTTTTTCCTTTGTTCTAAATAGCACTGGTCACAAATGCTGTTTTATTACAGCAGAAATATTTTGTAGGAATAGGTCGGTCTTGAAAATACTCAGTGCTTTGACCTTCATGTTTGTGCTTAGATAAGGCAAAATGTTTTGTTTAGATGTTTTATTATGTCAAAATATTAAATATAATTAAGAAAGCAAAGCCTAAGAAAATCCAAGACAATTCAAAATGATGAATAGGATAGAAAATTCCAGTTCTAAGTTCTAAAATGTCATATGACTGTAGAAACCAAGGAATGCAATTCTATGAAACTCAAGAAAGGACCACATAACTAGAGAAAGGAAGATGGCATTGTTTAGTATAAAAGTTCAGCCCAACTTTGGAATTGGCAAATTACCAGCAGCAAAATTAAAAGCAAGTTATGTGCTTATAATTGAATAAAAATACCTAAAAAAGATTTTAGAGTCTGCCTTCCCGTGACTTACCAGAAGATGGAAGGAAGAGTATATTCCCTGAGGACTGCAGCCTTTGTTAGTGAGGAGAGTCGCTTTGCTTCATGGAGTGCTGCTTGTAAGAATTTTTTTCAACAAGAAATTGAGGCCTGAGGGGAGCTCCTGGCAGTTTTGTGTAAAGTAGTAGTTTTTCCTGCACTGGTGAGGAAACTCACCAACTTACACATATTATCCCACATGAACACCTGCAGGACTATAGTCCATCATCACAGATATAGTTTACATCTGATCGCACGAAGAAACACTACTTCAGAAATGTTTATAAATTAAAATAAGTAAAATCACCACCAGTTTTATAATCTATCCACCAATAAAACACATTCCTGTTATACCACTGCTCCAGCTAAACAGAAGAGAGTAATATGCTTTTATATAGGGCCTAATATCTTGAATCAATGCAGCACTAGAATATAGTGTGTCTACTATTTTCATTGTAATCTGACAAAAGATCATACAAATCATTTGGCTCAAAATGTACCACACACAAATCACTGGATGAAGAGAAAAGCTGACCACTAAAAATAAGCATATTTTTTATAGAGTTGCCCTTTATTTCACTAAAACTGTATGCAGCTAATGAAGGCCTAAGCAGAAAAAGAAGGGGAAAAAAGTTTCACCATCCTAAATTACAATATAAAAATTAGATAGGAACGGTCTTCCAATGCATAAATTTTAGGTTCATTATCTCATGCTTCCCCCAATCTAGGGCTTAACTTTGTCTATTATAAGGCATAGGTATGAGAATAAGTTTAACGCTTTAGAAAAAGTAGTAACACTTCTTTAGCAGTTTTATTTAGGACAGAGAAAGAAAGAGTATGCAGACCATTTCAAGCTGCTCATAGGTTTGAAGTCTCCGAATTACTACTTCCCAGAGGAGGATTAATGGGCAGAATACAAGTGATACCATCAAAAGGTACATGTTAACCATAATTTAGCAAAAATACAATACACCATATCAGACAGTTCTTAAAGTGTTAGGAGGTGTGCTTTCTCCACACTGTTTGCAGGTTATGTTAATAATAATCAGGAGGATTTACAGAATCTGGCATTTGGCATCACCAAAAACAAGCTTTAGTTAAAGCGACCCCACCACCATTTTTAAGAATACAGACACTGAAACATGAGATGCTCTGGGAGCTTTAATTACAGCAGCTCTTGGAGCCACTCTAATTAAAGTCCCCTCCCCTCTCCTCCTTCCCTTACTCCCAGAGCATGTGTATGAATGCCCAGAAAAACCAAAGTGCAATAGGATTTGCAGCTAGCCAGGGATGTAAATGGTAACAAAAGAGTTTCTACAAGTATATTAGCAACAAGAGGAAGGTAAGAGAAAGTTTGGGTCCCTTACTGAATGGGGGAGGCAACCCAGTGATAGATGATGCAAAAAAGGCTGAAGTTCTCAATGCCTCTTTCACCTCAGACTTCACAGGCAAGGTCAGCTACCAGACTACAGCACCTGGCAGCACAGTTTGGGGAGGAGGTGAGCAGCCCTCATTGGTGAAAGAACAAGTTAGGGACTATTTAGGAAAGCTGGATGTGTACAAGTCCATGGGGTCAGATGCGATCACTCAAGAGTGCTGATGGGGTTTGCCAATGTGATTATAGAACCACTAGCCATTATCTTTGAAAACTTGAGGCAATTGGGAGAGCTCCCAGATGATCTGAAAAGGGCAAATAGGATGCCCATGTTTAAGAAAGAGAACAAGGAGGATCTGGGGAACTACAGATGGGTCAGCCTCACCTCCGTCCCTGGAAAAATCATGGAGCAGGTACTCAAGGAATCCTTTTTTAAGCACCTGGAGGAGAAGAAGGTGATTAGAAACAGTCAGCATGGATTTATCAAGGGTATGACAAACCCTTCTATGATGAGATGATCGACAGGCTCTGCAGATGCAAGGAGAACAGTGGACATGATATACATGAACTTCAGCAAGGCTTTTGATATGGTCTCCCACAGCATTTTTGCAAGCAAGCAAAGGAAGTCTGGATCGGATAATAAGGTGGATAGAAAATCAGCTGGATAAGTCAAGCTTAAATAGTAGCAATCAATGGCTCAATGTCTAGCTGGCAGCCAGTATCAAGTGGAGTGCCCCAGGGGTTGGCCCTGGGGCCAGTTTATTCAATATCTTCTTCATCAACCTGAAAGATGGTTGAGAGTGCATCCGCAGCAAGTCTGCAGATGACACCAAGCTGGGGGGAATAGTAGATATGCTGGAGGGTAGGGCTAGGATTCAGAGAGACCTAGACAAATTGGAGGATTGGAACAAAAGAAATCTCATGAGGTTCAATAAGGACAAGTTCAAAGTCCTGCACTTAGGATGGAACAATCTCATCCACCAGTACAGGCTGTGGACCAACTAGCTAAGCAGCAGCTCTGCAGAAAATGACCTGGGGTCATAGTGGACAATAAACTGAATATGGGCCAAATGTCTGCCATTGTTGCAAAGAAGACTACCAGCATACTGGGCTGCAATAGTAGAAGCATTGCCAGCAGATCCAGGGAAGTAATTACTCCCTCTATTTGGCGCTGGTGAGTCCACATCTGAAGTAAAAATGTGGACAAATTGGAGACAGTTCAGCAGAGGGCAATGAAAATGGTTAGGGGGCTGGGGCATGTGATTTCTGAGGAGAGGCTGAGGGAACTGGGCTTATTTTGTCTGGAGAAGAGAAGACTTAAGAGGGGATTTAATAACAGTCTTCAACTACCTGAAGGGTGGTTACAAAGTGGATGGAACTAGACTGTTCTCAGTGGTGGCAGAACAAGGAGTAATGGTCTCAAGTTATAGCCAGGGAAGTTTAAGTTAGATATTAGGAAAAATTCTCTCACTAGGAAGGTAACACAACACTGGAGCAGGTTACCCAGGGAGGTGGTGGAATCTCCATTCTTGGAAGTTTTTAAGACAAAACCTTGGCTGGGATGATCTAGTTTGCAATGGCCCTGCTTTGAGTAGGTGTTTGGACTACATGACCTCCCAACATCCCTTCCAAACTTAATTTTCTATAATTCTATATTTTAAGATCAAATCAATATATCTAAGTTTATTCTTCCATTTCCTCACATAATTTATCAGCTTCAAGATGCAAAAGTACATCTGCTATTTGTTTGCGACTGATAAACAGTGATGAAGCAGGTGCACATTTCCACTTAAAAGAGCATAATACATGAAAACAGCAAATTATGCTGTAATTACTAGACAAAGACAGAAATCCCATTCAGATTGTTGGTGGCAGCAAGGTAGAAATTTTCCATAGACAGACTTTCTAATGTGAAGTTAAAATATTTTAATGGGAGAAGTAAAAAAAAAGAATAATATTAAGAGGATCATAGGAAAGTAGGGCTTGAAGAGTCTTTGTGAGGTCATCCAGTCCAGCCCCTCTTCTGAAGGCAGGATCATCCATGACTTCACCATCTCAGCCAAGTGCCTTTCTAGCACACTTTTGAAAATTTCTAGGGATGGAGATTTCATAGCTTCTGTACATAGCCTGTTCCAATACTTGGGCACACTTACAGTCAAAAGGTTCATCCTAATCCTCAGCCTGAATTTCCTCTGCTGAAGCTTGAGGCCACTGATCCTAACTCCTGTCCTCTATGGCCACAGTCTCTCTCTCTTCAGTTTATAATCTCCCTTCAGGTATTGTAAGACTGTTATCAAATCCCTTCTCAAGCTTCTCTTTTCCAGACTAAACAACCCTAGATCTTTTATCCTTTCCTCATAAGTATGCTTCCCTGGCCTTATCATTTTTGTCACTGAGCTGGACTCTTTCCAATCTGTCCATATCCTTCTTGAAGTCTGAGGCCCAAAACTGGATTCATTACTCCAAGTAAAGCCTCACCAGTGCTGTATAGGGTAGAAGAATCACTGTCCCTGATTTTCAAGTGATACTTCCATTGATACAACCCAGTGGGTGTGTCTAGATGTGCATTAGCATGCAGCAATAAACTCTAATGCATATTGCACAAGAGTTTACTGCTCCCAGGCATGCTGCTTGAATGTTTGGGACCACAGCACGTTGAGCCCAGTCAGAGCAGCTCCAGCTGGCAAGGGGTAGGGGTGTTGGCCTGCCAGCCTGGAGCTGTTCTGACCCAGCTCAATGTGCTGTGCAGGAGCTGGCTGGGACATGAGGGGGCTCCAGTGTGGAACTACACTGGCAGGCAGCCCCCAAACTGAAGCACTGTCATGCCCCAGCCAGCCGCCTCAGCATATACACAAGCTTTTCTGTAGACTTTATTAGTTTCCTGAGGCCTAATAGGGCCACACATGTGGACACAACATATTTACTGCAGAGCTAATTAGTCAACTCCACTATAAATGTCTCATATAGATGTGCCCAGTATGCTGTTGGCTTTTTTTGCAATAAGAGTGTACTGTTAGCTTATATTCATTCAGCTTGTGGTCTGATATAATCCCCAAGTCCTTCTCTGCAATACAATAGCCTAGCCGGTCACTCTGCAGTTTGTATTTGTGCATGGAATTATTTCATTCCAACTGCAGGATGTGGTACTTGTCCTTGTTGAACTTAACCTGGTTGATTGTAGTCAATCTCTCCAGTCTATCCAGGTCATTCTCAATCCTAGCCCTACCCTCCATAGTGTCTGCAGTTCCACCCAACTTGGCATCATCCACAAATTTGCTAAGCATGGACTCAATCCCTTCCTCTAAATCATTAATGAAGATGCTGAATAATACTGGACCCAGAACAGACCCCTGGGGAGCCCCACTTGACACAGAGCCATTGATGACTACTTGTTGAGTACAATGGGGATATAACTGTACACCTGTAGGAGTCTATTACAGAGCTCCCAAACAAGGAAAAGAACTGGATCGAGAATTCAATAGGGAACTGGCTGAGGCCACACACTCCCGATGCACGATTGTCATGGGGGACTTCAACTTCCCCAACATCCTCTGGGAAGAGCACACGGCAAAACTTGTCTGGTCGAGTAGCTCTCTTACCTGCGCTGATGACCTCTACCTAACACAGGAGATATATGGGCTGACTAGGGGAGAGGCACTGCTGGATCTGGTTCTGGTGAGCAATCTGAGGATTGAGGGGAAGCTTGGTGACAGCAACCATGAACTGATCATCTTCTCTATTCAATGCTGGGTGGGCAAATCCATTAGTAAAACAGAAATACGCAACTTTGGGAAGGCAGACTTTCACAAACTCAGGAGACTGGTCAATCAGGCACTAATATACCATGGCCCCTTGGAAAGGAGAGTCCACAAGGAATAGTTATTCCTTAACAACTCAATCCTAGCAGTGCAAGGGAAGTCCATCTTGTCCCACAGGAAATGCAATCAGTGGACAGAAAAGCCTCCTTGGCTAAACAGGGAACTGCTGGACCTCCTGAAACTTAAAAGAGAAGCCTACACACCAAATGGAAATCATCACCCAGGAGGACTACTCAGCACTTGCCTGCACCTGTAGAAAGCAGTTCAGAAAAGGCAAGGCAGAAACTGAACTCAGACTAGCTGTCAGAGTCAATGACAACAAAAAGTCCTTCTTCAGATATGCTGGAAGTAGGAAAAAGAACAAAGGCAACATTGGACTCCTGTGAGATAAAATGGGGCAGCTGATATCTGACTCCCAAGAAAAGGCCAATTTTCTAAATTAATACTTTGCGTCAGTTTTCCACCCACGCAAGGGGGTCACACTGTCAGAGAGAATGCTAAACTTTCAGGGAGTGGGAGATGGGCCCATAATTGACCGTGAAGGAACACCTTGAAAGACTAGGCATCCATAAGTCTGCAGGCCCAGACAGAATGCACCTGAGAGTCTTGAAGGAACTGGCAGACATCATAAGCACACCATAGGCCAAAGATATATGAGAATTTGTGGCACCTGGGTGAGGTGCCAGAAGGCTGGAAAAGAGCCAATGTGGTCCCAATCTTCAAAAAAGGAAGGAAGGAAGATCCAGGGAACTATAGGGCAATCAGTCTGATGTCCACCCCTGGAAAGATCCTGGAGAAAATCATCAAGGGATCCATAAGCAACAAGCTAACGGAAAGCAAACTTCTGAATGGCCAACAAGGCTTTGTCATGGGAAGGTCTTGCCTGACCAACCTTGTCACCTTCTCGGACCAGGTGATGTACTGCCTCGATAAGGGAGATGACGTTGATGTTATACACCTGGATTCCAAGGCCTTTGACTTGGTCTCCCATGATGTCCTCACGGTTAAGGTGGGGAACTGCAGCCTCGACCCTCTCACAGTTCAGTGGCTGGAGAACTGGCTCCAGCATTGGACCCAACAAGTACTAGTTGATGGGGGCATATCAACGTGGTACAAGGTGACCAGAGAAGTCCCTCAGGGCTCAGTTCTCAGGCTGGTAGTCTTCAGCATCTTCATTAACGATCTGGATTCAGGTGTCAGAGGTGGACTGGTAAAGTTAGCAGATGACACCAAACTATGGGGGAAGGCAGCCACGCTAGAAGACAGACTGAGGATACAGACTGACCTGGACACCCTTGCAAGGTGGATGGTCCAAAACCTGATGTCATTTAATATAGAGAAGTGTAAGGTGCTCCAACTTAGTATGACGCTGGTGATTTCTCCTTATAGGCTCAGCAGTGCTATGCTTGCTAGCACTATGACCAAAAGAGACTTGGGGGGGGGCGGGGTCCTGACTGACCACAAGATAAACATGAACCATCAATGCGATGCCATGGCCGGCAAAGCTAACCAAACTGGCATGCATCCATCAATGCTTCTCTAGCAAAACCAGGAATGTCATCCTCCCACTTTACTTGGTCTTGGTGAGGCTGCAACTGGAGTATTGCACCCAGTTTTGGGCCCCCCAGTTCAGGAGGGATGTGGATAAGCTTGAGAGAGTCCAGAGAAAAGCCACCCATATGATCAAAGGCCAAGACAGCAAACCTTACAAGGAGAAGTTGAGGGACATGGGCTCTTCAGCTTGGAGAAGAGAAGGCTCAGGGGTGACTTGGTGGCAGTCTGTAAGTACATAAGGGGAGTGCATCAGGATCTGGGAGAACAGTTGTTCACCAGAGCTCATCAAGGAATAACAAGGTCCAATGGCCACAAACTCCTAGAAGGCCAATTTAGATTAAACATAAGGAGAAACTTCTACACACTCTGAGTGTCCATAGTCTGGAACAGGCTCCCCCAAGAGGTGGTGCAAACACCTACTCTGGGCTCATTTAGAAGGCGTTTGGATGTTTATCTTGCTGGGATCATTTGATCGATCCCTGCAGACTTCCTGCCTATGGCAGGGGGGATGGACTCAGTGATCTTGTGAAGTCCCTTCCAGCCCCTAATGTCTATGAAATCTATGATTCAACCACTTACATACCCACCTTACAGTACTTTCATCTAGTGTGCATTTCCTTAGCTTGTTAATTGGAATGCTGTGGGAGATGGTGTTACGTTAATGGGTATATCACATCCACTGTTCCCCTCCACCCCCCAATACACAGAGCTTGTCACCTTATGGCAATCAGGTTGGTCAGGCATACCTTGCTCCTGCTGAATACCCATGCTGACTATTCCTGTTCCCCTTGTTCTCCTCCAGGTACTCCATGATCTTTCCAGGTGTCAATGTTAGACTGACTGGTCTATAATTCCCTGGCTCTTTCTTATTGCTTTTCTTAAACATGGGCACCATGTTTACCATTTTTCCAGTCATCCAGATCCTCACATGACCTCCATGAATTCTCAAAGAGGATAGCCAGTTGCTCTGAAATTACCATAGCCAATTCTTTCAGTATTCTTGGGTATGCTGAATGCCGGGCTGCCAACTTGAAAGCATCCGGCTTTTCTAAATTATCTCTAACCCATTATGCCATTACTCTAGGTGGCTTGTCTCCCTTCCTATCTTTGCTGCCAACTCTGCTTGTCATCTAGTAGCTGACCTTATTTGTGAAAACTGAAATAATAAAGATATTAAATAGTTAAGTATTCTCTGCATCATCCTAAATAACTACATTGCCTTCTGTATTCTGAAGGGACAAATGGTTTCTTTTCTCTTCCTTTTACTTTTGATATACTAGTAGAAACCTTTTTCATTGCCTTTTACATCCCTAGCAAGTTGAATCTCTAATTGTGCTGTGGCCTTCCTAATTTTCTCCCTGCATGCCCATGCAATATTTTTATATTTTTCCTTAGTACTATAACCAAATTTCTACTTTTTTGTATGATTCTTTTGAGTTTCAACTCATTGAAGAGATTGCTGTCTAGCCAGGTAGGTCTCCTGTTGTACTTCCCATTCTTCCGTCATGTCAGGATAGCTTCCTATAACACCCTTAAGAGAGCCTCCTTAAAGTACAGCCAGCTTTTCTGGACTCCTTTTCCCCCTCAAACTTACCTCCCAGGAGTTCTTACCCCCCAGGTCCCAGATTCTGTCTGTTTTTCTCAAGTCTTTATTCTGCTGCTCTCCTTCATTCCTCCCCTTAGGGTATTAAGCTCTATCATTTTGTGGTCACTGTCACCCCAGTTACCTTTGACTTTCACATTCTCAGCCAAATCCTCCCTGTTTCTGAACAGCAAGATGAAAAGAGTTTCCCCCTCAGTTGACCTAACATCTGTATCAAAAAGTTTTTCACATCACACTCCAGGAAACTGCTAGACTACTTGTGCACTGCTGTATTTCCTTCCCAGGAGATATCCTGGTAATTAAAAGCCTCCCATAAGAAACAGGTCCTGCAAATTGGAAGCTTATATCAGCTGTTTAATAAAGGCCTTGCCCACCTCTTTGGTGGCATATAGCAGAAGCCCTCCCCCCGATCCCCAGCTCTCCCCTCTGACCTTTACCTAGCGGCTCTTAACAAGCCTACCTTCCACTTTATACTTCACCTCAGAACATATGGACATCAGCTTTATATATAGAGCAACACCTCCTCCATTTTCCCTTCCTGAACAAGCTATACCATCCAAAACAGTATTTCAATTATACTAACTAACCCACCATGTCTCCATAAACCCAACTAGATCATAGTGCCTTGATTCTACTAGGACCTCCATTTCTTCCTGTTTTAATCCCCAGGCCTCTCACATTTCAGGTATCTAACTGGTTATTTTATCTTCTCCCTCTTACAGATAGTTTTCTATTTCTGAGTTTTCCTTGGCTACCAATGTAATATAATTGATAGTTCATTTGCAATGGTATCTTAAAGAAATTTCAATGTATCCATCTGATGATTAAGCAATTTTTCCTTACCCCATTCTTCTCATTCCTTAGCCTTCCATTTGTGATTCCTTGTCCCTCAACTTCTAAATGTTATGGGATTCCAGTCCCATGCTGTATATCTGTCCTGTGGATTTCATCCTTAGGTGCATAAATGGGACGTAGGTAGAGTTTACATGCCCAGTTCTCAAACGTGAATCAAACTGGATATGTGCCAGTAGTCACAAAGTTCATTAGGCACTTGAATTCATTAGGCATCTCTGTTTTGGATTGCAAAATTCCCTACACATCTATATGAGGGCTTCTGTGTATGCACAGAAGCTTTCAAAGTGCTGCATCTAGCTCCTCCATGGTACCTAACTCTTGCCTAAGATCTGTTATGATTCAAATGGCTGCTAGGAGACACCAAAATCCACCAAAGTCCCCAGGCCCTGTTGGAGTTGTTTCTGTTCTTTAATTAATGACTGTGTAAAATCAAATGCATAAACAGACCCGGCAACAGGGACCAGAACTCACAGTTCTACCTTTGCAGGGGAATACTGCAAGGCAGAGCTATCCAACTGGCAGAGCTTGCGTGGCCCTGAAGGCATTAAACTGTGGCCCCTAGCTCCCAGTCTGAGCACTGCTCCCCCTAGCAGCATCCTGCTGCTGCCACCTGAGTCCCCAGCCTCCCTTTCTCTCCTCCAGAGTTCACTGACTGCCCTTGCCCTTGCAGTCATGGCAATACAATGTGGCCGACCAGACTGGGGGATCTCACAGTCAACAAGCTCAAGCAGACACAGGATGCCATCCTGGTGCAACAGGGGTGCCTGAGGCACCACTGATATGGTGCAGTGGACGTACATACAGCATGGTGCGCAGCACAGTGCACAGCCCACATAGCATGCAATTCAGAAGTTGGATAGCCCTATTGTAAGCAATAGGTCCCATATGCAGATTCCCTATTGCTTGCTTCCAGCACTGTTTATGGTCTGGTTTAAAAAAAAACAGAAATAAGTTTGGCAGCAGATAGTGGAATGAAGGACTTCCTCTCCACCAGATTACCCAGACAGGCTCTTTCTTTCCCGTTTTCTTTCTGACACATTCTTGCACTTTTGCCCATCAACAGGAAAGGTAAATTCTATAGCCTGGGGGGTAGGAAGTGGAATGTGTGGGTTAATTTTGTTTCAGCAGTATATTGACCACGATTCCTAGAACTTAAGTATCCCATTTTTGGGGTTGAGGGATTGATTACTAAGGGCACCTTCTCTCCCATTAAGCAGTCATTCTCAGAAGCAAGACTATGCATTGTAAAGCACAGGTAAATGGAGAGGCCTAATGGACAGTGTGAATCAGGTGCCAAAGCATCTCAGAGGGATGAATTTAGACATGAGAGGGGGACTTTAGACACCACCCCCTCCCCCATAATTCACTTTGCCTGTTGGTTACCTCTAGGAACCTCCAGTTTTTCTGAACTGCCCATTTCTTAGGCATGGAATGCTGAGGCACCTGAACCCTACTTGATCATAGGCACCTCCAAAATCTTTTAATTGGTTTTATAAGCACCTAACCAGATCAGCCTGAATCACCCTCTGGGAGCAAGGGGCCAAAAGTATCCAGCACATTAGCAAAGGTGCCTAAGTAATCAATGTGAATCCCGCCCTAGGTTACAAATTGTTCCCATCTCCAATGCTTTCTCAGCTCAGCAACTGCCCAAAGTGCTAAGTGGAGGTAATGCCTCTCTATTCAGCACAGACCTCAATGAGACATTTTCCCTAAGCGAAAGATTCCTGCTTGAGAAGAAACTGAATGATTTCTGAGGGAGGACAGCTGTTGGAAAGCTACATGACTTCTGTGAGGGTAGTGCTTTCAGTTCATTGCACAAAGACATATTGTGTTTACCATAACTAGAAACATTGATGATGGTAACATCTAACTCATTCATTTTCTGTCGATCACATGTGTTAGGAAAGAGATGCTCTTTGGTTTATTATTGTCATTTATATTACAGTAGGTTCTACAGATCTCCAATTAAAACTGCAGTCTAACAGCCCCTTTGTTTAATTACAGATACATAAAATAGGCTTTTACTGAACTAGCTATAAGAGCACAGAAACCAAAACAGTGGCAGAAACTAGTGACTGATTATTACCAGCTACTGTGGCAGTCCTTTTTTCAACACTGTGTACTGTGTTTCCCCTCTGAACAGTTAAAAGTAGCTTTGAAGAATTCAAGATCTCCAATGTATGAGACTGGCAAGAATTTATTGAATCATCATCACTTTTTTAGAATAATAAAAAGCAAGGAGAGTTGCTTCAATTAGATAAGTTATTATTATGAATAGAAAGAAAGATAGTGGTATGTTCAAAGCAACAGTAACTATGGCATAAATAATAGTAACACTGCTATTTAGGATTTATACAATAACTATAATGAAAAAAGCTTTGATTTGACTCAATCAAAACCCATAAATAGGACCACCTGTAACCTTTTGAAATTCATGCTTGTAACAAGGAAAGTGCACACTTTGTATATGTATATGTATAAATGTTCGTTTACATTCTACAGGAAACCCGCAGTATTTTTGGGTTCAGCGTTCGTTGTTTCGCTGTTTCAAATATTTGCGAATGCTGAACATACATTTTAAACACACTTTAAACACTTACCGGAGCTCCTCGGGAGCTCCGTGCTTGCTGCCACTGGGCTCCTGCCATCGCCACCAGGGCCACTGCCTTCATGAATGCAATGCCCTATTTACGGATTTCATCATATGCGGGAATCACAGGAACTTATACCCCTCGAATGGCAAGGGTTGCCTGTACTTCAGAGACAACATAGTAATATTATTATAAATTTGTTTGTGTATGTGTGTGTGAGATAAAAAGTGTTGAATGTTTTAGAAAACCAAACTGAAACAAACAAACTAAACCCATAGATTATCAACACATGCATAATATTTTGATTAAGTGGTTCAAGTATTACTATATCTTTTTCAGTGATATATAAACCTACATTTTAGGGGGATAGGGGAATTACTCAATCGTATGCTGCAATGTTATTGACCTGCTTAATCAAAGTAAGATGAGTATAGGAGGTAGAGAGAGACAAAAATTCTGAAGATTCAGAGTTTGGTCTAGCTGGATAAGAATTCAGATGTTTATGATGAATTTATGGTCCAAAAGAAGTCAAGGGGAGTCTTATCATAAAATTACATGGGGACAGAATTTCCCCTCCGTTTTTAATCCTTGAACCTCGAGGTTCTCCAATTGACTACATCTCTCTCCTTACCTTAGAAATTAGTTTCTCAGGTGAGTGAGGGTAAGAAATCAGACAGGCATCCTAATCCAATATCTTCTTGAGTAACTTCTTTAGGGGAGCAACAGCTTAACATGCTTCTCACATAACCTACAATGTCACTCTTGGTCTAGTTCCTCCCTCCATAAAAAGGAAGGATTTTAAATGATTATGGGTTTCCCAGTCTGAATGCACACAACAGGGTGAAAACACGAGTGTTTTTGCAACTTTAAAAGGGCAGTGTTCCAGCTCTTTTCAAGAGAGGAAGTGTCTCACTGCTCTAAAAGAGGTGAAACCAATGTCCATCCACTTCCAAAAGATATCTTCTGATAACGTTTTCAGAAAAACCTAAATTCCATTTTCCATGGTAACCGAAACCCTAAATTTTTTATGTTTTCCTAAACAGAATGACTACTAGGCCAGATCACTAAGACTTCACACACCAGAGAATAAAGCAGGCCATTGACAGACTTAGAGACCCACTGCCCAGGACTGTAAGAAGTCACCAAGCACCGGTGAGAATTTAGGAAAAGAATGGAGGAAAAGATCACAATTCAACCCTTCCCATGATTCCCTTTGTTTAGAAAGTGCCAAGAAATAAGGTCTGGTACCTCCCAACAAAACAAGATTCAACAAAAATTGTAAGCACCATGAGCCTTTGTTGGGAAAGGCAGCATATAAATTGAATAAAATAAAATAAAATAAAATAAAATAAATCAAACAGATTTTCTGCAGCATGTAAAGTATATAACAAAGATGTATTTTGCCATTCTTGCATCACTGATACAAGGAGAAGATACCCAGTTATAGTTCTGCATTATTCTTCTAAAGGAAATCCAAAGCCCATTGAAATCCAGAAAATTGGTTTCATTGAGTGCAATGGTCTATTGATCAGACTCCTAGAGTATATGGCTCTAGGATTTGAAGCATATTCATGAGACAATTGCAGATCTTAGTGCAATTGCACTTGCACTAAGATCTGCAATTGTCTCATGAATACATTTCAAATTCTGGAACCATATAATATTCCTCACAAGAGTCTGTACCCTGGCAGCAGCAGCAGCCGCCCCACATCTTTACTACATCTTTGCTATGGCAACAGTACCAGGGTGCATGGACCCCATACTGCATCTGTAGCAAGAACAACCACTGCAGCAGCTGATGGTGGAGTCTGTGCAGCAGGTAAGCCCAGGGTACAAACCCTTCTAGTTATACCTCTGCCTTTTACATTCAGTCAATTCGTCAAAGAAATCTGATACTTTTCCATATAACCTTAAACAAGCTTTAATAACTCCTTTGCTGCAACTTTCTCCATGGTCTATTATTTGCCTGACTCCCAATTTAATTTTTAAATTTGAAAGTGCTTGAAAAAGTCATTTATATTCAGATATCAAGTCATCTAACTGATAAAAAAAGCTAGTCACGTTTTAGAGCTCACAGCACAGAGGCTGCTTTGGGAACGTACGTAACGATTTACTGAATTCTGCTGATTCAGGATCTTCTCTCACTCTTACTTTTGTTAAACCTCACAGTCACTGAAATTCTGTTGTTCACCTAGAGAACAACGAGTTAGCCTGGTCCGAATTCCATTTACAATATTTGCGCTTGATTTTGTTACAGATAGTTCTTTGAACACTACTGTCATTTTTGTGTCACTGCCTTTCTGCATCTACATGCTGCAAGCTAGTTATGCATATAATATCCACTGACGTTCTCAAAGATGTTCAGTGCTAAAGTCTATACCTTATTTTCTTGTGTTTTAACATTTGTGACAAGCCTCTTGCATACAGGCTAGCAATCTTAACCGTCCTACAGCAGAGAGTCTTTGCTGAGGAATTCCCTAGCTTTCTATTGCATGAATGGACTAAAGAAAAACGTAATAATTTTACAATTAAAAAAAAAATCTGTAAGTCTCAAAGCAAAGTATCAGCTACTATGGGGTGATCAGACAGATAATGAAAATGCAGTTTAAATTGTGTTATGCTTGCAAAGCTCAAGAGAATTCTCTCTTGTTGCTTTATGCATCAACCAGTGTTGTAATTATCTAACACCTAACATTTGCAAGTTGTAAGTTTGATGCCATTTCTATGAGACATTGTCCTTTCTCTCCTCTAGCATGTAGTCCCCCTACTTTCCCTGCAGTCCTACAATCAATGGAATTGTTGCAAGCATATTACCTGAATAATGATAAGTGGTTGAGTTGCCTCTCATCACAATGCCACTTCTTAAGAATGATTTCAGATACTAATCTATCCGTAAGCACAATCAGAGAAAGAGGTACAAAGTTGTTAACCGCTTTTCTTGACTGCAACCTATTCTTTACATGTATAGCCTAATGAAGAGGGTTGATGGCAAAGTACATATGTTGAGAGTATTTCATAACTGTGGTTGCACAGAACTAGTTGTGAACTATAGCTATGAAGCCCAAAAGAGTTATCTGAAAAAAGTATCTCAGAAAGCTTGTTTTTAATTACTCTGAACACACAAACTAGGACACATTTATCATATAAAACTGAGAGGCTGAACTCTACCATGGAGTCACCAGAGTGCCTACATAACATTTCACAACTGCAAAATTCTGTTATAGCTTCTAAAGATCTAAATGTTTCTCAATTTTATTCCATTGCTCTCATTCTCACTTGTTTAATCAGTTTATTGTGAAACATTTTGCAATAGCCCTATGAAGACACCTGGATAAATGTTTTGTTGCCACTGAAGGAGATAAGGATTCTGAGAGGGTATGAAGAGCTCCTGGGAGGTAAGCCAGGTGCAGACAGTTATCAGCACAGAGGCCTCAGAGGTCACCCACACAATTTCTCTCCCTACCCATGCCCCACTCCCAACAAATCTCTCTCTCAAAAGGCAGCATATAGGATAGATGTGAAGGAGTTCTTTTTCCTACCAAAAACAATCCTTTTCACTGTTATACTGATTCTGAATCATAGAACTACAACATCTATAAACATAGACTATAAAATCTTCTGTAGTCAAGGGTTCTTTAATCAGTCTTCATACATCTGAATACCCCCTTTTTAAACAATGAATTAATGCCATTTTCACCAATTAATTTTAGTGCAAGTATGCATTTTGGCCTCAGCTCAGCAAGGTTCTCTAGAACAGACCTAAGTTTTAATGTAATTGTGTACTTGCTCAAAATCAGGCCTGTAGTGCTATGGTAGTACCCTCACACTGAGGAGCTGGTTTTTTTAACCTATGTCATGGAAAGTTGTTTTGCAAAATAAATTTAACATATTAATTAACGCTTAAACTATAATGTTACCACGAAAAAGGATATCAAGATTAATTAACAGTCTGAAAAAGGGTTAAGTCTGCGATATGTTCCTAGATTTTACTGCCTCGGTGCTGAGATAATATTAAGGTATGGAAAAACGTTACAGAAAAATCAGACCATATTCACAGATGAGTGAATTGTGATTGGTTGAAGTGTGTGATCTGAAAACTCAAGAGTAAAATAGTTATGGTCTTAGAAGCGCTAACTTAATCTCCCCTTTATAATTTAGTTTAAAAAAAAAAAACAAACAAATTTAGGCTTATACATCTTTGTTATGGCTATAAAATCCAGTGCATATCTGATAAATGCATTTACTGACTTCATAAATTCTGTGAAGAATATTTTTGTGCTTGTAGCCAAATATTGACTAATATGAAGTCAATAAATCTGCTAGTCACCTCAAAAGAAATCAATATATTGTATCTTCTTTTGGTCTTCAGAGGTTTAAACAAAAGTAATATATATAAAATAAATTAGGCTAGAATTATCCCAGGGATAAGTCTACTGAAGTCAGTTCAAATAAATATAAATATAATTCAAACTTGAAATGTATGTATACATACAATGTTTATGCTTATGATATATAACCTTCCTTAGCTGCATATGTGACTGTTCCATGCCTCAAAATTATTATAGCTATATAAATCTAAATCATCCCAATTACCCAATTGGAATGATTTTCATGCGTACAGCTTCCATCCATATCACAAACAATAGACATCTATAATACTGTATCCCCTCTCACTTTCAGGCAGCGAATACATGAATGAATATGCCAGTTAAAAACGATGCATCTCATAACTGAACCTACTGCAAAATAAAGGCAGAAAAGCTAAGAAAGCACTAAAACAGTTCTTTGATAACAAGTACAGAAAATAATTACGTGATACCCATATTTTATGAGTAAAACAAACAAACAAACAAACAAACAAACAATCTCAGGATTAAATACAAGTTGTATTTACACTCAAAGTGAACTATGTTTTAATCATCCTTTTCTGCTCTGCTCAAGGAATGAATTATGCCATTACCCTAAACCATAAAAATACAGTATGGAATATACATACATCTGGCGCACACACTATACTGCAGTATATTCACAATAAGCACAGCCATGATCTCAACAAATAACCACGTTCAGGTTTTTTTTTTTTCCCTTAATGTTGTTCAAATAGGCTATGGGAATAAAATATAAACTGGATCAAATGAGAGAACAATCCTCAGGAGGACATATGAAACTGATTGCAAAAAAGCTTTCCACACTGATGCTGCAGGGCTATTACAGATTACTAGGCTGCCAATTCAGACTTCATCATCAATAAGCATAAAAAAGTAAAAGGGTTAACTACTTGTCCTCTTCAAATAAGGAATCTTTATTAGCCCTCCTAGACATTAGAATGTTTTCAAACGGATTTTTAATATACGTTTGACCATGCTAATGTTCAGATACGAGAACAGTGTAATTATCCAAGTGTTGATTGATAATGGATGAGGGAGTAGTGTTATATCTTGGCAAATGATAATCAACTGTAGATGTTTCAAGCAAAAAACCTATTACAAAATCCAGTACTTGCATTTCTGTGCTTTCTATGTTTTAACAATCAGTCCTACTGAGAAAAGGCACTGACCTTTATTTATGATTCACAATGGGAAAATGCTCTGCTTACAAGCTTACTACTGTGATGCCTTGTTAGTGTAAAGAATCAGGGGGACACGTAATACATCAGACTGAATTCAATACTTCTCAAATATTTGAAATAGTGCTATATCCAGTAGTTCATCAGCTTTGGTGTTTCAGTAGAACTGTAAACAACTGAAGTTAATATTTCCCTAACAGCCACAAGTACTTCAAAAAGTACCGTTTAGTATGCATTTTGGTGGAAATGCAATATAACACCTTTAACAGCCAGTTAACATAATTTTGGGGGGGGGGAGGCTTCATCTTTAAAAGCTTAGCTTCTAAAGTTCTGCCTATAATTATTATGCATCCAAGACCTGAAGAAGAATGCTTCATACCTGAATGGTTGCCTATATCCCTCCCAACTCTGCAGGTGGTCCAATAAAAGAGATCACCCACAAAAATCCTTGCCTCTAAGCAAGAAAGGTAATTTACACTTATAACAGGCAATTACCCCCATTAAAAAAAAGCTTTCCCATAGCAAGCATTAGTAGTAATATTTTTCCATCTATTTCAAAGCCAGTTTTTAACTGTATGTGACTGCCACCCCTGCTTTTCATTAGTGAAATCTTTCTTATAACAGGTATTAATAGTAATATTTTTCAATGCACTTCAAAGTCAGGTTTTAACTGTATGCGACTGCCACCCCTTCTTTACATTAGTGAACTCTTTCCTATAGCAAGTACTAATAGTAATATTTTTTGGTCCATTTCAAAGCCAGTTTCAACTGTATGCGACTTCCACCCCTTCTTTTCCCATTCAATTTGCAGTCTGTTGCATTAGGCAAGCCATCCACATACTTTCCCTTCCTCAATAAGTGTGCAGCCACGTCCCTGCCTCGACTGTACTGCGCACGGTAACAATGGGCTTCACCTAAAAGAAAGCCAGGCAGGAAACTCTCCAGCACAGCTTGAAATTCATCTCAGCTCAGTTCCTTACTATGAAAAGTTGCATGAAAAAGAAAAGAAAGAAACCAGCCCATTGCTTTCAAACCTCCCCATCACAGGGAATACCTACAAAATATCCGCAACAGCCATCCATCCACAGCACTGAGTGTCCTACAGCCACACACACACACCTCTTAGTTAAGTCATGTACAACTGCTGCAGGAATTGATCCTGGAGGGAAATCTCTTGTACTCCACGCAGATTTAAAGCTCTAGGACACCACATCCAGGCGGGGAAGGGTTTGCCCTGTGGCCATAAGAGATGTGGAGGAGAGGAACTCCACAGCTCTGGTCTGCACGGCCAAGTCCTCCCCCCTGAGCACTGCTGAATGGGGAGGGAGAACCCAGTTTGGACGAATAACCTCCCAGGCGGCGGCTCCTCTTTGGGGGCCGTGTCAGCAGGTGGAGAGATGCGCCTGGCTCGGGAGGTGCCCGCCTGTCCCGTGGGACCGACCTGTGGGCCAGCGCGGTCCTCTCGCCACCCCGCTCGCCCGGCACAGGCACTGCCCCCCAGGAAGCCCCCCGCCGGGGCCGGCAGCCAGCTTACGTGCTCCAGCTTGTCCTTCCTCCGCAGCCAGACGCTGGCACTGTAGTCCTGCTGCTTGACCGTGCTGTAGAAGTTGGGCCCCGCTCTGGCCAGGCTCGGGGACGGCTCCTTGGGTCTGCTCTTCAGCCTCATCTGCTCGAAGCCCTCGTGGGGGGCTGCGGAGAGCCAGTCCTGCCTGACTTCCATCTTGACATGACAAGGCAAAGTCCGGGGGACGCCAGGAGCCGCGGGGAAACTAGGAGGGAGGCAGGAAAGGGGAGGGGAAAGGAGAGACGCGGGGGAGCCGCGAGCGCCTGCCCCTTCGTGCCGCCGCCGGCAGCCGGCTGCGGGGCATGGCGGGCGGGAGGCGGCGCTGCGGGCCAGGGGCGGCTCCTCCTCCCCCTCCCCCGCCAGGCACCTGCCCGGCCGAGCCGCCTCCCCGCCGCGCGGCACTCGGCTGCAGGGGAACCTCCCCCTTGGTGAAGTGGGGAGCATGTCAAGCTGGCCGGCTCTCCCATGGCTCCCGTTTAAAAGAAAAAAAACAAGCTTTCCCCAAGCAACCATTAGTAGTCATATTTTCCGGTCCATTTCCAAGTCAGTTTTTAGCTGGGGGGAGGGGGGGGAAGAAATCTGTATCCGACCCAACAGATATCTAGGAGATCCTCTCTCACTTGCAGGCAGTGACTACATGAATGAATGGGCCAGATAGAAAGGATGCGTCTCGGCATCCAGCCTGGAACAGGCAGAAGAGCCAAGAAAGCACTACTAGCAGTTCTCTGATAACAGGCATACACGCTTTCCCCTAGCAAGCATTAGCAGTAATATTTTTCAGTCCCATAGTAATATATTTCTGCCCATTTCCAAATCCGTTTTTAACTGGAGTGATCCATATCCCGTACAACAGAAATCTATGATGTCTAATCTCACTTTCAGGCAGTGACTACATGAATGAATGTGCCAGATACAAAGGATGCGTCTTGGCATCAAGCCTAAAAAAGGCAGAAGAGCTAAGAAAGCACTCATAACTGTTCTTGATTACAGGCACAGAAACAGGCATACACACTTTGCCATAGCAAGTATTAGCAGTAATATTTTTCGGTCCATTTCCAAGTCAGTTTTTAACTGGGGGTGATCCATATCCTACACAGCCGATATCTATGAGATCCTCTCTCACTTTCAGGCAGTGACTACATGAATGAACGTGCCAGATACAAATGATGAGTCTTGGAAAAAATCAAGCCTAAAAAAGGCAGAAGAGCTAAGAAAGCACTCATAACTGTTCTTGATTACAGGTATAGAAACAGGCATATGGTGGCTGCCACCCCTTCTTTACATTAGGGCAGGTAGGCTGCTACTTGACAGAAGTTTTCATGCCCTGTTGTCTCTCCAGGTGCTACCAGTGCCCTGGGGTGGATTCAGTAGCATCATCCCCATTTTCCAGGTAGGAAGATTGAGACACAGCTTGTCTGACCCACCAAAGCTGTGTGGTAGGTCAGTGGCAGAACAAGGAAGAGAACCCAGGCTTCCTCCCCCTACCCTGTGCCTCATCCACAAAACCTCCTTCCCTCCCTCTTATAACAAGTGACTTCATCAGCAAAAGCCATCCTATGAACATGACAGCCTTCTCCTGCAGCTCAAAGCTACAACTGACGGCAGTCTTACTGCTGAGCGCCTGGTGACTGTGTGTAGAATACTAAATACTATAGTATTTTTAAAAGAGGAAAGAAGTGACTAATTCTTTAATGTAGTCTACTACCACATAGAAGCTGAAATGTGTCATTATTTAACAAACACAAACTAAGAGGACTTTCCCTTTTCATAGCATGAGGAGCAGTTTCACTAATTGCCCACACACGCTGCAGGGCTACATTAAGCACAGACAAGAAACCTCTCTCACATGACACCAAGAAATAATTACGGCTGCTCAGGGTAGCATTTCAATGACTGATGAATGTTTGCTAGCAGCTAATACACAGTTTACTAACAAATGAAAACTGGTGTAATTCTAAAGCTGGTGTTAAACTGAAATATTAAATTGCACAGTTAACTAAATATGGCCTTCTGAATAGTAGAAATCATTAATTGAAACTGGATAATGAGGAAATGTAAAAGGACTTCTACACTAACCAGTACATACAGGCTCAATCCTGCTCTGCTCCTCGTCAAAAGGTACATTTCAATGAAAACAAAATTAGGTTACTAGTGCATTGTGCTCAACATGACACCAAAAATAAGAGAACTTTTCAAGAAAAACTTTGAAGAGTAAAATCTGACAATGTTTACAGCTGTGAGTTGATGATGCTATCATTATAATGTTCATGAAATACAGAGAACATAAAGTATACCCAACAGAAAATCAAATAGCTTTAGTTTTATCATGGGGTGTTGGTGACAGCATAAAGATGTGTTATTGTATGTTAGAAACAAAATTATAGTCTTATAATATCCTGTTTTGTTATGTTTTATTTTTACGATACTTGGGTACCAACCAAAACTATAGATGTCAAATGTGAACAGTTTTTACTCACCAGCATATATGACTCATAGCTTTTTCTCAGTGGTTTGAATTTCTCTGCATCTTTCTTTGCCTGCTCTTGCATTAATAGAATTAAAACTTTATTGAGAAAATGTTAAAAATGATGATCACTTACGACAAAGCTCTGTAGACTTGGAAGACAATACAATACAGGTCCCCACGCACGGTTGCTACATAGGTACATAGTTGGTGTTATGTTAACACAATCTAAATCACACAATTAGTCACGCAGCCTACATTAGCCCAGGGTAACATGGTTAGGAAGCTTCAGGGTGACACTAAGGGAAGAGAGACAAGCCCCTGCACATGGTAAGCACATTGGTACAGAGATGCAAGTTTGTTAGACATTCTTAGGTAATGTTTTAGTATGCAGTGTACAGTTCCTTGGGTGGGGAATATTTAAAGGCATTTAGTAGTCTTTGCAAATTTATGGTGTGTATGGGGCAGTCAGGTGGGGTTCAGTCCATCCCCTTACTCTCACTTCTGGAGGGTGGTCTTGTCTGGTTGTCTTTATACTAGCAATGGCCAATAAAGTGCTCAATGTAGAGGTTTCCTTGACCATCAGATGCAACTGAATATCATCACATGCCTCATTAGCTTCAAGCAGCAGTGGGGTACTGTCTAACAAACCTGAGTAATCTCAAGATACAACAACAGCAGGCCCACAATCACCCAGATCCCTCCCATGAAATCATCATGCATCTTAGCTACATGATTTCCTCTTCATGGAAAACCACTCCTGGGGAGCAGAAATCTGCTGAAAGGTATATAAATGTAGAAACCAAGGGTGACCAACCAGGAGGTACATGTGCCATAAGTGGACCTGGGCCTTGTTATACACTACTCTGTGAACCTTGTAAATGTTGATCAGTGTTAGTGCTAACTCAAATTTGGAGCAGTCGCATATTCAGGCCAACAAGGGCCAGGAGAACTGAAAGGTTAGAAATTCTTTTGCCCCATTCTGAATTTGTCTCCTGACCGCAAGGCTCCCCCACCCTCTGGGCTACCCCTCCTCAAGCCTAGCTGCCCATGCCATCTGTCTCAAGGGAGCAGGCAGGAAGGGACTAACCAGACTGCCTGGCTACCACTACCAAGCTGCTGCTCTTTTCCAGGGTAAGCCTGCCCAGAGCGCAGCAGTAGTGGTGATGGCAGCTAAAGTGGTGCAAGCAGGGTAACTCTCCCCCATCTTCTCCACAGAAACAGATAGTGTGGGCAGCCACAAGTAAGTGGGGACTGGGGGAAAAGAGTCAGTGGGCAGAGATCTGGGGTGCCTGGAAGGACAGGGGGAGCAGTAGGCTTGATCTGGGGCAGCAGGGGAGCAGTGCAGGTGTGGTATTTTCACTACGTTGTAGCCCAGTGGCTACAAACTGGGTAAAATAAATCAGAAATAAACCTGCCTTGGAGTGGCATGACTTTGAGCCACCTAACAAATACTTACAACCAGTTTCAGGTGTTAATGTGCGGACAATCCAGGGTTTACAAGCTCCAGAAGCTGCACAAAGTTACTATGTAACAAGGCCCTCTGTCCCTGGCATATGGCAGAACAAGGCAGAGACAGACAGCACAGCAGCAGAGAGGGCAGAAAGCAAAGCAACAGATTGGTTAGGGGAAGGAGATCAGAGTGTCATCAGGGAAGGCGCAAGACTAATTTGTCACACCTCCCAAAAAGATTGCCCTGCCCCCCCGACTTACATAGACAGTCAAGGCTGTAGCACAGTGCATTGTTTGATATGAACACATACAGCTGGTGTGGATAAAATCCATTGTAGCAAGCTAAACCCATAAACGCCAGTATTCCTCCCTGCAACAGGTTACAAAGAACATGACATGCCAGTCTATGAACCTGCAACTCAAGAGCAGGTGTGCCTGTCAGTTCATAGTGCTGTTCAATTGATACTGCCAACAAAGGCAGATTGATCTTCTGATGTGGTTTCTGTACAAGTTTCACAATGTTTCCAGGTCATCATAGGAAGAAGCAAACAGTATCAGGCGATGCATGGAGGAGTATGGAGAAAGCTGAAGTGCAAATGTTTCCTGAAAGCCGATTACAGTACTACTGTTGGGTGGTAGTTTAGGATGTTGCCATACATAGTTACATTTTATCCCTTAATTTTAGGCACTGGCATACCAACCACTGCTGCTATTGTACTTCATCTAGTCCTGTAGGTCTAGATACTACATCATTCCCATCCACCACCTTCTATATAGTTGTTTTTTCTTCATTCTCCACTACCATCAACAGCCTCCTTTCCTAATCCCTTCCTCCCATCTCCTTTTTCCAGCCAGCTGAAACCACTGCAGTAATTTGAATTGCTAGCAGCCACTCTGGATCCCCAGTCTACAAACTATCTGCTCCTCTGTTATCTAATCACCTCCCTGCCTGGCAGTCTTGCCTCCCTTGCCTAACTTCCATTCCATCCTCCCACACTCCAGCTTTGTCTAGTATACCCAGTCATCATGTACCAGCCACCTTGTTTTCTTCTCAGTTGACATTAATACCACCCCATACATACTCTTAAAATCTTGAGTAAGATAATTCATAGAAGTAACTGTTACTGCATGGAAGCTTCACAAAAATGTACTTTGCCTCCTAAGCCCTTAAAGATGAAATTTAGCTTTTTGACTCAACCTGCCTCTTCATGTGAAAAACTGAACTCCCTTGTTTGCACAAGGATTCAAACTCAAATTAGTTAACCTGAGCTAGACGAGGTTCTTTGGGTAAATGCGATCTTTTATTAGACCATCGAAAAAGTTGGAAAAGTTTGTGCCAGAAATCATGCAAAGAACAATTTTTCCATCTTTTTAGTTGGTCTAATAAAAGATACCACATTTACCCAAAGAACCTTGTCTGCCAATGTCCTTATATCAACACAGCTATAACCAGTACCCTCTTAACCTAAGCTAAGAATATACATACATGCACGCACGCACCTTAGACTGGCCAACATTCCAGCCTGACAAGAACCTCTAAGCCGGGGGTGAGCAATTATTTTGGGCAGAGAACTGCTTACTGAGTTTTAGCAAGTCATTGAGGGCCACATGACAGGCAGCCAGGGGCAGATAAACATTAATTTTCTTAATTGGGGGGGAGGGGGTAGGGGGGGCCACTGGCCAGATAAAATGGCTTGGCAGGCTGCATCTGGCCCCTGGGCCATGTTTTTCCTACCCCTTCTCTAAGCAGTGTTTGCATGCTCTCCTTCAAGTCTGATCCATGTAAAAGTTTTGGTTGTTCCAAACACCACCACCACCCATCCACCTAATGCAGAGAAGATTCAACTTGCATTACAACCAATCAATTCTTTATTAGGTCATCATTTCCAGTTTACTATACCACCTAAATTCAATTGCTGCCTTCCTAATTTTCAGCATTACCCAAACACCTGCTTTGGACAAGACCCTGTTGTATCAATATCCAGCTGACATCTGCATCAGATAACTCAGATTACAAAATTGCACTTCATCCCAGCATCATTTTTTTTTTTATTGCTGTATGTACCAACTCAGTTTTCTGCCAATCACTGTGACCTGTGTTGAAATGCCTGCTGTGGTGTAACAGCTTGCCATCCCCAGTGGCATTCTAGTGGCTTGTAAGGGGCACCCTTGAAGTCCTTTAATACTTCACTACTGTGTTTTGTTCTGTAGCCCATTTTTACTTTCCTGCCACATCTTTATTGTTTGTATATTGTTTAGTAGTTCTTACAAGCAGGAGACTGCCTATTGTACACCCTGATGACTAGGGCTGTCCTTGCACACTCCAACCACCCCATACATGTCCCATGCCTCACCAAAGTTGCTTGTACTTCTATGTTGGGGCTCTCAGCCATCACAGGCTTTTCACCCCCACCTTTCTCTAGCTAGGCTTACCAGCCTAAACCCAGCAGGTAGGGTTTGACTCTGAGGCTCTAGCTCCTTAATACTCTCCAGACCTGTGGCCCTCCTGTGGCACC
Source organism: Alligator mississippiensis (assembly GCF_030867095.1). Classification (NCBI taxonomy): domain Eukaryota; kingdom Metazoa; phylum Chordata; order Crocodylia; family Alligatoridae; genus Alligator; species Alligator mississippiensis. Next base: position 159,086,643 of record NC_081824.1, read on the forward strand.
AGGCCTTCTGGATCCCTTTCACACTGCACCCCTGGGCACAGAGTTGTTGGGTCTTTTGCCTCCTCAGGCTTAGCCCCTTTCTTATAGCTCAGGCTACTAGCCTTGATCTATCCATTAGGACCCAGCTTCAAAGTCCCATCTTTCCATAGCCAGCTCTGGACCCCTGGCCCTGTACAGCTGCACCCAATAGTGCACTGGGCTCTTTAGCTCTTTATAACTATACCCCACAGCACTGATGAGGCCCCCTCTTCCCCTACAGCCTCAACCACAAACCACCAGAGTACCAATCAAACACAAACAGTAACTAAAATAACCAAAATAAATTGGGCTATAACCAAAATGAACTAAGGAAAACAATCTGCCAGCTCATGTCTGCCATGGCTCTGTACTTCTGCTTCCTACCATTTTCTGTGCTCCTTCTTCTAGAACTACCACAACTTCTCTGAGAATCAACAACCCACCCCCTTTACAGCCAAGCTCTCTTAGCCAGAGTGTTTATAGTTCTGGCCTGTCCCCTTCTGGTCACCTGACTAGCCAGCAGGGCTCAACTCTTAACCCCTACCCTACCAGCTGGCAATGCCCAGAAAGTTCTGGTCTTCAAGGGACTAGCCTGCTTTTTGGTAACAGGGCTAGGGTTTTCTGTTACATTTGGTTACAGTGCAACCTATAGAACTCTTTTCACACCACAAATCCATTCAATTCTTTATTCTCATGGCCTACAAGCAGAAGAGGACAGTACACTTTCTATGTAATTACTAGCATACAAACTTCTCCCAGAATAAAGTTCCCTTTTTCTAAAAGCAGTTCCTAGTTTATGACACCTGGGCATGTCATCAAGAAGTGGAGCAGAAGACCAAGCTCCACACAAATGCAATACCCTCCACTTGTTGTGCATGGGATTAGAAGTGTAACATACAATTGGTTAGAATGGGGTGAGGGAAGCAGAGATTTAGGAAAAAGCTAGACTAGTAAAGAGAAAGTTTTAAATATTCTCTGTGTGGTTCCGGTCTGTGGCAGGGCACTTTAAGCACCAGAAGACAGCAGCCGGCAGGTCCCTGATTAGGGCAGCCATTTTAGATTCAGGGCTGCCCATGTAAACAGGGCATATTGCCTGGCTGTAGGCATCATCTGGAGGTAAGGGAGGAGCTGTAGGGGATGGTCAGAAGGCTTCTGGTTTTAGGCATGAACTAAAACTGCACCCTGCTGGGAGTGGGTGGCCTGGTAGGGCTCCCAGTGGTGTGGGAGCCCCCAGGAAATGCCAGGCCAGTTACCACCTCAGTGAAAAGTGGGTTGGGGTGTGTTAATCCTAGCCCCCACAACTAGGTGGTTACCCCCTTTGCAGGGTCTGGAGGGTTGACCCCCAGAAAGAAAGTGGGGCTATAGACTCACACCTGTCTGAACATCCCCTGACTAGTCAATGCTGGGGCCAGGACCAGAAGGGTCAAAGGGCCAGGGGCCCACCGTGAGGAATACCCAAGAGTTGAGGGCCTGGGGTTCTGACTGGCCTGGAGGTGGGCCAGGGCTAGTAGCCAAAGGTCCTGGGGGACCACACCTGTAAGGGGGAAGCAGTTCAGGGTGTTATGTTGCCGAGAATGAAGATGGAATAGGCTACCTGAGGAGAAGAATCCAGGCGGGGTTCAACTAGTAGGATTCTGGGGCCCAATGTGGGGGTGGTGATATTGATAACATCTGGATGCCATCTGCAAGGCTTGGGCTGCAGTGTAGGGGACGAACAGAGCTGCAGATAGTGCCCCCTGGCATTGGGGCAGGAAATGAGCAGCCTCCTGCTTAACTTACATCAATTAATTAATTACTAACAAGGCATAGCGGGTGGTTAGCCCAGAAACAGGTGGGTGGGCCACTGGGAGATCAGCCCTGAGAAGTCCCCCTGTTACAAGGTCCCAGGACAATATGTAACAAAGCTAGTAAGCATTGCCCTTCAGACAGTATACCAATACCAACAGAATGTAGATAAGCTAGTTGGGGAAACAGAGGCAAACTGTTTACAAAACCATCTAGAACATGAGATGACAGAACTAAGGCAAAGGAACTTGACACAGACTACCATTAAATAAAAAATAATTCAGCATTTCTTGCAAAACTTAATGGGTGTCACTGCTGCATTCACTGCAGCAACTACACAGTAGTGTTTAACATATGACACTATCTTTAAACTGCCTGGCTCGAGCGCTTCTAATGATTGTGATAACATCAGTATGTAACTCGGCACAGGCTACAAAATCTGCCCAAGAAACTCAATAAATACTTGAGTAATCAGCTTGCAATGAATTGTGTTGCCATGACTAGCTTGCAACTAGCCACTTTAAAACTAGCTGGGATATTTCTATAATACACTGCAACTGTAGCAGTGACTTCAGTGTACACCTTTTCTTAGAAGTTACTTTAGATTAAATGGTTAGAGTAAGAGACATAAGATACAAAAAGGGTCTAAAAGATCCATCTTCTGTCTGAACCTGAAAGATGACCCTACCAGTAGGATAAAGTGTTCTAATGAATGAAGACCTATAGGACTGGATTTTGACACCTCATTCTACTCTCCATATTCCTAGCAACTCGCATGAAAGGGTTCCTTCCCCCCGCCCCCATTTAAACTGATTTTTTTTTTCCTTTTCTTCCTCTGATCCTGATTTCATCCTGGTTTTTGTGTTTTGAAGATGAACTCTGAAAAATTCCCTATTTTTTTCTTTCAAATAAAACTGAGAATGCAGAACACTAAGCATGCACAAAGGGAGCCACACTCTGACTGCCAGCCTGGCTCTAGGAACCCAGATTGCTGCTACTACTTCTCTAGGAGGCCCCCAGGACAGGCTGCTTTAGGGCCAGTCCAGGTGCTGGCCTTGGCCTCCCTATCCCACTGGGTCCCTTGCCCACACACTCTGGTGTATAGCCAAGGGCATGCCCAAGGACAAATAGCAGAGGATTATATTCGTGCCACTGCTATTGGTCACATTGGGAATGCACATGTGCACTCGTGACAATGTGCTCTGAGTGTATATTACAGTAGCCTAGGATGCTTTAACTTTTGCCAGAGCTAAAGTAAAAAGGGGCGGAGGGGGGAGGAAAAATCTCTCGTCCTCTCTTTCCATCCAAATTGCTAAGTACAATTTTAAATCTGGGCCTTAGTAATTTACAGTCTGCATCTTAAAATAATATTCATTAGTAGCACAGACTAATGGGACCAAATTCTGCCCTCCCTTATACCTCTATAACCCCAATGGAGCCAGGAGATGAAAATAATTGAGTAACAAGGGCGTAGCTGAGGATAAAATTTGTCCTATATTTTTAAAAATAAATCTGCAGCAGCTGTCTCCCACAGAAAACCAAACTCTAGACCTTCATGGCAAGCATTCGCTCAGTTTTCTATTTACGAGTTGGATTCATGTCTATTACATTCACCGTGAAGCAGCAAGACTGTATCTGATTGGTTCAGATAAGTGCCACAGACAGACTGCTGACAGTATCTGAGCACTCTGGTCTGGTATACTCTTGTTCTGAATGGAGTACTTAAAATTGTTTCAGAAGAATGGTAGTTGTTATGAGAGAATCAGTGTAAGAGATGAGACTTCTTTTCAATAAACTGGACCTGAAAAGAAAGGAGAACATGGATCTGAGTAGGATTGGAGAATCTGCAGGATCAGTGGCAGAATTTTTATTTTTAATTTATGTATGTGTTATAACTCTTAAGGGCTCTGAGCTCTACAGTCATGGTATAAAATATAAAAAGAGGCAGATGAAGGCCAAAACCAAGCAGCCATTTTATGGTGATGTTATACACACACAATGAGGAGATATGTGAAAACCAATAACCAGTCCAAGAAGAAATAAAAAGGCACCAAGAATGGTTATTTGTAGCTGGAAGGATAGGATCACATGGGAAAGAATGCATTCTGTTTATCACTCTAAACATACAAACAAACCAAATTCTCCCTATGCTTTAATGTACTGAGATGGGATAAGGCATATTCCAAAAAGCATAAAGAAGAACAGAGATCTGTTTTTCTTTAAAAAAATAAATAAATAAAACCTTGCCTTGTTGTAAGTTGTTTGCTATTAGTGGACTGTAATTATTTTAAGAAAAATTATTTAAATTATTTCTAAAAGATCTCTAAAGAACCTGCTTATCAAGTTTTTCTTTAAATAAAATCTTACTTCTGTCATATGAAAGTAAACATTTTGAAATGTATACCAGAGAATGTGGTGCAGGAACTTATGTGCCATCAAATTATCCTGCAATACAATATACTTAACTCTAGCTTGTGATCACAGAGCAGAACAGATTGTAAAGCACAAATAGAATATCCCAAGTTGTGACTGATCTTCTGAAGTCAGTTCAAAACTAGTAGCTCAACAATACTTAGGCTTAGCTTGCTGCTAACATTCTAGGTACATTAGCTTCTAATATGAACTGTTTTCTAATCACAATAAAACACAGGACAAGCCATTCATTTTGATTTACTCACCTAAATATGTATAGAAATGAAGGCACCAGCTCCTAAGTGGTAAAGGTAAAAGTGTCATTATTCACTAGAGAGTTTTCATTTGGAAAAAAATGAGCAAACAACAAACTGTCACAAAAGTTAAATTGGTTTTTTCTCCCAGATGAAATGTACTACATCAGCTATCAGACCTACTAGTGTGACTAGAAACCACCCAAATAAAGAAATGTATTGGCACGACAGACTAAGATTCAGTTAATCTTCTTTAGAGGCTAGATCCCTCATCATCTTTGTGCTGTGAGGCCTCTATCCAGCAGACCCTTAAGAACATCTATACAGCAACCTGCAAGGCATTCAATTATGGCTTGTGCGGCTTGTTGGCACCACTCCAGCATCCAGGGGGATAAACACTTTCCCTAAAACACTATTACCCATTGTCAAATTTGGGGCCTTCAGTTGCTACCGGTGACCCACAGCAGCAGAAGCAAAGGGTCACCGGTAGCAACTGGTGGTTCAGCACAGATGTGTTCACCCCATGAGTACCAGAGACGCACTGTAATAGCAAGGGCTTTGCTTAATGCTCATAGCAAGAATTTTGTATGCCGACTCTATAGTAGGCAGGTATTATAGTACATAGCTTCTTGCTCTGTGAGAGTGATTGAATCATGAACCTAGATAGTAGAATGTTGTAATACAGTAGAATGTAGTAAACACCAGGTGTGTTAAATCACGACTCATCCTCAAATTCTTAGCTTGAGATAACCAAATCCCTAGTTCGAGATAACGTTATTTACTCCAGACTATATAAACTGTACATTTTTAAGTTACGGGAGTTCCTCAAACTCTGGTGAGAATCCTGACTTGCACAGAGCCTGGCGCAGGCTATCGCATCCCCGGGATCGAAACACTCCGGGACCAGGGAACTATGCGGGATAGCAGCTGCTGCCTAAAGCTGATGTGAAGCGATCATCCTCTCTGCTCTGTCTTATTGCCTGCTTCTGCGAGTATCCTTAAATTAAGCTTTACAAGAGTAAAAACAATTGTGAGTACGTCCTTTGTTCAAGCGTGGAAAATCTTCTGAACCCAGTAGTTCATTTTAAGACAGACACCAACACAGCTGCTCCAGCAGCCACATCAATAAGTCAGGACTCTGCTGCCAGATGTGGGCCCTCTGGCTCACAAGAAGCCCCGTAGTCTGAATATGGCCTGCAGTCAAATAAGTTAGAAAGCTCTGATCTAATTCACCTGCATGAACTAACACCTATGCTTAACTATGTGCAGGATTAGCCCCTGGGATGGCAGAACACGCAAGTGAATAGGCAGAGTTTTAGTACGAATACCATACTGAAGTTTTGAAGATATTGTTATATTTTCTGTATTATGGCACTGAGACAAACTCTCCGAGTGACTAGTACCCCAGGCCTTTCCCCACTGTCCTACCGTGCATCTTCAAGGTACAGTCTAGATTTTCTCCCTGGGGTGAATCCTCACTTCCAGAAATCTCATCTCCCCAGCCCCTGACCAGACCTTGCAGCTCCTATGAAGGAAGTTTTGTAAGTGTAAGATGTGATCACCCACTTTCCAAAATATTTGGGACCCACCATCTCCATGGAAATGGAATACCTATAAGCATCAGCTGCACAGAAATCCATCTTGCCACATAATAATCAATACATTTATAAAGCAAAACAGGTTTATTACATGAGACAGAAGAACATATAAGAAAAAATAATCTGTTAGGTTTGAAGACAAAAAAAAAAAAGGAATAACCTATAGCTACCTTATGGCTTGTAGTTTACTGGTATTCTCAGCATTCTCATTACTCAGAAATACCCAATTCCTTTTCACAAATGACTTCCCAGTTGGCTAAGATGGTGCCCTCTCTCTTTTCCTAGACTTAAGGGTGCCTTGTCTGGCTTGATGTTCTAATGTTCCAAACACATCATTCTTCTCTGAGCTTTCCACTTCTATTTCCCAGCTCCTAACTCTCCCATTCTATCCAGGAAGGACAGAAATATTTACATCCGTTGCCTATGATTTCCTTTCCAGATAGGCATCTGTCTGACAAGTTTTATTCCTTCCTACTCATTATTTTATTGAAGGAGAACAGCAGTATCTATCTATCTATCTATCTATCTATCTATCTATCTATCTATCTATCTATCTATCTATCTATCTATATGTGTGTGTGTGTATAATTTCTTCTTCCAGATTGAAAACTCCTAATTATATTTCCCTCAGCTATTCTTTTATTCTATTCAAGTAGGACAGAAACATCATTCACAGAGTATGATTTTTCTCCTCACTAGATACCTTTCTGATAAGCATGGGTATCCTTACTGGTATACCTATTCATGGCCTTTTCTTTTGAAATGCAATTGGCTATAGCTTGAAGAGAACTCTTTTCAAAGCCTCTCAATAGGATCTGAGGCAAGATAGAGGAAGTAGATGTTGTCTAATCAGACCAGTTACACTTGTCAGTTAACCTACTGATGACTTGTTAATTATGCAGACTAAAACAGGGAGGGCCAACCCGCAGCATGGGTGCCACAAGTGGCACATTCAGTGACCTTTTTGGCACACAGCAGATATGGCAGGGAGCAGAGAGAACAGGAGAGATGGGGTGGGGGCAGAGAACAGAGCAATGAATCCAACAGGGAGGTGGGAGCAGAGCAACACATCAGGAAGAGAAGAGAGAGCAGAGCAAGATGTCAGGCAGAGGAAGGGAATTGGAGTGGCACCCAGGGAGGGGTTAGAGCTACTTTGTGGGATGCCAGTCAAAAAGATTGCCCCCTCTGCTCTAAAATATAAAACATCTGATATTGAAGATATTGCTTACAAATATATAAATGATAGAAATGAATGTTGTTTTTTAATATCAGTTGATAAAGACCAAACATGATGGTAGTTAGACCAATTTGGGGAAATATTTGTCATGTGTAAATAACATTCCCCCAAATTAATCACTACTTATATGTGTAATTCTGTCACATACAATTGAGATTACAGCTCTGGTGTGCTCAGCACTATGCATATTTATTCTAAGAGAAAATCCCTGCCCTAAAGATTTTACAATCCAAATAAATTATACCAGTGCTTCTCAACAGGGGTGATGCAGCACCCCTGGGAGCCATGAGATCCTTTCAAGCATGCCACAGGCTGCCATGCAACTGTTAGGTCTGGAAACACCTAACATGATTCACAACATAAACCCAGAAATTTCAAATAGGAATTCAGAATGTCAAAAACATCCTGTCCTATTATGGTCTTTCTGAATTCTTTGCAATAGAAGAATTGCTCTATTACTTTTCTACAGTCAAGAAATAAGTAAGAGCTTAGAGCTAGTATTTTATAAGGGGTGCCTTGAATCTAAAAAGATTAAAAACCACTGAGCTGGACAGATATGGGACAGGAGAATATGGGCATTATAACTGCCATTTTGCAGATGAAGTCCTTAAAGGTGAAGTTAGATGCCTATGGTTATAAAAGTCACCTATGACAGGCCCAGATATTAAGATCAGATCTCGTGATTCTCAAGCCAGTACTTCCTTTCCTCTTTTCAACCATTAAACTCTATAATTAAAATCTTGACTGCACTGAAGCCAGTGGGAACAAGATTTCAGTCCCTATTTTCTATTAATATTGAGATATTTTGGCGAAAGATATTATAGAAATGTCTCAGATTGATAGATGGGTATCTCACTAAATTTACAGAGTAACATTCATTAAATGACTTTGACAGTTTCTTTCTGTCAGACTTCTTCATGCTGTTGTTTACCATATGATATTTAATTACCGGGATGCTTTTCCTCTGAAAACTTAATGATTTCTTTCATAGAAATTTAAACACAATGTAACATAAAGGAGATAATGAGTAGAATGAAGAAGCACTGTAGCCGAAAAAAAGGAAATCAACAGTCAGGAATAAGCCAAGTGGTATTTGTAAACACATGGTGGGGAAAGCAACTATATTTGGCATATAGAAAGAGAAACAATGCCAGTGTTTTGAAAAGGTAATGAAAAAAAGGTAATTTGGGCCAATCTAAAGCTGCAAAAATCCAAAGCAAATAAAAAGCCAACTGTGTCTTGACCATGAGATCTTACTCAACAGAAATGTTAAAAAATTGCAAAATTAAACTATACTGTACTCTGTCTTCAAAGAATGACTGTTGAAGGGTTCGATTAACCTACTGTCTTGCATATAACATGTGCCACCCTCTGAAAAAGATCTTATCTTGGAGAAGAGGTCTGATGTCTGAAGAGACCTGATGTCTGATGTCTCTGGGGCTGAAGGCCACACTGGAGGCCATGCTTCTCAGCCCGATCTGGCATGCTGATGCAAAGGCCACCCAGCAGATCCAACTCCATGTGCTAGCTCAAGAGTCATGTGCCAAGTCCAGGAGTTTAACCTGCCACAGTCCCAGACTTGGCATGTGGTCCTGGACTCAGCATATCAGGTCGAAACCAGGATGTGGCTTTGTAGCCTGTCCATGGGGTCGAAACTAGGTCTGGGACCATGTGCTGGGTCAGACCCAGCACCCCAGCCATGGAACAACTTTGTGCACTGACCTGATCAGGCATGTGATTGGGGAGAGGGATTCTCCATGGATTCGTAAATTTGGTGGCAGGAGGAAAGGGGGAGTATAGTGATGGCAACATTAATTGATATGACTCCCAGAGCCATGGTAATTAATGCTGCCTTCACTCTGGCCTCCATACTACCAAATATCCAGAAGTGGGGGAAGACTTTTTCCTCACATATAATGCACACCCCAATTTTCCTGTTTGGGGGGGGGGGGCAGAATATATGGGTTTGTGGCCGTGACTTGGTTGTGTCTCTTGACAGCAAAATAGTGTCTACTTAAAAAAGTGCTTGCTGAGGCATCCTGTGACAGCTAAATCAGCTTTCTGAGGGTTAAACCTGGTTTTCAGCTGCTTATCTATGTATTGTGGAATGCTTATAACTAGAAGAAAGAGTGTAAAAGGAAGCTGTTGTGGTTAAGCATTTCCTGTATTTTGTTAATGCATTTTGCCATAGCTTAAAGCCAGCTTCATTAGTGATGGCGCAGCTAAAACTAATCTTATAAGGAAAATGCAAAGGCTTGTACTGCTATTGGTCAGTCATATAAGGAAAGTTTGGAGTACAGAACTGTAAGTGGCTGCAAGCCAACAGCTAGCTCAAAAAAATCTGTAAATTTGCTGGCGCATCCAGAAATTGGCTGAAGGAAAGTGGCGTGGTAAAGGAAGCTATCATTGTGAAAGAGAAGCCGCAGACTTAGATTCAGTGGAGTGGTGGGTCCTGAGAAGCTCAAAGACTGAATACTAGGTTCCTTCCTGGTACCCCTTTGGACAGTGTAGATTGGGGATGCCCGACTTCACTGGATTTTGAGAGGCTTGTCATATACCAGGCATAAAAAGGGACTGCCGATAAGTTGCCGACTCAGAGATTTACTGTCTGTCTTTGTTGTGTTGTTAAGCTTTGCAAAATTACGTGTTTGTTGGATCAATAAACCTTTCTTACCTTTTCACCCTGACCACTCTCTCAATCCTGAACTAACCCACTGCAGGCAACTGGGATATGGATTATATTTTAGAAAATATGGTGGAAGGGTTTCTTTACCAGTGTAATCTACTCTTAGTGAAAGGGTAGCATGTGGCTGTGCTCCTCAAGAAGATCCAGAACTGATAGGATATGGACACATGTATATTCGTAGCAGTTTCAGAACAGGAACTTTTAAAAAGGACAACAGCTGTTATGTGTGGACAAGCTGGAAATGATACAAATGTAGCAGAACTGCTCCAACTTTAACACTGTTTTATCCAAGGTTAAAGTTGGAGTGGTTTTGCTACATTTCTTCCCAGTTTGTCTATATATAACAGTTACAACTTAGCAGCTGCTGTCTTTTTGAAACAGCTCCAACCCATGTATGTCCATACCCAGATAGCCACAATTCAGAGACTGGTTCATACCTAATTAATGAAGAAAAGCCAACCCCAGTTGTTCAAACATTATGAGATTAAGTGTGTTTAAAGGCTTTATTAAATACCATTTCCTGTTTGTCATATTTGTTTTCTTGTTTCTGAGTTTTTATGCTTCACTACTGTAAAGCTTTCCAGTTTTCACTCTATAACCATGAGAGCTAGAAACTTCCTTCTTACCTGAAAGTTACAATTCTTTACATAGACAAGGGTATTTAGAACCCATGGCTTTAAGAAAAAAACCCTCACTATTACAGAAGTTGCACTTAGAAGCACAGAACAGGGCACCACTGAAGAAGTTATCAGTACCGCTCCTTACCTGGTGTAAGTTACTTCCACTGGCAATGCTGTACTGGCTTCTATATTAACAAAATCAAGGCTCCAAACACTCTGCCTTGCTGGCCTATTTTCTATTTATTTGTGTGGGAGCAAGAGTAGCTGTCCTACAGATTTTTAAAAAGAATAAAAAAAGCTATTTTACAACATAAATAAAAGCTTAGAAAAATCAGGAGCAAATGAAGTCTAGTCCTTTTAAGTGGGGCATATGCAGTAGATACAAGTAGGTGCCAATATTGCTGTACAAGGCACCAGTAAAACCCCATTATAGACTGCTGTTTAGTTCTGGTCACAAATGTTCAAAGATGATTAAGTTAAGCTGGAACGAGTTCAAAGAATGGCTGATGAAATGGTCAAGTGAATAGAGCCAGCATTTTATTTTCAGTAAGTTTTCTTCTTCTTTTTTTCCCTGTGGATTTTGCAGGCACTGCCCACTTTTGCAGGCAATGCCAGGGCACACAAAATCCACAAAACCATGATTTTGGTAGGACTCTACTTACAGCATGCAAGGCATCTAATATCCTATGCCTAGAGGCTGTTGCTAATTGACAGTTGGGGCAAAGAAGAATTTTCTTCCTCCTGATGAATGCTCCTGGCTTCTGTTTTTGTTTTTTTCACCATCCTCTCTAATGCAATGGGGGCCTACCTTTTTGTAAGACATGCCACAAATTAGTCTCCCTCCCAGAATGCCACTGTGACCCCCATCCCTACATATAGGCAAGGTTTGCATAAGCCTTCTTGGCTCCAGTTTCACACTGGAGCACATGTGTTGCTCCCACTGTGGATCAATCACCCACCTAAATCAAAGCTCCTCTTTTGTGGCCAGCAATCTTTGTTCCTATGACTTTAGATTTGCATGTAATAAACTTACATAAACTTACTCTTTGAATAATTTGCAAACTTTATATATGATATTTTTTTTGCTTTCTTTCAGGTCACTGATTAAAGTGTTAAATAGTAACGGGGCAAGCCCTGATTTCTGTTGGGCTACACTGTACAGGCACCTACCTGACAATGATTCCTAGTTTACATTTGCATTCTGAGATCTGTCAGTAGGCCAATTTTAATCCATTTAATGTTTGCTGTGTTAATTTTGTGCAGTTCTAGTTTCTTAATTGAAATGCCAAATACTTGCAAAAAGTCAACATATATTACATCAACTGTATTGCCTTTATCAACCAAATTCATGTCGTCAAAATGGGATTTAGTTAGGTTGACAAGATCTGCCTTCAGTAAAACCCTGATGATTAGCACTAATTATATTTTCCACCTTTGCTTCTTTATTAGTCAAGTACCATCTTACTTATTCCATTATTTTGCCCAGATCAGTGTCAGGTTGACAGTTCAATAATTACATGGATCATCCCACTTACCCTTCTTAAATGTTGCTATAACATTAGCTTTCTTGCAATCTTCCGGAATTTTACCAGTATGGCAAGTCTAGCATCTGAAGAAGTGAGCTGTGGCTCACAAAAGCTTCAGCATCTCTGATTCAATTAGTATATAAGGTGCATATTTACCTTGCCTTCTGAGTAGCACCATTAATAGGCCAGGCTCCAGGCAGTCCTACTGTGCACAAAAGATTAGGAATGTTTGTTGCAGTGGATGCTATAATAGAAAGCCCATTTTGCATAATAAGAACAAAATTCTTTCTTGTTATTATCCAGCATGTAATACAGAAAGCATCTGCCATCAATTTTGTGTCTCTTCTGTTTGTTTCTGTGCTTTTGGAGCAAAGCACATTTCATTTTAGAAATATCTTCGTGAAATTTACCACAATGTAACTATTGCTGTTCATTAAAAGGACTCTTAATAGCCTAATATGGCTCTTTGAGAATGTATTAAAAAGAATTAAAACCCCTAGGAAAGTGGAAAACGTTCACATTTATTTCTTTAATTAGATCTCCAGAACTACTCTATCAACTCAAGGAAATAGCTGCATCCCTCACTCGTTTTGCCTAATTCAATTTATTTGGAGACAGAGCAAGATAAATAAAAAAATAATAAAACATATTTTACAAACTTCCACCAAAGCAGTTCTTTGTTCATCAGTCATACCTAGAGATAGCTGTGAAAGTTCCTGCTAAACTATAGTATCTTTCTCTGAAAATATACTGTGACACATATTGTATCATTTTATAATGCACAGGTAGGATCAGATTAAGCCTTAAGGGCTGCATTAAATAGTTCAATGATGCATAAGCTTGATTTAAGGATCACCACATAGGAGACAGACATCTCATCTACATATATTGCTTTCTCCTGGCAACCTGACTTTTTCATGCAGAAAATATTTGCAATTGTATTGGTCCTGGGGAACAGGCAGACAAGGCTGATGCAGGCATCTTATTATTTAATAGTCTACTGTACAGTATCCTTTTTTTTCTTTTATAAAATGTTTGGTTCCCTTTTTATTATGAAAATGTGTTACAGCAGATATGTTCAGCACACTGAAGTTAGCAAGAAAAATTGCAAAGCCTCAAACTCTTTCTTGATCCTGCTATTCATCCACACTGAAAGCCCCTTTACTGGCTTCAAGAGGAGTTCTAGGTATAATGTTATTATAAGTCCAGGCACAAATTCTTGTAATGTTAAAAGACCAAGGTCAAATTCTATGCTGGCATCACTCTGCTAAATGGCTACGGCCATGTTTCACTTGAGAATCTGTCCCAGTGCATCCCATTTTCTTTTAAATTTAACAACATATGGAGGCTTATTAGAAATAGCATACAAGCAATATGGGAGTTTAGAGCTGATAGGCAAGTTATTATTAGGACTGCAGAGGTGAAAGGCACCTCCAGAGATTATTTACTCCATCATCCTACTCCTACATGGAATCAAATATATCGACTGTATCCCTGAGACATTTTGTCTAATCTATTCCAAGCACCCTCCAATTAAGAAGTTTCTACTACCTGTCATATCATAAGGCAGAAGACAGGGCAGGGTGGCACTAGAGGGTATGTATAAGCTTTACATTTAGATCACTCTAAATGAAGTTAGGCTGAGCCACATGGCCTAGCGTGCAAGCATTCCCAGGGCTTAGGTCTCCCTAAAAATGGTGCACTTGATCCAAAGTTAGTCACCTCTGAGGTGAACTAACTTTAGATCAGCAAAGGTTTAACTGCATCTAGAAAGGAGTAACTCAGCCTAGCGAATGCTGGCAGGTGTTCACAGTACAGCCCCAGGTCTGAGAAAACCCAGCCACTAACTACAGCCCCAGGGCTGTGCTGTTTTATTCTCCACCACCCACTGGTGGACCCCACACACTCAGAACAGGTCAACCCCACCCTGGACCTGCCAACCTTCCCCTGGGTCTACCAACCCCTCCTGAATCTTTCCTCCTCACTGTGGACCCACCTAGGGTGGCTATCATAGAGGACATTCCTGGTTTCTGCTCCTCTGTCCTCTACTGATGCGAAATCCACCTCTGGACCCACCACCTACCTCTGGCTGTGCATCTCTTCCCAGCAAGAGGTGAACATTTGCACACTTAGGATCCCAGCTCAGATTTAAGCATCTTACACTAAGCTACCTAAACCTGAGCCAGGTCCCATAGTGCTTGTTTGAAGCCTTCTAAGGGCACTTTTACATGTGCTCCAGGGGTGGGGGTGGGCAGCTCTAATTAAAGCCCCACTGCATCTTGTGTATCAGCATCTCTCTGCTTCAAAATGGCAGCAGGGGCACTTGAACTAAAACTCATTTGAAGAGGTTTCATTCAAGTGCCCCCACCACCATTTTGAAGTGCAGGGACACTGATACGCGAGATGTGGGAGGTTGCTGGAGCACAGTAATTATGATGCTCCAGTTGATTATTAATCGAGTCTTCTCTGATGCACTGTAATTACAGCATGTCAAAGCAGGATCTGTGTTCACGTACAGACACCCTTAGAGACTAACTGGTTCAGAGGGACATAAGCTTTTGTAGGCGACAGCCTACTCTGCCAGATGCTATGAGTGGACTTGCAGAAAACAGGCACTCTAAATAGAAGGGATATTAATGCAAAGATAATAAGAAATATTTCTTTCTATAAAGTTAAGCAATGAAACAGACTTTGCTATAAATTAAGCTGCTTTCTTCTTATCCTAACCCCAATGGACATAATAAATAATTGATTGCAGCTCTCTTTATAAAACTTTTACATAGTAGAAGATTTATGTTTCTCCTTTAGTCATCTTTTCTAAACTAAACACATGCAGTTCCTTTGGTCTTTCACTGTAGGTCACTTTTTTGCTGTTGTTGCTGCTTTTCTCTGGACTTTCTTCAGTTTGTCTATATATTTTTTTTTCTTATGGTGTGGACACAGTATTCCAGCTGATGCCTCACCATTGACTGAATACAGCAAAATAATGATCTGCTGTACCTGTAAACAACTCTCTTGTTAATAAACCTCAGAATAAGATTTGCCCTTTTTTGTGACAACACCACTTTGATTTATATCAAGTTTGTGGGTCCACTGACAGTGCCCCCACCGACCCTCTTCTATCATGCTGCTACCTTGCTCATTAAACCTTATTTCATGTTTGTGCATTTGGTTTCAACTGTCTAAGGGTGGTTTGGGAGTTCCTAAGAGTCTATTCCTTGTTTCTGCTTAATCTGATTTTGTTCACTGTGGACCATTTCTCCAATTTACTAGGACCATTTAAAATTCTAATCCTTGTAAAGCAGTCCATCTTCTAAAGCAGTGGTTTTCCACCCATGGTCTGCAGACCCCTGGAGGACCACAGGCTATGTGTGACGAGTCTGCAAAAGATGGCTATGATCAATCAAAAGTGAATACCCATATATACAATTCAAAGGCATCTGCACCTCCATTTGAAATTTTTTAGAGGTCTGCGAGTAAAAAAAAAGGTTTAAAACCACTGTTCTAAAGTGTTTGCAACCCATCTCAGCTTAGGATAATCAGAAAGTTGTATGAGCATACTTTCTATTCCATCATCTCAGTAATTAAAGGAGACATGGAAGAGACTCAAACCCAGACCAGATCTCTGTAGAATCCTACTTGAAATAGTCTCCCAGTTTCATAGCAAGTTATTGATAACTACCTTTGTGAACCAGCCTATGGTGAGTTTCTGTAGTCCATGTTTCCCTAACTCATTTGTAAGGATATCTTGTGAGAGTGTCAAAGTCATAAGGAAATCACACCAGCTCTCTCTCTCATACATTAGGATAAGAAGGTTCATAGATCTTAAAGACAGAAGGGACCAGAGTCTGGATTTCAAAGGATACTTGGAATTGGAAACATAGAAAATAGGTGACAACTAAAAGCTGAAAGACAGGAAACAGGTGGGGAAAATAGACTCCCATAACAAAGAGAGGGGAAATAAGTGGCCTGGAGATGGGAGAAAAGCTGTGGAAGACTGGCCAAGGAGGCTGGGGCTGAGATTGTGGTTTGGGGGAGATAAACGGTACTGGGAAGACAGACTGGAAAGAGAGGACAGACTAATTGCATGACTACATATTTTTTCACTACGGGAATGATAGGCTCTCTGCTCACATTTTGAACCTATGAGTTATGGCAGCCTTTTGTAGTGTCAGGAGAACCGTTGAGCCCCTGTTACCTAGTTTAGAGGGGCCATGGGAAACATAATTTCTTTCAGTGCCGAGAGCACAGAGAGGCAGGGGAAGGGATTGCTCTGACCATTGCAGAGCAGGGGTGGGGAAAGGGAGAAAAAGCAGATGGAGCTCTCAGGCTCTCCCTGGGTGGCAGATGCTACTGCTGTGGTTGCTCCTGTAGCAGCATAGGCTTAGGCCCAGGCTGCTACCACTGAGAAATAGGCAATGGCAGAGATTCCTTGGGGTCCTCTCCTACTGCCCTGGTCTCTCCTGCTACCTAGGCACAGGGCTGTGCCTCACATGACAAAACCTCCCTGAAGGAAAGTGGAACCATTGCACATCTTGCTCCCCAGATACACTGCTGTGTGCAGGGCTTGTGCATGCCTGGCTCCTACACCCAGGCAGCACATTGCTGCACCTGCTATAGCAAAAACTCTTGTGGGGAGGGGGCCATACTGGTACCTCCACTAATTTGGCACCTGGAGCTAATTCAGTTCACTCCCCCCAGTTAAGCTCCTTTTTTTTTGTATAGAAGACAGACAGTTTCCCGCATACACGGTATTAATATTTTTAGCTTCCTCCTCAGACCTGAATGCACAAAGTTTTCTGTCAGTTTTTGTTTAATCTTTTGAACCTGCTATACTGTATAGCAGGTTTCAGCAAGTCCTCTGAAATATTTATGAATAAATTAAAGAAATCCACTCTGAACAATTTCTCAGAACAGTTTTTTGTTTTTTTAGGTCCTAGCTTAATATTAATAAAACTCTCCTATAAATCTAATAAAGCAATCAACCTAATCCCAGAAGCTATTACAATACTTCAGGATAGAGAAAAGTAAAATATGCTAAATAGCTAAAAGTTGTGGCTTTTGCTAAACAGGCTAAATAGCTAAAAGCTATTTGTATAGCATAATGTATTTTAATTATAATTAAAATACATAATTATTGCTTTAATAATAATTATTGCAATAATAATAATAATTATTGCTTTAATTTATTAAAAGTATTTTATATTCATAACATCTTAATATATAGAAAGTTTCATGCAGGCATCTCAGTATTCTTGTTTAAAAGTGCACTATGTCCTTATGTTTGAGTAAACTGAGGCATGGAAAAGTAGAAAGACTTGCTAACGGCCCATAGCAAGTGATTGGCCATGTCCCCAGTGTTATAGCTCTGGTTCTTCCTTGTCTGTTTCTCTCTCAAATTCTGTAGCCAAAATTATGCCCTGTTTGCTGCTTGTATCCCTTTACGGGATTTTATACCAAATTCACTACTGAAATAATTCAAGCAAGACTCCAAAGACTTCAATTAAATTCATTAAATTTTGCAACCTCCTTGTACCTTGACACAACTGCATCAGATGTAAATACAAGTACTAAATGATTGTGCAGCCAGTGTCTCCTGTAGATGTGGCCAGTTTTTCCTGTGTTTTGGTTGTCAATAGCTTACCAAAAATTGTACCTATTCAGATGATTTTTACAGGATGAGGTTGTAGAATAACTAGTCTTTTTTAAAGAGAGCAAGACAGAGACAGAGAGAGAATAAAAGAGAGAGTGAACAAGAGAGAAATCGTCACCTCTTTCAATTCAGTCCATCATAAAAAGTGATGTTTTGCTAACTGATTATCACCCACTACTCTGAAGATCGTCAGAACTTCAAGAGTACACTGCAGTAGCAGTTCATATAGATAGCAATTTTCAAATAAACTGACTATACCTAAAAAAGAGGAGCCACAACTGACAGGCCAACATTTGCCAACTGATGCCACACAATCACCATTAAATCCTTTTCTAAGTATAGTGGGAAAACACTATATTACAAATACCACTGTTATTTAATGATGCATTTTTAAGCACAGAACTAGGATTTTATAAACATAAACGTACAAATTTGAACATGTTAGTGATACAGTTCCATTTCTTACTAATAGCTTCTGCTGTATTTGAGATAATTCTAGGGCACTTTTCCTGATTCAATAAATGTGGTTGATAACAAATTGATTTTAACAAGGGAAGTTAAAAATCATATTTTCCTGTTTTATGCGGCCTGAATAGAAAGAAACTTCTTGGTGGTTATTTTTATAAACCAGTGACCACCACATCAATCAAAATTCCAGAGACTCACTTACAGGGATATGATTTTATAATCAGAAAAAATCCAACATACTATTAATCACGTAATTAATATTTAAGTCCAGGTTACTTATTTATAAGCCCCAGAAATCCAGTCCTGGTCTTCTGCCATGGATATCTGGCAAAAGGTTCCCATTTTAAAATAACAAAAGTGTATTTGCATAAATTGAATTACAGACACAAACCAAAAGCTAAGTCTATACATGGGCAAATTCCAAAGACAGGAGGTGTTTTTTTTCCCCTTTTGAAATATTTAGGATGTAGTCCCAGTCTCCTAACAACTTGCTGCACCATGCCTAGATGCATTAATTTCCAATCCATTACTGTCCATAATTGAGCCAAATCATGTTTGCCTTATTCATACATTCCTACATGCAGGCCCCAAGCCCAAAAGTGTTTAAGTTCAGATGCCCCCTAATCTTGCTAGCAAACCAAGGAGGAAGCACAAATGCAGTCCCCCTGTATCACAAAACAGTGCAGTTGTGTTTCCCATGTTTGGAAAACTCACAGGGGTCAGCATCCCCAGAAAGCAATGGATAGGCACAAGTTTTGCCTGTCAGCAGCTAGGGGTGCAGGACCCCAGTACCTCCCTGCATCCATCTCCTCCACAGCTGGCAGGTGTTGTGGCCACAGCAGGGGCCACCATCCCTGCAGCTTTCATCCTGCTGCGCCTTAACATGCAGTGTCACCCATGGCATGAGTTTTGCTTGTCCACAGCTTGAGGTGCAGTTCCCCCCAAACCCCTGCACTGATCTTCTTGAAACTTGGCAGGCTTTGTGGCCTCAGTAAGTGCTACCAGCCCTGCAGTTTTGACCCCCCTGTGTTGTAACACACAGCCGTGACATGAGTTTGGCTTTCAAGAATTTGGGGTACAGTTTCCCCCAAACCCCTGCATTGATGTTCCTGAATCTTAGCACGTTTAATGATCTCAGCAGAGGCTACCATTCCTGCAAGTTTCATCCAACTCAGACAAAAAACAACGAAGTTATAGATATTTAATTGATTCCCCATTATACCCTATGGCTGGATCTCCAAGATGGCTCCGAAGCTTTGGAGCCGTTTTGGCCGGATTGAGGCAGAAACTCAGTCCAGACCTCTGGATCAGATCGCAGCCATCTGAAGTGGCCAGATCCAAAGCCAGATTGGATCGCTGCTGACTCACACAGGCCTAATAACCAATTTATAAATGTTCCATAGGTAGAATCTAATTACTGAGGGGTTATCTTAAATTTAAGTAAATATGGTAACTGTGCTTTTGTAATTTCATTATGTAACTGGGATATAAGTAAGGTCAGTGACGGTGGCAATACCTCAATTTGAGGATGATCTCTACCACAGCTCATTGATGGTTCTTGAGGTGACTTAAGAGTCCAATCCTTGAGCCACAGATCCATCCATGAAGTTACAGATCTTTCCATGTGAGAAAATAGGCTATAAGCTGGTATTTTTCTTCTTTTCTGTCCTCTGCTCTATCTTTTTTGCTTTGAGGACAAGACATTTTACCTTGAAGTGAATTGCTGCTTCATTGAGATTGTGGCACTATTGGAATCAGTCAGCAGACAGCTCCTTGCAACTTGTGATGTCAGCATCTGTTTTCTTGAGGTATGCCTTCAGTGTGTTCTTGTAGCATTTCCTCTGGCTGCCACGAGACCTCAGGCTGCAACTAAAGCTGGAAGTAGAGCACTTGTTTTTGGAGCTGAGAGTAAGGCATTTGCTTGAGGATCACCAACTCAATGCTGGTAAGATTAACTTCAGCAAAAATAATTGTTTTTGTGCAGTGGTCTTTCTATTTGATGCAGAGGATCTTCGAAACATAGAAAATTAGGGTTCCAAGGGACTTCATAAGGTCATCTAGTCCAAACCCCTGCTCAAACAGGACTACCCCCAACTAGATAATCCCAGCCAAAGCTTTGTCTATCCCAGTTTTGAAAGCTCCCAAGGATGGAGCTTCCAACACCTTTCTAGGTAACCTGTTCCAGTGTTTTACTACCTCCCTGGTGAGAAAATTCTTCCTAACATCTAACCTAAACTTCCCTTGGTGCAACTTGAGACTGTTGCTCCTTATTCTGTCATCTGCCACCACTGAGAACAGTTTAGCTCCATCCTCTTTGGAACCCCCCTTCAAGTGGTTCAAACAAAAAATTTTGAAGTGTTTCTACAGGTATGTCAGCAACATCAAGGAAAGTATGGTTCCTTTACTAAGTGAGGGACGCCACTTAGTGACAGAGGATGCAGAAAAGGCTGAACTGCTCAATGCCTTTTTCACCTCAGCTTTCATAGGCAAGGTCAGCTCCCAGACTACTGCACCTGACAACACAGTTTGGGAAGGGGGTGAGCAGCCAACAGTGGCGAAAGTACAGGATAGGGACTTTTTAAAAAAGCTGGATGTGTATAAGTCCATGGGGGATGGACAGGATGCACCCAAGTCTGCTGAAGGAGTCGACTGATGGGATTGCAGAGCAACTGGCCATCATCTTTGAAAACTCATGATGATCAAGAGAGGTATTGGATGATTGGAAAAGGGCAAACAGTGCCCATCTTTAAGAAAGGGAAGAAGGACGATTCAGGGAACTACAGACTGGTTAGCTTCACCCCGGTTCTTGGAAAAAATCATCCAGGAGGTCCTCAAGCTATCCATGTCTAAGCACGTGGAGGAGGAGAAAGTGATTAGGAACAGTCAGCATAAATTCACCAAGGATAAGTCATGCCTGACCAATTTCATTGCTTTCTATGATGAGATGACTGGCTCTGTGGATGCATGGAGAGCACTGGGTATGTTGTACCTTGACTTTAGCAAGGCTTTTGATACAGGCTTCAACAGCATTCAAACAAGCAAGCTAAGGAAGTACAGGTTGGATGAATGGATTGCAAAGTGGGTAGAAAACTGACTGGATCATCAGGCTCAGAGGTTAGTAGTTGATGGCTCCATGTCTAGTTGGTGGTTGGTATCAAGTGGAGTGCCCTAGGAGTTGGTCCTGGGGCTGGTTTTGTTTGAAGGAGACTGGTTTGAGGACCCTCCAGAGTTGAAGGAGAGCTCAAGGGTTCTTCAGTGTAAATATTCTGTGGTTAGTGTTTCTTACTGGTTACCTTGTTTTTTGTTACTGAAAAGGTTCTACCACTGTGTGACTGCTTATCCACCTGTCATGTTTATCTTAAATATATGTATCCTAATACAGTCACCTGTGTATTTCCAATCTCCTAAGCCCATTGGCCTGTGATACTAACCCCCCAGTACCCTACACATGAATCTTGAGAATAACTCATTTGCTCTTGTGTAGTTCCCAGGGTACACTACAGTATTTAGCACACACCCGAGGGACATCCAGCTGATATGCATCTTAGGCCAATGAGGGTGGTGACAATGGAAAGTTGAAAAAAAACCCCCCTGTTTTAACTACAAATAGTCAGGTAGGGCAGTTAGCTCTTCTCACACCCAAGAGGAACCCAATCATTAGATTAGACAGGGTGGTGATGATTATGATGCATGTTCAGGGAAACAATAACCATTCCAATTCAGAGAAGGTCCTTGAATGGATTGAAATAATGGCTAAGTAAATTGGCTCAAAAGCTTTTGTCCCAAAAAGGGAGTAATGTAAGGGTAGAGGCCCTCCTTCAGTCCCACTGGGTAGAGATGTAAACTATTAGTTGTTTGTTTATTTTTATTATACTAATTATACTGTAGTATTATTGTATATTTATATATTATTTATTAAAACACTATATATTTTTCCTGCACCCCCCCCCCCACAAAAAAAAAGGGAGGTGGGAAAGGTATAAAAGGATGTGCCATACAAACAGAGAGGTTCATGAAATTCCGCAAGAAGAGGGATGTCTTCTGATACTAGGTTCAGAGCTGGTAAAGAGACGAGATGCTCCAGAACTTGGGAAAACCATGTAGGGCTCAGATGGGACAAGGTGAAGGAATCTAGCAGCTGGCTAAGAAAAGCCATCTGCAGGGACATCACTGGTCACAAGAAATTACTCTAAAGCCATTTCTAGATAGAGAAGCAAGGTGAGAACTTATATTTCTTACCTTTTATTTTTCTCTTTACTATTTCTCAAAATAGTTGCTTTGGCTTGTATATTTTATTTTTTCTTATCATCTGTAGCAAATATGATCCCAAAGCAATTGATGCTTTAGGTATTCCTCTTCCTCAGACAGGAGTGTCTGGGGTTTTTTGGGGGTGATATCCCCAAAGAGTGGCACAACTTGCTCCACTGGTGTTGCAAAAGTCTGATCGGGGTGAAGGAATCTAAGGTTGGGTAGAGGTAGGAAGTCATCCCAGGAGGAAGATCTGATCTATCCCCTAAGACACACAGCAGAATGGAGGGAAGAAACTTGGGCTTCAGGGTCCCCTATGTCTTATCAGCACAAGGTTTGTCATACTCCTATAGGAAGGCACTGATTGATTTCTAGTAGTAATTAGAACACTACAAGCATTGCTTCATTACTATACTGTTGCCAATAGCTGACATCTTATCACAATACACATTACAAACTGCTGGCCTGTCTCTCCAGCCCCAGAAAGACTGACACCTTGTCCAGATCTTTTTTCAGGCTTCTCTTTCCATGCCCAGTTTACTAACTAACTGAGCCACAAAGTGGCCACAAAGTTTACTGACACAAAGCAAGGTCATTCCAATGATCAAGGCCAACTATAGGAATTTTTGCCTCTGATTTAAGGTTCCTTGGGTGAATCTGATATCTTTTATTAGACCAACTTAAATAGTTGGAAAACAATCATTATTAAGCAAGCTTTCGGGTTCAAAAACCCTTCGTCAGGCTAAGGAAGTTTTAGCAGTTAGTGTGTGCTCTTCCTGGATGGAATGAAAAGTAAAAAAGCCAGAGGCTGGGGTGGTATGCATACAAGACAGGAGGTGTTACTTCACTGTCAGGGCGGCTAGGATCTGGAACCAACTTCCAAGAGAAGTGGTGCTGGCTCCTACCATGGGAGTCTTTAAGAGGAGGTTAGACGAACACCTTGCTGGGGTCGTTTGACCCCAGTACTCTTTCCTGCCATGGCAGGGGGTTGGACTTGATGATCTGCTTACGTCCCTTCTGACCCTACCAGCTATGAAACTATGAAACCTGACACATGACCTACAGATTCAAAAAAGGCAGAAGGCAAATATTAAGAACTTGACATATTTTTTATACTATAGTGTGTATATATATAGTATATATATATATACACAAGATCATCTTATGTACTGAGAAATATATATATATTTCTCAGTACATAAGATGATCTTGTAATTGTGGAGTGTCTGACCAATGATCTTTGAAAAAAACAGGGTTACCGCTATTAGTACTGTAAGCTAATAAGGATAATGAACAGCTATTACAAGTTACTTGATTTGTTTTAAAGATCAACATTTGACAGCAGTTCCACTGCTAACCTGTGTCTGTACCACGCCTTTTCTGGAAACAAGGCTAATATTATCACTACCCATTTAGAGACCAGAACTGCTTTGTATTGTGCCTAAGGCATAAACACTGATGGCCATGGCTACAATTTGAACATGGGTACAAGATCCTAAGGTATTGTGTAGTGACAAACACCTACAGTCATGTTCTACAGAGCTAGTTATCAAGGAAGAAGCATTTGCCAGCCTCCTACTTGCTATTAATTTGAAAATTGGTGTCATAGAAAAATACTATGAAGGATCACTAAACATCACAAACTGGTCATAGTCCGTGGAAATGGAGAAGGAGCCATCTGCAAATCACACTACTGTGGAGGAAGCCCTACAAATAAAAGTGGAACTTTTCATAAAAGACAGACAGAAAGTTGCTGCCCAAAGCAGCAAGATCAACAGCAAGTGCAACTCATCTGCTTTTTATACCATAGACTTAACTTCCAGTCCAAAGAAAGGAAAAGAGGAAGGGGAAAAAGAGTAAAGGAACACCTGGAGTCACCTATGCTTCTGAGAACGTGCAGAGAGCGGAGCAAGGAACTCAGTCAGAGACCCATGAGTAACCCAGAAGACAGGTGGACTAATAATTGTACAGGCTTATTGGTTTCTCTTGAACTTAGTGTAGAAAAACATAATTATGTGCAGGCTGCTCTTCATGTCTTAAACATTTCTGAACTAATAGCTGAGCCAATGAGATCTCACAGGGATGGCAGGGGCAGATGTTATAAACAGAAGAACTAGCTGGGCTTGACTTGTAGGTCTGAAGGACTTTTAAAATCCTTGGATGTGCTTCAACAGGATGTTAAACTGAGGCACTGGAAAAGGTGCATTAATCAGTACACATAAGAAGTTTACTATCCACAGACATGGGGACCATTTGAAAATGTGGATCCTTGGGGTTTCTGTTAGATGGCAAGGAGATTTTTATTTATTGCTGTCCGCTGCATATGCATTGCTTCTTGTTTTTGCAGCAGTACAGGAGCCTGCAAGTTCCCAAGGCTTCCTTTTCCAGGTCTTGGCTCTTCATAACAGGCTTGTGTGAGTGCATGTATTCACTATATTCTACCACAACATGGACTTCATATGAAACAGAGGGAATATAGTATATTATAGCATTCTGTGGAAAGTTGCTAAGGGTTCAAGCCCTGTTCACTGTCCCAAGCCAAACTAAACAAGAAGGTAGAGAGACAGTTCCACGGCAGTCAAATGAAGGCAGGCTTCTCTGCAGCAACAGTCACTTCATACAGCACTCAATAACCCTCCCACAGGAATGGGGAAGGAGCTACAACAAAGCAGTCTTATGGTATCACAAGAGTTATCAGCCCTCATATGACCTCCCTGCCCCTTTTCACATCCCATATGCTGGAATAGCATTACTTTCTTTGCCCAGTAGGCCTCCCACATAAGAAGAGGATATGAAACATGGGTATATAAACCTGCACACACATGTGTATGCATACACACTGCATGCTCGCACATTTTTAGATGTTCCCGTGTTTGTGTGTGGGCTCTTTTCCTGCAAAAAGGGAGCATACAGGGTCATAGGAAAGTCAGACTGGAAGGGACCTCACAAGGTTATCTAATTCATCTAGCCCCTGCTCAAGGCAGGATCATCCCTGAATAAACCATCCCAGTCAACCATATGTCTTATACTTCCATTTCCTCCTATAGCACTTCTTTTTCCAGTGACCCTTTTCATTTTAATGTGCAAATCCCTGAAATCCACATTCCATCTAACTTGTGGTCCTTTTTTGCCCTTCTGCCTTCAAAAGGTAGTGGAAGAAGTGGAGCTCAGCTTTGTTGAATGCAGAGGGCAGAGGCTCAAAGTGAGTGGGAATCTTCTGAAGAAATGATAGATAACTGACAACCTTGCAAAGCTAGGCAATTCTGTTCTCTTCCTCTCAGTGTTAATCTTCATTCACTTTCCAGTCAGAGAACATCAAGGTTTCTTTATGGGAACAGTTTCTTTTTTTGAAGGACACATGATGTCAGCTTCAGGCTCTTCCTACTACCTGCATAGTGTCCTGAATCAAATAGCTCTGGGGAATAGTTTAGGCAATAATTTCTAAACTAAAATGAAATATAATTTCTAAAGTAAAATGAATTAAGCTCCTATTAAAGCTATTAAAAACAATACAAAAGTCATAACTAAATATCAAAGACAGCAGATGTTTCTCTGAAGATTTCTGCTGACAGATACATTTTTATCTCAGAAAATTTTATCTGCAACATAATAGATGTTTTCTTACTTATGACATACCATTGACAAGCAGTAACTAATACATAATGTAAATGTATTATGGCCTATTAAAACCCCTTGATAAGGCATTAGAATAATAGAAAATGGACACAGACTTTTAAGGTAAATATGCTGAAGCAGACAGAATAAAAGCCTAATCAAAATAACTTCTGTTGGTTTACAAAACAAAAACGCACAATCTTCTCAGACTGTTCCCAGTTCCTTGTATCCAAATTAAAACACAGTTTCCAGAGCACTACTAACTTCGACCATTTCAGCTTCTGGCCCAACATTTTTTCAATGACCTTTTGAGAAAACATGATTGTGAGTGGGTTACTTCTGGTAGAGCGTAAGTATTCAGCAGCTTGGAAGTTTCTTGGCCTGATCCCTTACCGTTATTGCTTGGCTTGGATTTGCTGCAGTGTGCTCTGACTCTCGCCTACTATGTCTTGATTTTTCATTGATGTTATTAATTGGGAGGTGTTGCTTGTTCTCTACCACAGTCTGCTACCGGCAACCCATGCAGGGATTTCTTCTGGGGCTCCAATCCCCCGTACACCCCGTACTAGCACCACCCAGATGTTATCCTGCCAATTTAAATCATAGACTTTGAGTGAGATAAAACTTAAAAAGAAAAAAATAAATTTCTCAATGAACCAGAAGAAAGCAGACCCCCTAGCTTCCACCAGCATCAGGTAAGTCTGGCGTATAGTCATGATAGGGCCTGATTTGTCCCAATCTCTCAGGGTGCCCCACCCATTATTATAAATTAAATAGTTTAAAATGAAAAAAAATGGAAAATCCCTTCCTGGGACTTTTATTCTGGGGATTTATTACCCCTCTCTCACACTCTCGACCTGTACCTTCCTTGACAGGTCATCCCACCCACTGCTGAGCTCCAGCCACAGTCTGTGGCTTTAAGCAACCCTGCCCCTTTAACAGTTCTGGGTGGGGTAGCTGGCATTCTGGCACCTTCACCCCGTGGACCCACTGAGAGTTCCAACAAACCTAATTGATGTTCAATGAAAGGAAAAAAACCCAGCTTTAGCTGGAATCTGTTTGTGGCAGCCGCTTCTCCCACAGCATGCCTGTCTCAGGTGGGGCTCTCCCACTGCTTGTGCCACTTCTCTCAATGGCATCTCCCCAGCCACAGTCTCCTGGCTCAGTAGAGCCCATCCAAGCTCTCCTCCCCACTCAAAGCTGCCTCTTGGGGATTCACTCCCTCTTGCCCAATGTTCTGGGCTTCTGAGTTAATCCCTCTCTCCTCCTGCACCCTGGCCCTTGTTCTCCAGGGCCGCTCTATTACCACGGAGCAGCTGCTCCAGAAGTGTCACTCCTGCAGTGTTCTTCCCTCTTCCCCCATTGCCGTTTTTTCCTGCAGAGAAAGAAGAGCCTGTCAGGAGAGTTTTTTCATCTGTTCCAGCACTCTCGCCTGTTCCTCTCCACAATGATTTTTAGACATATTGTAAACTATTTAGACTAATGTAAACTATTACCGTTTGAATAATAATTGGAAGAAAATGATCAAATTTCATTCTGCATCAAATATCCAGACGTTTCTTTTTTTTATTTTTTTTTTATGTCATAGGGGCTTGTTTGGACTCTTTCTAAACTCCATAGAGCAGATTTCCCTTCAGTGGAAAAGGGCACATGTTCCCGTTCCTATGGATATCAATAGGTACAGGCTTCCAAGTTGGTCTTTGAATACTTTTCTCAGAATCTTCTAAGAATCATTAAATTTGTCAATTTGCTTTACATCTTGTCAGAAAGTTATATAAGAGGATAGAAGTTACATTAAAATTAGTCATCTCAGTCATATTTCTAAAAAGATTTTACATGAACATGCTACCTAATACCAAATGGTTAATTTACATTTTGTTAACAAGAAGCACACGTATACGAGACACTTTACTGTGTAAACTAATTTGCTGTGCAGTAAAGTATCACCGTTCATATATGCCCAGCAATTAGGGTGCAGTAGACTAGTTTATTGGATTGCTGGATAGTCCCATCAGATACAAGTGATATTCAGCCTCACTGTAAATTTATGTGCTTAAATGAAGGTGTAGACGATGTTGAAATTAGTTTACTCCTGCTCAAATTGAGCCAGAGTATATTCAGTTACATTCACTGCATATGTAGACATGCCCACTGTCCTTTAAATTAGTTCTGCATGACTGGAAATGTTGGCCTGAATTTTTAGTTAATCTCTGGATTTTATTCATAGATTGTAAGGATGGAAGGGACCTTGGAAGATCATCGGGTCCAGTTCCCTGCACCAAGCAGGAAGGATAGCTGTGGGGTCAAGTGATCCCAGAAAGGTAACCGTTTAGTCATCTCTTGAAGATTTCCATGATAGGTGATTGCACCATCACTGAAGGGAGTTTATTCTACAGTCTGGACACCCTGGCTGTGAAGAAGTTTTCCCTAATGTTGAGCCTGAATCAGTCTTCCAGGAATTTGTGGTCATTACTCAGGTGCCCTGGTGAACAGTTGCTCACCGAGCCCTTGATGTACTCCCCTAGTGTAGTGGTAAGCTGCTACAAGATCCTCTCTAAGCCTTTTTTCTTAAGGCTGAAGAGTCCCAGATCCCTCAGCCTTTCCTCATATGACTTGCTGTGTAAGACTCTGATCATACAGATGGCTGTTCTTTGGACTGTCTCAAGCTTGTCCATGTCCTTGTTAAAGTGTGGTGCCCAGAAGTGGATGCAGTGCTCCAGCTGTGCTCTCACCAGTGCTGAGTAGAGTGGGAGAATCACCTCCTTGGCTTTGCTGGAGATGCATCAATTGATGCGTGCCAGAGTATTATTTGCCCTACTGGCTACAGCATTGCACTGCCAGCTCATATTCATACTGTGGTCTATTATTACCCCCAGGTCCCTTTCATTTGTGGTGCCAGTCAGTTTGGTGCCACCAAACCTGTAGGTGTGTTGGGGGTTGCTTGTCCTGAGGTGGAGCGCTTTACATTTCTCGATGTTGAACTTCATGAGATTCCAATCTGCCCAATTTGCTAGCGGTCCACCTGTGTCTGTCCCTATCTTCAAGCGTGACCACACTTCCCCATAACTTGGTGTCGTCCATGAACTTGGCCAGTGAGCTCTTCACCCCCACATCCAAATCATTAATAAAGATGTTGAAAAGTACTGGATCAAGCAATGACCCCTGTGGGACACCACTGCCCACTTCTTGCCAGGAAGGCACAGATCTGTTCACTACAACTCTCTGGGTCCTATCCTGCAGCCAGTTTCTCACCCACCTGACTGTCTTGGAGTTAAGCCCACAATCCTTCAATTTTCCTGCAAGAGCACTAGATCAAAGGACTTTTGGAAGTCTAGGTATACAATGTCAACCTGCTCTCTCATTTCCAGGTGATGAGTTACCTGGTCATAGAAGGAGATGACGTTGGCAAGGCAAGACCTGCCTGCGATGAAGCCATGCTAGCTGTCTTTCAGAATTTTATATTCTGCAAGCTTATTGCAGATAGACTCCTTTTCTAGGATTTTCCCTAGGATGGAAGTTAGGCTGATTGGCCTATAGTTACCCGGGTCTTCCCTCCTGCCCTTCTTGTGGATGGACACAACATTGGTCCTCTTTCGGTCCTCAAGGACTTCTCCAGAGCGTCACAAGTTGTGAAAGTGTTTCACCAGGGGTTCCACAATGACTTCAGCCAGCGCCTTCAGCACTCCTGGATGAAGAACATCTGGTCCCGCTGACTTGTATGTGTCTAATTTTTTAATTGATCATATACCAATTCTATGGCAATAGTAGGAAGGCAATTATTTCTACTATTCCCACTAGTGTCATATTTCCTATTTTATTCACATATTGGAGAAGATACATACAAAAAAAATTACTTTTTCCCCCCATGTACCTGTAGTTCAGGAATGTGCAAGGCAATGTCTCTACTACTCCCTAATTTCCAGTTCAGCATACCTTACTTGACATACAGGAGATGAGTCAGTCTTCTGCATCTGGTATGGAATTATCCCGTGAACATGGGGGGGCAGGGAAATTAACTGTGACTCTAAAGCAAGACTCTTTCCTTATGCTCTTGCTGGGTGGGCACAGCATCCTTTACATTGCATAGACTGTAAATTTTACGTACAATGATATTTTCAAACTAAACAAGTGAAAGTGTTTATCATCTTACAGTAATTGCTGTAGGGGGTCAAAGCCAAAAACTTCAATTGACAGAGATTAGAAATGCCTGCTGTATGAGACTGGGCTTGTTCAAAAGACATAATCTACTACATATATTCTTCATTAATAAACTAATGGTGCTAAGAAATATTCAAACTAATCAAGCAGTTAACCTAGCATCAAAAGCTTATCTGAATTAATATGCACATAACAGCATCAGATTTTCAAATCCAGCAACCTGTCTCCCTGGGTCTCATTGTACTTTCATTACTAAATAAAAATAGATGGCAAGGAAGAACTCAGTAAAGCATTATAACAGACTATATAATAGTAGAATGCTGAACTATTTACACTTGTCAATATTGTGCCTGACATTCAATTTATTTTTTATTTGCAATTAATCTGATTTCATCCCTGGCCAATGACAGAGATTCATTAACATTTAGCAGCATAAGAGAAAAAGTAGCTGGAAACTAACGTTGTCTCTACATCATATTCAAACTAAGATCAATTTACCAAACTGTTGGCATACAAATTCTTGCAAACAGTGAATTACATTCCTCATATTTCCTGTCTACTTCAAAGGCCAGGTTTTTTTTCTGTAAATTATTAATACCTTTTCCTCCAGATGTCACTTGTATAAAATGCAGAGAGGAAAGCCTCTTGATATGTCCTTCAGTAAGATTAACTCCATATAAAATATGACTCAGAATTTCCTTCACAGGCACTATTACACTCACTTTTATTAAAATAACAACAGCAGCAGCAGCAGCAACGACAAGAATCCAGCAGAACAAGTGACCATAGCACATCAATTTGTTAATTGTTTACTGAACTTGTCCCTATCCTCTTCCCAAGTTGTAGTAATTGTTATGATACACTAGACACATTACATACCTGGTAGCATGACAAATACTGGGGGGGGGGGGGGGCCGCAAGCACTACATATGCTCCAAGTATAAGACCAGATCAGCTCTTGCACCAGAGGAGGTTCAGTTGCATTCACAAATAACCCTAGTAATAAAGATCTCACAGAGTAGTTTATGTCCAAAGACAATTTTCTCTTTTGGGTGGGTACTAAACCCCAGTATACCCACTCTCCCATAAAAGACATCCCTGGTCCCCCCCCCCCCCCCCCCGGAATGGTAAAATTAATTTCTTATTATTGGTCTGGGAAGAAACCACAATTCAAGTGGTAAACAAAGAGGTTTCAATGAGTGGTTCATTTTGTGTTGCCTTTTACAAACATTTCGTTATGTTGTACGGTTTTTAAAAGAAAACATCAAGAAATGTAAAAGGATAAAATTAGATTTTCAATACAACAAAGCAGTTCCCCTAACATTTCTGGTTTTTCCAGATGATAACACAGAGGGGGGTAGTTAGCCATTGTCGTGGAAACACACACAGAGTACTTTTGGGTCAGGTCAGCAGAAGCTTTTATTCAAAAGAAACTACAGCTGTAGGGGGAGTTCCAAAGTGACATGGATTTCCCAAGCACTTGGAAGGGGTCCCCCCCCCAAGAGCAAAATCAGGAGGCTTATATACTTTTTAACAGTCGCTTACAACTCACGTGATCATATAGTGAAATTAGCATGAAAAGTGGCTATAATATTACTTCATTATTTCTTTGCTGTTATCAGGATGGGAATTATGGGGGAGATAGGGTTAGTTCACAAACCTCCTTCTTGCACCTGGAAATCTACTTTGTACATACTTTTTTTTTTTTTTACCTTCAAGGCCGCGGTGAGCGAAGCATTTGCAGAAGAGTTACAAAGAACAAACACTTGCCCTTATCTGTTCTACTGTACCGAGCCAGCAATTCTACACAAAGCGGTTATGTCATCTTATAACTAAAATAATCAAAGTTTAAGGCATATATTTTTTCTGATTCCATAGCCCCCCCCTTTGAGACTATTTAGTCTCACTTTAGCCTTAAATTTCCATTCTCATGAGCCCCTCTATTTCATCATGCAGCCTTTCATGTTTTTTTTCAATCTGCTCACACTTTTGTAACACCATTATGCTAGACTCTGCTGTGGGTTTTCTTGCCTTGCTAAAGCTTCCCCTGCTGGCTTTCACGCAGCAGAGGATCAGTTGCATTAAGACATAGAACATTATCAGAACTATCAAGACAAACAATATTCCATACAGGATTTTCTTGCCAAGGGCCCCGAAATCTGGGAGCCAGGAGGTTAGCCAAGACCACATTTCTTCTAGACCCCAGTCAGTATTTTCTGAGGCCACTTGATGTAGGACCCTTAACTGATTTCGGATTTTGCGAATGTCAGTTTCGATTCGCATGTCCTGATTGACATAGACACAACAGGTGGAGTTTACTAAGGCACATACTCCTCCCTGGGATACCAATAGGTAATCTAGGGCTATGCGGTGTTGTATAGTTACTTGTGAGATCTGGGAGATCTCTTTTTGCAGAGCCTGAATTGCATCCGCAGTGGCATTTCCCATAGCTTCCATTGTGGCTGAAATGTTAATTATGGCTAGTTCCAATTCTCTTACTCCAAGCCACGGTATGAAGGTTCTCACAAATCGATGGAACCCTGTGTTTCTGGTAGCTAAGGGGTTAACCGCCCTTTTCATGTGATGGTTGAAATTTTTTACTTGTTCCAGATATATTGCACTATGCATTTCGAAACCAGGGATAACACGTCCAAGAGTGCATGCCCCCACCCAATTCCAGGGCAAGATTTTATGAGCCCTGTTTCCGCAGAGCCAGTAAAGGCCTGGGGCAGAAAGGGTACTCAAATCTCGACAGTTGTTGTGCCCTATCCGGCACTTTCGATTGATATGCATCGTATAGGACGGTCCACGTTCAGCTGCTATCCTGCTGGACCGAGATATATTACAAGAAGTAAAATTGGAGTGAATGTAAAATTCTGATCTGTTTGCAATGAGAGCAACATGAGGTTCCTTAGAAAAGTTGTAGACCATGAATCCTGTACAATTGAGAGAGGGTACGTTACCCAACAGGATTCCACTGGTGCTACTAGGGCTATAATCTAGAGTAGTTAGGCAATGAGGGTAGTGTCCTACAGGTGTGGCTTTATTATAAGCTCCGGTGTTGTTGGATCTGTAACAGAAAGGCGCCTCTACTCTTGGGGAGATTATCCAGTTAGCAGGGACGGCCCTCCATTCTTTAGGAGCGGACCGATGGGCAGCTAATGAGTAGTGTCTAACGAAGCCGCCGTTTATTGTTCCCCATTGCTGGAGGGATATTGGTACTCCGATCATTGGGATTCCTTGGTGTAGGTGTGCTGGGCTGTGAGAGCATATCCAGCAGTCACTTTTATTTCCAGCTTGAGCCACCGCATGGGAGATCTGCAAATACAAATTTTTCTCCCACCCCCCTTGGGTGATACTGAGATACCCAAGTGTGATATATAAGGATATCGGTGCCATTTTTAGATACAGGAGGGACAAAGAATCTTAACAACAAACATAACCAGCACCAGTAAGAAAAAGAACACTACCAGCCAAACCCAGGATGGCAGCCAAAGTCTTTCTTCGTCCTCTGGGCTCAAGTTACCTAAAGGACTGATAATGTCGGCTCTTGGTCTTGATCGAGGTGGTGATCTTCCGAATGGGAGCATTCACTTTCTTCGAGGCCGAAGATGATATCTTCGATCTTCAACTGATGAATCCGGCTGGGCTGAGGTGTTGGGTGCAGGGGAGAGGTTACTAGCACTTGCACCCTGATGCTCCTCACTTGCCTGAGTGAGGTCCTGAGGGTCTTTGTCCTTGGCCTCAGGGAAAGATCCCAACCTTGGTTGGAATACAGCTGCTTCGGGGTCCAATGGAGGTGATACCTTCTTGCAGTGCGAGGCGTGAGTCCATGTTTGGTGACCTTGGCAACGAACAGCAGAATTAGTGGTTAGAAGTACCTGGAAAGGTCCTTTCCATCTGGGTTGAAGTGCGTTTTTCCGTTGATAGACCTTTACGTAGATCCAATCCCCTGGTTCGAGGTTGTGACAGGGAACATCCGGTGGTTGAGGTAAGGCTTCTTGGACCTGTGAATGAACAGACCTGGCATACTTCATTAATGCCTTGCAATAATTTAGTACAGTCTCATCAGTTAATTGTAGGTCTGTTTGGTGAGGGGCAACAGGTGGTGTAGCTGGCATCCTCATGGGTCGTGCCATGAGTATTTCATAAGGGGTTAGGCCATGTTTTCTGTTAACAGTGTTTCTAATGTGCATAAGAGCAATGGGCAGTGCATCAGGCCATTTGAGGCCTGTTTCAGCACAAATCTTCGAAATGCGCGTTTTTAAATCAGAGTTTTTACGTTCTACGGCACCACTTGACTGTGGATGATAACTACAGTGTAGGTGTTGCTGTATGTTGAGTGCTTGGCAGATGTTTTTTACTATCTGTCCTGTGAAATGGGTGCCACGGTCACTATCTATTGTGAGGGACAATCCAAATCTAGGGATGAATTCTTTGAGCAATTTCTTTGCTACAGTGATGGAATCAGCACGTACGCATGGGTAGGCTTCCACCCATCCAGAGAACACATCAATAATAACAAGAATGTATTCATAAGAACAGCACTTAGGTAGCTGCACAAAATCAATTTGCAGATTTACAAACGGTCCCCATGGAGGGGGATGGGCTGTGGGTATCGTTTTTACCCGTTGCCCAATGTTGTGAGCTAAGCAGATGGGACAGGAGCTACAGTACTGTTGTGCCATGGAAGGAAAATTTGGGGCAAACCAATTTCTTTGTACTGTAGCGATCATTCCTCCTTTGCTCGTATGGGCCACAGAGTGGGTTAAACGAGCAAGATGTGGCAAAAGCTCTCTAGGCACCACCAGGCGGCCGTCCGGGGAGCGCCAGAGAGAGTCGGGGTGCAGTGAACATCCTGCACGCAGCCAGTCATTTATTTCCTTTTTTGGGGCCTGATTTTGAAGAAGGGCCAGACTTGAAAGGCTAGCCAAAGGAGACTGGTCTGCTGAAAAACACACAAAAACAGAGTTAGGAGCCTGTGGGCCAGAAAGGGCCGCATTTCTGGCAGAACGGTCTGCCAGATCATTTCCTCGTGTGACATCATCAAAGGGTTTCTCATGAGCTTTACATTTAACAATAGCAATAGCAAGAGGCAATTGAACAGCTTCTAAGAGCGCTTTTACATAACAACCATGACTGATTTGGGTCCCTGATGAAGTGAGGAACCCTCTTTGTTTCCAGATTTGTCCAAAATCATGAACAACACCAAAAGCATACTTAGAGTCAGTATAAATGGTTGTGGTTTGATTTTTTGCAAGAATGCAAGCACGTGTTAAAGCAATGAGTTCAGCAACTTGAGCAGAACGAGCTTGGGGTAAAGAATAGGCTTCCAAAACAGCATACTGAGTGCATACTGCATATCCCGCAACTAATTTGCCTGCATCATTTCTAAGACAGGAACCATCAACAAACAAAACAAGGTCAGAGTTCGGGATAGGAATGTCCTTGAGGTCAGTTCGAGGGGTTAACAATTGAGTTGTGATAGACAGGCAATCATGAGGCTCACCATCAGAGGCAATAGGCAGAAGTGACGCAGGATTCAGAATTGAACAGCGATTTAAGGTTACATTTGCAGCTGACAGTAGAAGTTTCTCATATTTAGTAAGACGGGAATTGGAAATGTGCTGAGTTTTGCCCTTGAGCAGAAGGGCCATCACAGCATGTGGAACTGCAACGGTTAAAGAGTGTCCCAAAACTAGAGAATCTGCCTTTTCAACCAACAAGGCAGCAGCTGCAACTGAACGGAGGCAAGGAGGAAGTCCCGCAGCTACGGGATCAAGGGCAGAGCTGTAATATGCAATTGGGCGATGCTTTTCACCATGCAGCTGAGTGAGTACTCCTAAAGCGATTCCTTCCCGTTCATGACAAAACAAGGTAAAGGGTTTCTTATAATTAGGAAGTCCAAGAGCAGGAGCAAGAGTGAGGGCTTGCTTAAGGACCACAAATGCTTGTTCGGCTTCAGGAGTCCAAGGGAGGGGTTCCGGGGTGGTATCATGAGTGAATGCTTGCAAGGGTTTTGCGAAAGCAGCATAACCCAGGATCCACTGTCTACAATAACCCGTTGCACCTAAGAATCCCCTCATCTGTTTTCTAGTCATAGGTTTGGGAATGTTGAGGATAGCTTCAACTCTACTAGGGGAAAGGTGTCGTTCTCCTGCTGAGATATCATGCCCTAAATAATGTACCTTAGACTTGCAGAGCTGCAATTTAGATTTTGAGGCCTTGTGGCCTTTCTGAGCTAAAGCTGTGAGGAGTGTCAAAGTATCTTGCTCACAGGCCTCTAAAGTGGGTGAGGCTAACAATAGATCATCAACGTACTGAACAAGGGTGGACCCCCCTTTGAACGTGATAGGATCCAAATCTTTTTTTAGGATCTGGGAAAACAGGGTTGGGGACTCTGTATATCCCTGAGGGAGTCTTGTCCAGGTATATTGAAATCCCTGATAAGTAAATGCAAACAGATACTGGCTATCCTTATGAACGGGGATAGAGAAAAAAGCAGAACAAAGATCCACTACTATGAAATATGTAGCATCTGAAGGGATACAGGAAAGAATAGTGGCAGGGTTAGGGACCACGGGGAAAGTGGGTAACACAGCGGCATTTACAGCTCGAAGATCTTGCACAAAGCGATACGTATCTTTACCAGGTTTTTTGACAGGTAGGATAGGTGTGTTGCAAGGGGAGCGTATTGGGACAATAATCCCTTGCTCAAGGAGTGAGGAAACGACAGGCTTGATCCCTTCCTCAGCTTCCTTTGAGATGGGGTACTGTGGGACACGAGGAAGTGGCTTGGCAGGGTTCAGGATGATACGCACTGGTTCAGCACTCAGCATGTGCCCCACTTCATTCGCATGGGTGGACCACAGCTGTGGAGGTACTCGTGCCAACAGTTCCTCTTGCAAGAAGGAAGTGTCAGAATCAGAGTACTCCTGGGTTAGCAAAGCCACAAGCTCGGTTTCCCTATGTTCCGGTACCTCAAGGTAAACACCATCTGGGCTACAATAAATCACACATCCCAGTTTACACAGCAAGTCCTTACCAAGAAGGTTGACAGGTGCACAGGGGCTAAGAAGAAAGGCATGATTTTCAGACAAAGGGCCAATAGAGATGGAGACAGGTTCAGAGACGGGATGTGGGATAGGTTGTCCGCCTATACCGACAGCATTTACAGTTTCAGGAGAATAAGGTAGAAAAGGAAACTCAGCAGCCTTTAGCGTGGAGCGGGATGCTCTGGTGTCGACAAGACAGGAGACAGGTTTACCAGAAATAAGGCATTCAACAAACGGACCAGATTGGTCAGTAGCAAGCAAAGGAGCAATGATGTCACTGTCCCTCAGGCTGTCCTATTCAACACTGGGAAAATTGACAGGAAGTGGAGGTGGGGGCTGGGGTCTGGGTCCTTGGCCGGGGCGGTTGGGGTATTCTGATTTCCAATGTCCTTCTTGCTTGCAATAATGACATTGGTTCCCATAGCCTGGGTTTTGTGGGCTCAAGGATCTATCTCTTCCCCTGAATCTACCCGGGCCTCCCCTTCCCCATCCACGTCCCCTTCCTCTACCTGGACCCTGCAACTGAGAAATCTGTAAGGCCATTAACTTAAACTCGGCACTGTCTTTAGACCGTTCCAATTTGTTATGAAAATGGTTAGCCGCAGCAAGGACTTCAGTCAAATCTTTAGTTTCCCAGCCAATAATTACTGTTTGAATTTTCTCAGCAATTTTAGGGTTAAGTCCCTGGACGAATGCTGCCACTATTGCTTGTTTAGCATTTCCGACTGGGTTATCCATTCCTGAGTATCATTCAAATGCCTGTTTGAGGCGTTCTAAATAGTCACTGGGGTGTTCATTTTTGTTTTGTTTACAGGTATTTATTTTGGTCCAGTCTGCCTTTTTTGGGCAAATTGTGAGAACTGCCTGAACCAAAGCATTTCTCTTGTCAATAAAGTCTTGGCCAATCCCTGGGTTTTGATCTGGCCAAGTACAGGCAGCGTACAGACGTAGCATAGTCTCCTTGGGCAAAATAGATCGCATGAGCTGATTAATGTCAGCCCATGTTGGATTATAACAATTTATAACAGTCTGCAATTCTTCCTGAAATTTTTCTGGGTCTTCCCTGATTTTTGGGAACTTTTGAGTTAAATTGTAGAGATCACCTGGAGTCCAGGGTGCATGCACAGTTACTATATTTTGTCCATCGGTGCCAATGCCTGGCATTTGTCTTAGGGGGTAAACTTGTGCAGTTCGGGATCTCAGATTGATGGGAGATCTTTCCATGCCTATTCCCATTCTTCTAAATACACCTGTGGTGGGTTGTGACCCAGGAGTAAATTGCCACACTGGTGATGATTGAGTGGCAGATATGGTGGATGAGTCCGGACTATTAAGCTCCGTGGATGGATTTACTGAAGGAGCTTCAGCTAATGGGTCACTAGCCTGGGCTGCAGCCTGATGTTGAACCGGTTGTTGCTGATGTGGGAGTCCCAGGAGAGCAGGGTTCGAACAAAGGTCAAGGATATCCTCTGCTGGCTCCAGTGGTGGGGGCGCCCCGGGCAATGCTGGATACATTGGAGCGGTGGCCAGCGTGTAATTTGGGGGAGCAGCCAATTTCTCCCAAACAGCTTTTAACTGCTGTTTTAATTTTTCTTGAGAGTCTTTTATGCTCCTAGTTTGAGATTCTGTCCGCCTTTTGGACATTTCATCATACCAATAAAAGAACGCGTCCCACTGGTTTTGTGGTGTTTTGGATCCACGGGACTCTAACGCCCCTCTCAAGTGCACTATTTTATCCTGATCAAATGTTCCTTCCTGTGGAAAATGTTTCACAGGATCATCCCTAGTATACCAGTTCCACTTATCCAGGTACTTGCAAGTCTCGGGAGAATAGTGTGTGTACATAAAGTACGCCGGAGTCCCCTTAGGGGGGACAGGAACCTGTTTAGACTGACTTGTTCCCATTTTCAGTCACACAGGGAGACGTAGGAGAGGCTTATTTAGGATGTCCGGGCCACTCAGTGCCTTGCCCCGCAGTTTTTCACTGCCCAGACAAAAGGCTTCTGACCCGACACTGGCTCCTAAAATGGAAATGGGGAGGGAAACACTAGAGGGATCCTTTCACTCCTGCTTTCGGCAGAAGCTACTGGGACGAGGGGTTTGGAAAAGACAAAATCACTCAGACGCCCTGTCCACTGGGTCACGAGGTTCCAGTTGGGTCCCCTTGCTTTCAAAACTGCCCTGTCAGGCAGAATTGGGGCGGCTGAACCCAACCGTAGTCTCAGTCCTGGTCAGTGGCTCATATTTCTAAATACACACACACATTCATTCAATAAGCCCTGTCCACTGGGTCACGAGGTTCCAGTTGGGCCCCCTTGCTTTCAAAACTGCCCTGTCAGGCAGAATTGGGGCGGCTGAGCCCAACCGTAGTCTCAGTCCTGGTCAGTGGCTCATATTTCTAAATACACACACACATGCACATTTATTCAGTCAGCCAGACCTCCTACCCCACACCGCCTTAGTTAATTAACTACAAGCCCGATGTGCTGTTGGATGAAGGTGCCTCAAACAGTTTCTCCCTAAAACGTACGTTACCAGACACAAAATGGGATCCTTTACCAGACAGAAAATTTTAGCCGGCAGTAAGGTTCAGACTGACCTGTTTTAACAAGGTTCAGATCCAGTTACCATGGCCAAGTTGGGAGCCTACAGGCAGTCCTCCTCCGAAACCCCAATAGAGATTTTGAATTAGGTCTCTTACCTCTCAAGTTTGGCGCCTCAGGGTTTGGGGGGGGGGGGTAGCCTGTGGTCCTCCTTCCTCAGCCTGTGTTCTGGATCCGAGTCACGGCACCAGAAATTGTCGTGGAAACACACACAGAGTACTTTTGGGTCAGGTCAGCAGAAGCTTTTATTCAAAAGAAACTACAGCTGTAGGGGGAGTTCCAAAGTGACATGGATTTCCCAAGCACTTGGAAGGGGTCCCCCCCCCAAGAGCAAAATCAGGAGGCTTATATACTTTTTAACAGTCGCTTACAACTCACGTGATCATATAGTGAAATTAGCATGAAAAGTGGCTATAATATTACTTCATTATTTCTTTGCTGTTATCAGGATGGGAATTATGGGGGAGATAGGGTTAGTTCACAAACCTCCTTCTTGCACCTGGAAATCTACTTTGTACATACTTTTTTTTTTTTTTTACCTTCAAGGCCGCGGTGAGCGAAGCATTTGCAGAAGAGTCACAAAGAACAAACACTTGCCCTTATCTGTTCTACTGTACCGAGCCAGCAATTCTACACAAAGCGGTTATGTCATCTTATAACTAAAATAATCAAAGTTTAAGGCATATATTTTTTTCTGATTCCACACCATGTTAGTCTAAATTAGGCAGAAGGCAAGGCAAGGTCACACCTTAGAGATTAACTAGTTCAGAGGCATAAGTTTTTGCTAGTGACCATTTACTTTGTCAGATGAAGTAGTTTATCACCAATGAAAGTTTATGCGTCTCTGACCCATTTAGTCCCTGAGGTGCTAACCTGTCCTACCTTCTGCTCAACAGTAACAGGAGCAGCCATTGCTCTGAAACACTTCCCCTTACAACAAGGAAAATGAAGGTTGGATATTAGGAAAAACCTTCTCCATTATGATGGTGGTTAAGCATTGCAATAGAGTATTTAGAGATCTGTGAAAGCTCCATCCTTGAAAGTTTAAGAGCAGGTTAGATAAGCAATTAGATAAAATGGTGTATACAAAGACAATCCTGCCTTAAGCAGGGGTTTGGACCAGATAACCTCTTGAGGTACTTTCCATTCCTATTTTTTGTGATGCTATGGTTTTTAATTTTTAATAATAGACCTGAGTAAATTTTGTCACGTTGGTCTAATTTGTCTAAATTATTTTGGGACGGACAAGACTGGTCAAATCTGAGACTTTTGCAAATCTAGAGGAAGTTGCCTTTCCAATAGCATAGAATTCAGCCTTCACCTACAAACATTTTAGGAGGAGTTTGCATATAGCCATTAACAGTCAGAATCTCCACAATATATGTCATTAATAAGGTGACTTGTTTCTAAACAGAATGTACATTTGCCCATGAGATGTAAAACGATCTTTAAAAGAATAAAGAAATTTATCAATTCTAGGTTTGATTTAAATTCTTGCCAGTGACTGCCTTTCATATGTAGTCATTTTTAGAAAGACTTGTTTAAATGTTTTTGACAGTAAGCTTGACAGTGAGCTTTCCTTATAAAGGAGAGCCAAAGAAACAAAAATGTGCATGGCCAAACAGGAAAAATGTTTTGAGATAGTCATTTTTATCCAAATGATATTGAGACCCAAATGACTGTGATTAAAGATACACAACCTTTGTTATGGACTCTACTATCTGGACCTCTGTGGCTGTGTAGAAGTTGATCCATTGCAAAATAAGACTGTGACTATAGATGGGAAGTTAACTGGAGACCATTTTGTCCAAATTTATATCCTGTGTAAAATGAGTTAAGACTGGGCTGCCCAATTGGTGGCTAAAGCTATCAGAGCAGCAATTGCAAACTGCCCTGGAGCTAGCCATCAGGTTTTAATTTGTAAACCCCTGCAGGGGGCTGGGCTTGAGAGGCATATAAACTTAGGACCTGAGTTTGGGCAGGCAATCTGACCCTGTAAACTGCACCAGGAAGAGCTCTGCAGCAAGATGGCTGTGGCTGAGCTAATGCCTGAGATCCTGCTTCACCTGGGAACTGCAAGTAAGGGGCTTAGAGCTTTCAGTAGGGGTGTCCAACCTTTTTGAATGTGGGGCTGGATCATGAACTTT
The DNA here is from genome assembly GCF_030867095.1 of Alligator mississippiensis. NCBI lineage: Eukaryota > Metazoa > Chordata > Crocodylia > Alligatoridae > Alligator > Alligator mississippiensis. Next base: position 159,128,726 of record NC_081824.1, read on the forward strand.
TTGTCACCCAGTGGGCCGGCAAGCCATATTCAAAGACCTCACACGAAGCGGTATCACATCACCCCCCAAAAACAAAAGTACAGTGTTTACTTTCATTTCCCATCGCAGCACTTTTGGCCTTAGAAAATGCTACTTGGAGGGCTGCATAGCGGCCCACGGGCCATATGTTGGGCAAGCCTGGCTTACAGGGAGCTTGGGACCCAGGATAAGAAGGATTTTGTTATACAGCCAGTGGGCTTAGAGTTTTGTTACATGGGAGCTATATTTTGGTAGCCAGGGGAGCTATATTTTGTTTTTTGGTTATACTGGTTGACCAAGTTTTGACCATCAGGGGAGCTTGAGGTCACAGAGTACCAGGGATGCACATGAGGGCTTAGCCTGCCAGGAGCGGGGACACAAGCTATAGTGGTGCCCTGAGGGGCATGTAGTGTCTTGTGCTCTACCAGGGGCTGGGCTCATGAGATGGGCAGGCGGTAGCCAAGAGGGCCAAAGCTTGGGCTAAAAGTGATAGAGATGGCCTGAAGGGCAAAGACCAGAAGCCTGAGAGGGGTGAGAAGCAGGGACAAGGCCTGAAGCCTGAGAGGTGAAGACTAGGGATGAAACCCAGAAGCTAGATCCAGTACAGTGGGCTCAGGCTAAAGGACCACCTAATATAGAGGAGCATATACCAGGAAGGCCAGGGTCCTCACAAAGGTACAGAGGCCTGAGGTGGCCTGGTATTGTCTTGGGGTGAGGTGCCCAACTTAAGTGCTGACCAGTAACATCTGTGAGGCATTGGCATAGCTGTAAGGGAAGTCAAAGGCCACGAAATCAGGCCTTATGGCAATTAGTATGGTAGAGAGTAGGTGGGCTGGGAGAGCCCCACCTGGTGGGTGAGGGTAGAGCAGGGATCAGTGGGGTTTGGGAGGAACCCACAGACTAGGAGGAGACAAAGATTCACTCTGGGACCCTGGGGGTAGCCTCCCTTTTTCCCAATAAAATACTAACAGCAAGGCCTGGCAGGCATAGGAGCAAAAGGGAGGGTACCTGGAGAGCCAGAACTGAGCAGGAGTTGTCAGGCCACCAGAGGGAATCAGGGCCTCCCCTGGGACTCGGTCCTGCTACAGGGAGCGTCCACATGACATGCAACCCAGACAACCCATGGCTTACGCTGGTGTAGCCCGCACTGGTGTGGCCCACAGGTTGTTTGACCCCTGGCTGCTTAGAAGTTGAACAGACCTAAGTTAAGACGTAATAAATAGGATGCTTGCCCTCATTTCTGCCCAATTACTCTGTGCAAATGCCTGGACAGCAAAAAGGGGCTCTCTGCTGTGGAGGATTCCTCAAACACAGACACCATGGAAGCCCACTGTAAGGTTGCCTTCAGAGAAGGCATAACACTTGAATCTTGTCTAATATTTTCCTTGCATGGTATATTCAGAAGCTAACACCATTTGGTGATCTTCATCATGTCAGTTATACAGGAGTCAACAGTGAACACTGATGATTAGATTCCAGGGCTTTTCTCACCTAAACTAGTTAATACGTGTATCTAATGTGTCAATTGTAAGTCTTTGTTTAAAAAGTTAGACAATGCAATTGTCATATTGACCTAGAAGTTTTGGATGCATATATTTCCATATGAATTGGATAGAGCTCTGAAGATGACATCTTGGGTCAAATTCAGAAAGTCCTTTTTTTTTTAATCTCATTTTAAGAGGAATGAGGGCAACTAGCAAAAGAAACTAATATCAGCTAGCTACTAATGAATTCAGAGATATATTGTTTTCTTGACAGGGATTTGACAATTGTGTCTCCTCTGCTTGGTAACCCAGTATTCCTTCCCACCTTTCCTGCAGCACAGATATGAATTCTTTATCAGGCTTAAGTGATACTGCAATACATTCAGTATCTGAGCTATATTGCCCTTTCCATAACTGTCAGGAGCTCCATTGATCTAATGTAGCTATACCAGGCAAGGGTTATGAAATGTAATCATTTTTCAGATACTGAGAATATCAGATCACTGGGATTTCTGGTTACTCTTTTGCCATTTTTAAACAAGTTAGTAATTTGAGGTGCTCTCTGTGGACTTGATTTTGGCATTTGTGTTAAGGAGCAGAGCAGAGAAGCACCTTTCTTCTCTGTCCATGAGCAGTGAGCAGTTTCCTCCATCCTATTTATTGAGTGAACTGGTATAGAAGTAGGTGGAACTAAAGTGCTGATTCCTCACCTGCCCCTTCTGCCCATCTTATCCCACCAGGGAGAAGCAGGACTAAGCAGCAGGGGCTGTTCTTGAGGGAAGCCTTTGGCACCTGTGTAAGGGTGGAGAAGCTTCCTGGGTAGTTTTCTATCCCCGTGTAGCTAAGCTAGTTCCTCACAGACTTTTGCCTATACAGATAGGTGAGAATACCATAAGGAACAGTACAATAAACAATGAAATGATATCCTGTAAAGATGCACACTGGGGGCATCTATACATTAAATTAATGTGACACAAACTCCAAAGCAGTTTGAGCCAAAAATCGGCTGCTTCTGGGCATAATGTCTACAAGTGTACCCAGGACAGCAGCAGTTTGAGCCAGGGCAGAGCAGTCCTTGGCTGACAGCAGGCTGAGGGGGGTCAGCCTCTGGATAGTGGTGGTAGGTGATAGAGGGGCTGGGCAGGGCACAAGAGTGCTAAAGTGCAGAGCCCTAGCAAGCCCCTGTCACCATTTATACGTGTGTTTCATCGCAATTAATTACTCTACCATAAGACAGTACTGTTCCCAAGTTTAATTAATTTACTGCACCCTAATACCAGCACACTTGTAGACAGCAACGCTTTACTGCAGAGCTTAGTCAACTCCACAGTAAAGTGCAGTGCACCCACTGTCTGCATCCAGACAAACGTGGCCATTTTTTTTCCCCTGGGGACAAGTAGCAGTGGCACACCTTGTGCTGCTTCCACTTGTCTCTGGGGAACACCTGTGCCACATGTGCTCTGACATGTGGCAGGTTACCCCAGGTGGGGTAGGGGAGCCTGGGGCCAGCAACTGTGCTGGCCCGAGCACAGCAACCTTATCTGGGTTCCTGGGGGTCTCAGGGAGCTTCAGCCACAATGCTCCTGCAACGTGGCTCTGACTGGCCAGGCTCTGGCCAGGCTCAGGCACCATGTGTGCTACACTACTTTTTTTGGCATGGTTTTTTTTGACCCCGAGATCTCCTGGGATCACCCTCCTCCTCTCCCCCTGCACTGCAAGATTTCATAGATTTCATAGACATTAGGGCTGGAAGGGACCTCAGAAGATCATCGAGTCCAGCCCTCTGCCCAAAGGGCAGGAAGTCAGCTGGGGTCATAGGATCCCAGCAAGATGAGCATCCAGTTTGCTCTTGAAGGTGTTCAATGTAGGCGCTTGAACCACCTCCGGTGGCAGGCTGTTCCAGACCTTGGGGGCTCGGACAGTAAAGAAATTCTTCCTTATGTCCAGCCTGAAACGGTCTTGTAGTAGTTTATGACCATTCGACCTAGTCGTCATCCCTTGGGGCGCTCTGGTGAACAAATGTTCCCCCAGATACTGGTGGTCACCCCTGATAAACTTATAGGTGGCCATCAGATCACCCCTGAGCCTGCGCTTTTCCAGGCTAAAGAGCCCCAGGGCTCTCAGCCTGTCATCGTAGGGTCTGCTTCCCTGACCTCTGATCATGCGCGTGGCTCTTCTCTGGACTCTCTCAAGCTTCTCCACATCCTTTTTGAATTGTGGAGCCCAAAACTGGACGCAGTACTCCAGCTGTGGCCTCACTAAGGCCGAGTACAAGAGGAGAATGACGTCCCAGGATTTTCTTGAGAAGCATCTATGGATGCAAGCCAGCATTTTGGTTGCTTTACTAGCTGCAGCATCGCACTGCAGGCTCATGTTCATCTTGTGGTCAATGATGACCCCCAAGTCTCTTTCTTGCATAGTGTTAGCCAACATAGCACTGCTGAGCCTATAAGGATGCTGTGGGTTTTTCTTCCCAAGGTGGAGAACCTTGCATTTATCGGCATTGAACACCATCAGATTCTCGTCCGCCCACTTGCTGAGCCTGTCCAGGTCGGCCTGGATCACCTGCCTGTCTTCTGGTGTGGATGCGTTTCCCCAAAGTTTGGTGTCATCAGTGAACTTGGCCAGTCCGCTTCTGACTCCAGTGTCCACATCATTAATGAAGATGTTGAACAGTATGGGTCCAAGGACAGAGCCTTGAGGGACCCCACTGGTCACAGGACACCATGATGAGTGACTTCCATCAATTACTACCCTCTGGGTCCGACCCCAGAGCCAGTTTTCCAGGCAGTGGATCGTACAGTGGATCACAGCACAGGGCATGCCTGTATGTGTGGTGTGTGGTACCACAGATGGGTCTGTGATGCCACATACTGCACATCTACACCCATCTGGATGCGACTACTGGGTGCATTTACACAGGCAGTTAATACATACAAATAAACTCTGAAGCATATTGCTCCAGAGTTTATTCATGCACAGCACATAGAGCCTGGTAGGAGCCCGAGGGGTCAGCCTGCTAGCCCAGGGCTGCTCCAGCCGGGTTCCAAGTCCTGTGGAGGGGTTAGCCAGCAGGCAGCCCCCATGCTGAAGCCCCTGTTGTGCCCCAGCCAGCCTGTCCCCGCAATACATGAAGCCCCATGGGAGCAGCCAGCTCAAAGGGTGCTTCCACATGAGGATGGCTGGTAGGCAGGCCCTGCACTGAAGCACCTTTGTGGCCCAGACTGCCTCTCCTCCCCACCTGCCCCAGCCCCAACTGCACATGGAGCCCCATCAGAGCAGCCCTGGGCTTGCATGCTGACCAGGCTCCATGGGCAGCAGGGGACTGACTGGGGCACAAGAGTTCTTCAGTGTGGAGGCTACTCATGCCTTAGCCAGCTACTCCACAGCACATGGAGCCCCATCAGAGCAGACCTGGGGCTCCACGTGGTGCAGAGGGGCTGGATATGGCATAAGGGTGTTTTAGCATGGGGGCTGCCTGCAGGCTAGCCTCATACATGTGCACCGAAGTAACTGCACACAGTAACCAAAATTACTGCATGGTATGGGTAGTGTCTACACGTGCACACCCATACTGCACTATGGCAACATACGTTAACTTGGGTGTAAACTTGATATCTGCTTGATGCAGGGCTGGGGCTGTGTTGGCTGTTGCAGTGCCCATTGCTGCTTCCCCTGCCCCATGGAGTGAGCTGGTGTGCTCAGCTTAGCCTGGGCAGAGTGGGGTTGTGTCTGCTTCCAGCTCCCAGTCCAGTTTCCCTGCAACACCTACCTCCATCCCAGGCATTAGGAGTATGCAAAGCGGGCCCTATTCAATTTGGATTTGGTGTGAATTAGGGATAGCAATTAGATTCGTTGATTCGGATCACTGTCCCGGATTTGATTCAGCCGAAGCTGAATCTGAAGATTCGATGCTGATTCGGAGAATCAGTGATTCAGATATAGATGCAGCTTTAAAAGTTTTTTCTACATAACTTGAGGTAGCAGGCACAGCTTGTGATTGCTGCGATGTGGAACACTCCATGCGCCTCAGCAGGAATGCTGGGCGGGGGGGGGGGGGGAGGGGCTTCCACATGCTTGGCAGTGAAACCAAAAGTGGAGCAGAAGTACCTGGCAATCGGCCATGGGGGACCCCGGGTGCCCCCCCCGCCCAGACCCAGGAGGCACCAGTCACCAAGCCAGAGGGGCATGGGGGTGGGGTGTAGGGGTGCAGCGCACTCCTGGTGGACCTGGAAATGAACTGGAAGTGCTTCTGGTCCACTTCTGGGTCTGCTGCCGAGCACGCTGGGGAGCCCCCTGCACTTCCGTGGGACGCTGTATGCACCCCAGCATTGCAGCATTCACAAGTCCCCTGCTACTAGAGGTATGTAGAAAAAACTTTTAAAGCTGTTTCTATGTCCGAATCTCTCTGAATTGATTCAGAGGGTTCCAATTTGATTTGGAGAGATTAAAGGGTCCTCTGAATCAGCCACCAAATTGGGCCAAGTCGAATCAGGGACCAAAGCTTTGCACAGCCCTACCAGATATGTGCGGGACTTCCCTGCCACCAGGACATGCGTAGTTATTTATTAGTTGAAAAAAAATGAAATACATTGTTTCTAGATGGATGTTTCCCCAAAAATAACTTACAGTAGAAGATGATTGAAATATCTGTCCTTGTAAACTGTTCTTACTGCTTGTGCACAGCGCTGTTGGATATCATTTCAGATAGCCATAGAAATCAAGTATAGGTTATTTTTCCCATTACAGAAAGTGAAATAAACTGAGGAAATCCTCTCCTTGTCAGACAGAGGCCAGATTTTATTGACTTACGATATTAAATTGATTCATGTGCATACTTAAAAGATATTGGGCAAACATTCAAGACCCATTACCTGTAGAGCATTCTAATCACTATGTATTCATACATTAATCAGTTCTCAAATAGCTTTGAGGAATCATATGTTAAGAATATTGTGAAATATGTGCAACACCTCACTACCTGAGATTCAAGTATAAATTACTGAGCCATATTCATCTTTATTTCATCCATGCTGAAAATAAATAAATAAATAAATAAATCACTTGGTGTGTCTACTCATGCAATTAATGTACATTAATACATTTTGGATCTTATTGCTCTGGAATCTTATTGCTCCCAGGCATGCTGTTTGAACATGTGCCCGGGAGCAAAAAAACTTGAGAGCAATTAGCTTTAGAATTTATTCATGTGCAGCACATGGAGCCTGGTGGGAGGAGCCCAGGCTGGCAGGAGACCCAGGGGGTCAGCCTGCCACTCCAGGGCTGCTCCAAATGGGCTTCATGTGCTGTGGAGGGACTGGCTGAAGCACAAGGGGATTTTTCCTCAGTATATTATCAGTTATTTGCTGACAATCTGTTCGATGTCAGGTATCTCAGCCGATGTCCATATATACTAATCCATTAATATATTTAAAGGGAAAATATGTTACTCACAGGACTCAATCCTTCAGCTCTTGGAAGTGGGGTAGGAAGACAAAAGGTGACAGATTAAGAAGCCCAGAGAAATGTTTGGAGGAAATTGCCAGTACTGTGCCTCAAATGAGAGACAGACTAAGAGAGACAAATGTGTGTGTAGGGGTTCTGACTGTGGGGTAGGATTATGTGTGGGGGCTATGGTAGGGTGTGGGGAAGTACGGAAACAGCCCATCCCAGCCCAGCCCAGCTACAGCATGCAGTTCCCAGCTGCAAAGCCAGGACCCATATGGCACAGCATGGGGCCAGCCCAGCCTGTCCTGGCACAATGCGGTTCCAGCTGCAAGGCCAAGACCCACACAGCACAGCACAGTGCCAGCCCAGCCCCTCCATGCGATGCTGCATGGGTCCCAGCCATGCAGCATCTTGATTTGCTGCCCTAGGTGAGAGGAGTGATGGGACTGTCCTACCAGAACTTAGCACCTGACTTCTCCAGGTTCTAGCTGGTGCCTACCAAGCAGAATGAGTTTACACCAGGCAATAATATTATTAAAAACAGAAACAGGTTTCATGTGCTGTGGCAAAAATAGCAGTCTTTTGTCACTGTGCATGCCCCTGCATGTGGGTTTTGTGCAAGGCAAATTGTCCCAAGTGGGGTAGGGAAGGCTGATTATTAGTGCTGACCCCAGAAGCCTTACCTGGGGACCTCCTGGGGCAGCAGCAGTGGTGATCCAGGAACTCTTAGCCTGGCCAGCAGTCAGAGCATGGCTCTGGCCAGCCAGGCTCCCTTTCTGGTGGCATGTGCTGCTGCCATGTGCATTGCACCACTTTTTTCCCCGCGGTGGGGTTTTTTTTTGTTTTTTTTTTGACACCGAGATCTCCTGGTGTCAAAACCAAACAAAAAAGCCACCATGCTGCTAATTTGAAGTGCAGTGAATGCTTGCATGTGCACCACTTGCGGTGCTTCCAGGTGCTTTGGGGTGCTGCAAACCGCGCATGTGTATGCATGGAGGTGCCCCCAGAGAAAACAAATCCAATGGCTGGGGCTCAATGTCATCAAAGTACAAACTGGGAATAAAATGTGTTTGTTACTAAGGATGTGGAAACAGATTATCAGGAAGTGTGGTAAATTCTCCATCACTTGGATGCTTTACACCAAGGCTAGATTTCTTTCTGAGAGACATGTTATAGCTCAAGTAGACACTAACAGTCCAGATAAAGGAGTTAATGAAATTCTATCGTCTTTGTTATTTAGGAAGTCAGATAGATGATAATTTAAAGATTCCTTCTAGCTTTAAAAATTATGGATCTTTGAATATAAGTCTGACAGGAAATAATATAGACAAACAGGCCCATTTATAATAAAAGTGAGGGATGAAATCAATACTGATGCTAAGACTGCTGAGACAGTAAGCCCTTTTTTGAAACTGTCTTTAACAAAGAAATAAAGATATCTGAATTTTAAAAAATAGCAACTATAATACATAAGCAATTGTAAAATAGCAACTATAATTAAAAGGGACATATTTGAAATGTCAACACTAATAACAAGGTACTAGAGACATGCATTTTAAGTTATTAATAAAGGTATCAATAATACTTACCAAATCACTGTTTGTTATTTCAGAAAAATATACTGAGAAGAGCAAGGTAGGGTAGTACGTCGATTGGTTCCATTTCTTCACACCAAATCATTTTCTCACGAGTAAAGTGCAGAAGGACAGTTTAGGGCAACATCCCAAAGAATGAAAGATTTTTGCTCCATTGCAGACTTGACAACACTCATTCATTGGCAAGATTACGTTCAAGACAGTGATCTTGAACTTACTCATACCATTTATAAATCCATATGAATGGTTTACAGACATTTATGTAGCTACCAGGCCAACTCACAGGAAGTATGAAGTCTTGGAAGTAAAATATTACATTTTTGTATAGTACCCAAGTGCTATCAAATATCAAACTCATTTGAAAAGCAAGGGAGTCACATAGTCTCACATCTCGACAAATTTCTATTTAAAATACAGAAACCCTAGGATAAATCTACTATACAGCTGTCTTTTATTTCAGTCCTTAGGTCAATGAGAAATCCCATCCAAAACATTATGATCATTACAGCAACTATTTACAGACTCAAATATGACAAGGAACTACCTGACTACACAGAAATTTCATAACATTCTCAGCACTGTTCATTCAATACACTCTATTCATTTAATGCATGCTGGAGGTTTCCCAGAGAGTAACTAATGCACATGAAAGGAATTTTTGCTTCTACAGCGTGGAATTAGGTTAGGGAGAGATCCCAGGGTTTGCCTGCTGTCGCCTTTCCTTCCATGATCTCTTTTCCACACTGCTGAAAGGAGAAAATTGAACAGACAGAGGACTCCTATGCCAACATTCATTCTTATAATATACTACCTTGGATGAACTTTGTAATGCCAAGAGCTGTCAAGGAAATGTACATAAACCACTTTCAAAATGGCTAAAACCAGTTTAAGAAAAATCTAGATGGATGTAGTATCAGACTCAACTGATTTAAGTTACATTGGTTTATTGAACTTCTGTCCCAGATCCCCTCCAGGTTCAAGTTAGCTCTCAGTCCTCCACATTCCAGGATACTTTGCACCTCTCCCACAAACCTCCCCTTTGCAGGGTGAGTGGGCTAGCCTTGGCCCACGCCGTCTACTCCAGTTGAGCAAGGAGGCATGCTCTAGCACCCAGCTTCTGGCTTTGGCCACAACAGGCATGAGGATGTATTTTCAGAATTAAAAGTGAATGTCTGTTCACTCGCTTATTGGTTCAATCTATGCAGTAAACTAACCTGTGAAGATTGTATCCATTCAGCCTCAGACTTTTTGACTGTCTGTACTTAGCCATGGTGTCCCACTTCCACACATTTCTACACTGCCCTTTCCTCCACATGTCCACAGATACAGGGAAATAGTGGAAAGACCACATTCCCAGTTTCATTATTTGCATAATGTTTTCTTATGGAGAAGCTTATGCCAGGCTCGCTGCTGAGGCAGAAGAGTCAAAGATGGGGATACAGTTGTTGTATATTTTAGGACCCCTCACTGCTTTTCCTCCTCCCCACCCAGCAAGTACCTCTAAGCCTGAAGAGCCACTTTTAGGGGACTAGCTTCCAAATAATAGGCAGTAGGCATCTGTCCGTCTCACAAGACAATAGCTTCCACATGGTGTACTATTATACTATTCAACCTTAGACTGGCCTCTATGTACTGTCTGTGCCCTCTGAGACATTTCCAAGAAGAACGGAGAGGGTCTTCAGCATGAAGCCATTGACCTGCAAGCAGGCACAAGTTAGTTATTTCTCAGTGGCAGCTCAAGCATGGTCTCAGCATCTGTCCCCAAATCACTACATGAATAAATATGCCAACTGGCATAGGTATGCAGAAAGGTAGCTAGGTAGAGGACAGATAATTTTGCTGCAGGCCTTGTTCCCCATCCATCACCTCCACCCCAGGACCCACCAGGAAAAAACCCCAGCCCTCTTTGACTCTACACAGAAAAACACCAGGCAGCTCAGATATGGCCAAGGATAGAGAGAAGACAATGGGCAGAGCATATGGAGTAAATATTGTTGCTAGTGATGATCCATGCCATTCTCTGTCCTTGTATTAGCTGAGTGATTCTGGTGACACTTTCTTGCTTTTAAGTTGTAGTTAATTTGTTTCGTATTAAGAAACAGAAACGGAGCGTTTGTTATTTTTTAACCTTTCATTTTTATACATAAGCAGTTTTTAAAATTGCATTTCCTATATTCTTTCAGAGTTGAATGCATGTACATAGGTGTTGATGTCATTTTTTGTAAAATTTATAGGTTGTTTAATTATCTTATAAGTATTCTGTAAATATTTTTAAAGTTATACACTTACGGATTGTTCAGGCTGTAATGAGGAAAAAGACCCAGAACATGTCCATGTGTGTTACTATGCGCTAAGAAAGATGCACTGAAGTCAGTCCCTCTGCAGCAGGAAAGACATCTGGACAGCAAGACTGCTTGTCTTAATGGTTTCTGGTCACAGAGACAGTGAGGAGAGACAAGTGGTCCATGGTTCAATTCCTAGAGAGGCTCCATTACTCTTGATGTTAAGAAATGCAGGATTCATGCCATTACAAAGTTTGTGCCATAACACACAATGTGTGTAACAGGAGGGCGGTCAGGGTTGCCGTGCTCTCCCCTGCCGCCTCCTTTACCTTGCCAAGATGCCGACTCGCACCCTCCAATTCTCTCCTGCCACGACTTTAATTTTATATATTTCTATAGGGAGGCTACCTTCCGTCTTCTTAGCCACGGTTCTCCTGTCTCAGGTGTTCCATACACCCCAGCCTTATGGGCTATGCGTGGCTCCAACCACCCCTGTACCATGCCCCAAGTCTCGCAGGTGTAATGGACATTATTCTATCTCTCTCTCTCCGCGCTCTCTGGTGCTTGGGCTCTCCACAGCCCTCTCTCTCTCTCTCTCTCTCTCTCTGCTCCCTCTCTGGTGCTTGGGCTCTCTGCAGACCTCTCTCTCTCTCTCTCTCTCTCTCTCTGCGCCCTCTCTGGCGCTTGGGCTCTCTGTAGACCTCTCTCTCTCTCTCTCTCTCTCTCCGCGCCCTCTCTGGCGCTTGGGCTCTCCACAGCCCTCTCTCTCTCCCTCTCTCCGCCCTCTCTGGCGCTTGGGCTCTCTGCAGCCCTCTCTCCCTCTCTCCGCCCTCTCTGGCGCTTGGGCTCTCCGCAGCCCTCTCTCCCTCTCTCCGCGCCCTCTCTGGTGCTTGGGCTCTCCACAGCCCTCTCTCCCTCTCTCCGCGCCCTCTCTGGTGCTTGGGCTCTCCGCAGCCCTCTCTCCCTCTCTCCGCACCCTCTCTCCAGGGCCTTCTCAGTAATGCTGCCCTCTCTTTGGGGCTTACCACAATGCTGCCCCCTTCTCCGGGGCTCACCACGCCCACACTGGGGCTTCTCAGCAATGCCCCCTTCTCTGGGGCTTCTCAACTGCCCCTCTCTGGGGCTGGGGTCTATGTACCTGGAATGCTGCACCCTCACTGGTGCTAGAGTCCCCACACTAGTGTGAGTCCCCTATGAGGCCTCCTCCAACCCCTAATAGCCTCACCCAAACCACCGGTGTAACAGATAGCAACACAAACACAAGCCCCTGGGCTATAACACAAACTGCAGCTGCCCGGCTATAACCACGCCCATGCCTACCAGGTGTTCTTCATCCTGCCACAGTGACAGATGCTGCTTCTGCATCAGGCTTCGCTTCTCTTTTCTGGCGGGGAGCTCCTTCCTCCTTGGCTGCTAGTAGGGAAATGCCTCCTGGCCTCCTGCCTGTGATTTATATAGAAGCCAGGCCCTGCCCCTTCCTTCAGCTGGCTAGGCAGGTGGGGATCATTAGTTCCCTCCAGTTACCTCAGCAATCGGCACCTGAGGAGCTATCCCGGCTCTCTCAGTAGTAGGCACCTTACTGCCCTGCTACAATGTGAATACAGTTGGTACGTGCAGTGCACAATGAAACTTTCAGTGTACATGGGAAACAGAACAGATCTATAGATACACAGCATAGCATGCAAATTCAGACATGCATTTTTACTTTCAGTGTAGATAAGACCTTAATTAAGGCCGTGTGTAGACAAAACAAGAGGCATGTGTGCACGACACTTTAAAATGGGCTAAATGCTTTTGCACAGCTTTTATGGTGTGAGCGTTTGCATACCTTGGCAGCATGGTATACATTAATTCCAGGTGGTTTAGGAAATTCAGCTGTGTAATTGCACCTTAAATGACTTGGGGTGCAGCAAACTAAAACTCCTCTGAGGAGTTTTAGTTTTCTGTGCCTACAGCCGTGGAGCAAAGCACTGGGCTCCATGCAGCTCCACGGCTCTGCAGGAAGCCCTGCAGGCAGCCTTGCAGCAGCCCAGGAAAGCAGGCTCTGCCCCCCAAAAATGGCAAGCCTGATGTTTTTTTTCCTCCCGCCCCAGGACTGCCCAAACTGGGTGCTTGCAGGTTGGTGTCACCTGGGGGAGGGCCACTGCTGTCATGGAGGGAAGCATCAGTCCCCCCCCACCCCCCCACCCCCTCAACACACACACACACAGCCCAGGGACCACTCCATCCACCATCAGCTTGCCCTCCTCTCCCCACCAGAGAGTCAGGTAAGTCAGTGGGGTATGTGCATGACACGGGGGTTTAAAGGGCCCTAAATTGAAGCAGTGTTTTTTAAAACCCACCACTTCAATTTAGGGCCCCCATTTTGTCTAAACATGCCCTAAGAGCCTGGTTGCTGCACCAGTCTTCCACGCATATGGAATATTATAGAATATTATAGAAGAATCTCTTTGCCACTTCAGAACACAAGGTTCCCCTTTATCATAAACCATCCCTTTAATGGTTCCCTTTACCTGTGAAATTTCCAAAAATAGAGGTTGGTACTCACTACGCACAAAGGAGAATGAATATGTACCTCTAAATGGAGCCCTTATAATAGATGAGCAGTTCCCAAACTGTGGTATGCAGACAACCTGTGAGTGGGATGCAGAAGGCAGGGGGGAGGGGCAGGGCATGCACGCATACAAACAACCCTAAGTGTTTAGGGGAAGGGGAATGATGGGGGGGGGGAAACGTAGGTGCAGATTGAGTCCCCCATGGTGAGGGAGGGAGTGGGGCAGGAGCAGGGTTGAATGGAGTGAGGGGGATGGTGGGAGCCCTGGGCAGCTCATCCAGGGGCACTGGTGGGGGGGAGGGCATCTACCCGGGAGGGCTCCCACCCCTGTGCACACTTCGCGGTAGTCAAGGGGTTGGTTGTGTGGCATGGCAGGATGTGCAATTGTTGGGATCAGGAATCAGATCCTATTGCAGCATTATTGATGTCTTCAGTACCCTTTGTATCAGATGAGCTGTTAGGAGCTGAATGGGGTTATTCAACACAAAGGAAGGAGCACTTCGGCAGAAAGAACAGAAAACACAATTACTAGAATTTAACTTTTAACAGCCATCCCCCAAGAGCAGGGAACAGACAGAGAGCAGGAAATATAGGAAAGGAGATACAATATGGACTCAGAAGGAGCATGGCCACTTAGCCTGTTTCACTTACTGAACTGGATTCTGTCTTTTGCTTGGCTCAGTTACTCTGACCCAAGCAGAGACTCTGCTTGTTGCATTCCAGCTGGTTTATTTTAGAATGACTACCTCACTACACTTTGTTTCTGCTTGCATTACTTCCCTGAAAAGGTAGAGTCCCCACCAGGAGCTGAGCTAACTCAGGCCTGCTGACTGACCCTCAGAAACAGGGGAGATATGACCTAAATCCCCTATCTCAGAGATTACAGGGACTGTTGGGCTCACCCTTACAAGAAAACCACATCCAGAGCTGGCTTCAAGTGAGACGGAATAAAGGCTGGGTTCCCCAAGCAAAAGCCTTCATGACAGTGTTCAAGGAATACTATGTTTTTCCATTAAAATGATGCACCTCTTAAATAAAAGTAGAACCTTTTATTTAATGTCTACTTTAAGGAATATTTGGTGCAGCTGAATCTTATTTAGCTGGCATGGATGAGGGACTAGGCCTCAGGGAGTAAAGGTAAATGGAAATTTTCAAAGCCAGCTGTGGAATATAGCACAACTTCCATTAATGTTAATGGGAGCTGTGACAATATCCTCTGTTGGCTTTGAAAAAAAATCTCACCCTACAATCTCAATATTATCTTCCTGAGCATTTATTAAACTGCAGAGAACATAGATTTTGAAGCCAACCTCTAATTACTTCAAATTCACATTAAACTTTATAACTCTATGCAGCAAATCAAATAAATTACCCTTCCTGTTCTGCTCTAGTTCTTTAAGCCTCAGCAGTTATGATCATTAAAAAAACCTGCTTGTTTCTCCTCTTTAGCTTTACCCTCATTGAGCTACTTTGCAGTTTATATATTTTATCTAGGGGTACTCCCTGTATGTGTACATACATGCATTTATAGGTATTCATAAAAAGGCACAGGTTTTTTCTTACTGAAATACATTTCCTTTTGCATCTTTTAAGAAAATTCATGATGGTTATTCAGTCATAGTTCTTTAATATTGGAACCAGAATAATATTTGTCTTGAGTTAAAATAATATTTTTAGTAGCACCTAAGTCACTATTAACTTTTTTAGATGAAGTCATTACCTGTGGGAAAATTTACATTTTGGTTTGGTACTAAAAATGTCATTGACAAAGGAATAAGACTTTGCTCTCATCTCCTTTGTATTCAGTTGGTCGTGGTGACTCAATTATGTTGTTTTATTTAGTTTCTTTGGGATACTCCCTGCCTACATATAAGCAATCTAAATATCAGTCATGTGTTCAGCAAATTTCACTAGTGGCCTTTCACTTGCTCTTTAGATGATTGATAAAGGTATGGAAACTCTGAAGTCCCCAGCAGCTCCAATGCAACTATTTACTAACCTGTATCTGTGAGATTTGAGATCTGTATTTATCTGTTAGCCAATCTTAAAAATGACTGAACCTTACACCAGTCTGTTATAGAGCTACCCAGGCTGAAGGAACTTTTATCAGCAGTTTTGTGCGGACCTAAGATAAAAAAAAAGATCACTATATGGAGTTATACATACCCAAACTGAGAATTACTTATGCAATCAAAAAGCTGAAAACCTGGCTCCTTGCACCAACAATTACAAAGTTTCCAGCTATAATTGCATATGCAAATGATGCCCACATTTGGGTCTATACTTGCATGTGTTATTGTGTTTGCAAAATTTGAAAACTAGGCTGTAAAAGGCACCTTTTGATTTTCTTTATTGATGATTTATTCAATACTATGAAAGAATATAAATGAGTAAAAATTCACCATTTACCTGCACAGAAACTGCATCTGTTGGTCTCTATTGGGTAACAGGCATCAGAATGATTTATTATTCCCTTTAGTAATTTTCTTAAGGGTTTTTTCCCCCCTCTGCTGCAGTATGGCTCAGTGCTCTATCAATCCTGAGATTATATTTACCTCCTTTTGTTGTCTCTTTGGTAAAAGAAAGGACTGTATTCAAGAGTGTATTAAGTCGGGCTTTATAATGGTTGATGCCTTTTCTAACAGCACAATTTTTATTTTTCCCTTAGAGTTCTACATAAACAAGCCATGTAGAATAAAAATAATATTCTCAGAATGCAAAACTTTTCATCTGCTTTTGAAAAAAGCATTCTGCTTCATGAAGTGATGATATACTTGGAGAAAGATCATCGGTTGCCTGTGTGCCTGGGCATAAAGAGGCTGCAAGTGACTATGACTAATATTGCTATCATCAGTGCAACAGAGCTGGCATAGAAGGGGAAATATGGTGAATTATGGAGAGCCCTGTGTAGACTTCCCACTAGTAATGGCAAAGACACAAGGCTTTGCTCCACTCTCAGAGAAGAGAAGCAGCAGCCTGGGCCACTTTCTTTCCCCTGGAACCATCAGTTAGATCAGTAGTCCTCAACCTCTTAAGACTCAAGACTCCCTTTGTTAGAAGACACCCCTCAGAAAATGCCAGCTCTTAGTTTTCACTCTGTTTTTGACTATGGAAAAATAATAGAGCAATTCTGTTGCAGAGAACTCAGAAAGACCACAAGGGGTTAGAATGATTTTAACACTATGGATCCTTATTTGAAATCTTTGGGCTTATCTTGTGAACCATGTGCAGGTGTTTGTCCACCTAACCATACTAATACTGCATGCTGCTCATAAATAATCTCGTGGCACACCAGAGTTAAGAATCCCCTGATTAAGAATCACTGAACTAGACACTGACTTTACTGCAGGGTACAAGCACTGATAACATTACAGTCAAATCTGTGCTTCAGCAATGTACAACTCAGAGCTAATGAACCAGCCCCACTGATGAACATCTACCATATACAACATCAATGCTGAATAATATGAAATGCAGTACAGTGGCTGATACTATAAAGGGTATTTTTTACTCATCTACAGCCAGATCCTATTCCACATACTACGCACCAGAGTGGAGTTAAGCACCTAAGTGTGTCTTTATTCCGCCCTGTTTAAGTCCTTGAAAAGCCATTAATGTACAGATAGGTAGATCCTTCTCTTCATTGCTTTTTGTGACTTAGTCATAAGGCTCAGGGGAGGACACATTACCAAAGCAGACACATAAGCGTTTTTTCATAGACTAAAGCAGGATGGAATAGAATCACACAAAGGTGCCTAATAGGAGAAATAGAACCTGGCCCAAAAATTTTATTGAGCTTTGTAATACTAGTAGTCAAAACAGAATGGAGTAAGAGACTGATTTACAGTAAATTTGTGATGGTCATAAAGAAGATTCTTAGTTCTATTATTTCAACAGTCTTTCTTTATCATTTGTTTTTCTATCAAGTTAGTTTTACCAATATGAGTCAGAATGATTTTATAAACCATAAGTCACATAGGAAGCAGCAAAACTCTAGACACAGACAATTTGACTAAAATAAAGTGCATGTTTGTCTCTGCTTCATTAAGACTGACATTTTCTTTCAGCTGTTTGCCTTTTATTATTATTGTTCTTTTCTTTTCTTTTGCCTTTTATTATTATTATTATTGTTCTTTTCTTTTCTTTTCTTTCCTTTTTTTTTTTTTTTTTTTGCTTTGCAAGGGAAGGAATATTTACATACATTACCCAAACCTCAAGAATGATAAATTAAGTCTACTTTGCTCAGTTATAAAATCAAAGTGTGCTTCATTCTGTGATTACTGATCACACATACGGTCACATTGTGCAGGGTTTGCACAATGTGACCATAATCTTCTGTGAAATAAAACAGAGGTCTTGCATGCCTTTTCAGTACTAGTCTGTTTGTTGAGTTGAGGGGGAAATCACTTTGGGGCAATTCAGCACTCATCTGAGCATGATGAATTCTTCTAACATCAGTGAAGATTTGCTGAATATATTATGACTTTGCCTTGCTCACTGCATTTTGCATTAGTAAATATGATTTTTCATAATAAACATAGCATAACTCAGGCGTCAGTCCCCAGACTCTTAGTTCAAGCACTGTTTCCCACACTGTGCCAGGCATTGCTGCTGCTGGTATCTTCATGGTTCCCTTCCTCCTCTGGATCCTACTTCCTTGCCCACCCCCAGAGGCAAGGGGCAGGACTAAGGGAGTCCACAGAAGGACAGCTTAGGGAGACCTAGGGCCCCTTTAGCACTGGATCATTGGCATGGTATAGCAGGGGGCAAGGGCACATGGTGCTGAGTTCAGGTTGAGGAAGGGGGTGCAGGCACTGTACAACAGAGGGAGTACCTGCTGTGCAGCCCCTGGCTACTCAGAAGTTGGACAGCCCTGGCATAAACCATCCAAAGCTTATAGTTATGTTTTATTGTTCAGAAGAGTTATTGTTCACATTATGTTTGTTGTTTGATATCCAAAGAACACCAATAAGCATCACAGGTGCTATGTAGTGGGCATATCTACACATGGTATTTATTTGTATTAGGCTTCCTATGCAGTAAATTACATCTACACATGCACTCTGTTGGGAGCACATTTGCTCCCAATGGAAGAATCCTGGTACAGGGCTGCTCCGGGCCTGGTCTGCCCCCCTGCAGCACCAGGGGGGAGCTCCAGGCTGCCCTGGGTGCTAGCCTGGGGTCTGACAAGGGGCGCAGGGCCAGACCAAATGCTCACAGGGCCAGGAGAGCTTTGCTTCCTGCCGCAGCAGCTGTGTCCTGGCCCTGTGCACATTGGGAGGGGATCTGATGTGCATAGGGCCAGGAGACAGCTGCCCCTGCAGTGGGCAGAACTGTCCTGGCCTCATGTCCATCAGGCACACAGCTGCTAGCTAGCTAGCACCCTACTAGGTGGGGCTTACCTACCTGGAAGGGGGTTCACTGGGAGCTGTCCCAGGTGTGTGAAAGGTTCCTGCCAGGCAGGGAGGCACCAGGCTTGCCAGAAGCTGCCCTGCTTGGGTTCCCAGCCCCTGCCAACTCCCCTAGAGCAGCCCCTCATGGTGCAGAGCTGGCTGCTCTGGGAGCAGGCAGGGACTGGGTTGCTAGCCTCCACTCCACTCCCCTCCCCCCCCCCCCCACCAAAAGCAGCCAGCTCCACAATGGGAGCTGAGACAGGGGACAAAGAGCTCCGCAGTCCCAGTGCTGATTGGCTCCCAGCTCCTGGGGGGAGCACTGGGACTAGGGACAGAAAGCTTCCAGTCCCCTATAGCCCCTTGCTGCCTAGGATGACCAGGAGCAAATTTGCTCCCAGTCAGCATTTGCGCAAGTGCTACTCCACAGTAACTACTGCGCAGTTAATCTAATACCTGTATTTACAGGTACTAGCTAACTGCACAGTAGCCTAATTTACTGCACAGTAAATGCTCTGCATGTGTAGACAGTGATGCTTTACTGCTCAGTAGATTAGTCTACTGTGCAGTAAACAGTCTTGTGTAGGTACATCCACTCTGTGTTACAATGTTTCTAAAAAAACCCCAAATCTAAAGTCATTACAGATTCCTTAGAGCAATACAGAGAAAGTTATACATGCAGCTGCTGTTCACATATACCCAGGAGGTCTAAGCACTGAGCAATGATCAGAGATAGTTCCTGTAATCTAAGTGAACTTTGTGACACCACCCATGAATGGATTCACAACAGTAATATTAATTATCTGTAATTATGTGTATCTGTACTTCTGTTTGACTAAATTAAAACCATTACAAAGCATTAATATATTAAAAAGTGTTAAGGATTAATTGGTATTTGCACAGATGGAAAATACTGAATAGAAATTTTGAAGAAAAGGGTAACATTAACTGAATTTTAATGCCTTGCCTTTACAAGGCAATATGATATAAAATGCAACACACTGGGATACAGTCTTTGCTAGTATTCGCGTGAATTTACAGATTTTCCTATTAAGAGAGGCCTCCCTATTATTCAGCCAGTGCAACAGTAATATACATAGAATCTCATGAAATACTAATTCAAATAAACAGGAAGCAAGGGCTGAAGAATTTGAACAAAGTCTGTTCCTTAGTTCACACCAACCTCTTTGTGTGTCTGAAGTACTTTATGTAAGTCAGCTTACATTTACTATGTTGCTTATTTTTACATAGAAGTCACAATTTAACTCAGGCTCTGGGGCCTAACTAATTACAATAGAAGACTTGCCTAAGTAAGGACTGCAGCACTGGGGCACATACTTCTCAGAAGCAGAAAGGTGGACACACCACATTTGTGGCATCCACAGCCAGCTGCCAAAACTTCGAAACACAATATGATATACATTTTGATTTTATAGTATCCAAAGAAAAACCTACTCTTCCATTTCCAAATTGTTTGTTTGTTTTTCTAACAAAGATCAGACTCACTGCTAGGCTTAAGGTCCTTCAGTGATATTTTATCCTTTCCAAATCAATCTCAAAGTACTGGCATAATCCATCATTCCTTCCCCCCCACTCCACCCTGCAGTGAATAGATCTGCCTTCTGTGATTTTGCTTTTGTTTTCTTCCTTCTTCTGAGACATGGGGGCATTGACCACAGATTTTGAGTGGGGTTTAATAATATTTCTGTCTGTACATAGTAAATTCAAATGCTCTTGATTAGATGATCTTGCTCATCTACTCAGGGCAATTACAAAAATCAGGGGTCAGGAAGGAATTGTATCTCTGTGTCAGATTATCATAGACACAGTAGGAGGTTTTGCATCCCTCCTGTAGGCGTCTTCCTTCTGAGCATATATTAATCAACTACTGCCCTATCACTGCAGTGGCAGGGCATTGGCAGTGCCAAGAACGCTGGGTGTTCTTTGTATTTCTGGTCTGGTGCTTTGTAGATCTGGGTGAGGGTTTGAAGAGGTGATTTTTGGGGACTCCTAGGGTAAGTAACATCCTTCATATTCAGCAGACTACACTCAGTGGCTCAGGAGACCCCTTCCAGTCCTATGTTCCTCTTTCTTCAAAACTGACCTAATTTACACTAGATATTTTTAAACTGAAGATTACCCTTGCTGAAGAGCTCATGCTGAAATGTTTTAATTGCCTCAATTACCTTAAGTAATTCATTAAAATGTCACAACACCGACAGATGATGCTCTCTAGAGTTTATGAAATATCACATCTCAGTCATTTTAATGTGTTTCTCACACCTATCAACATTTTATCTGCTATTATTCATATGCATACTGTAAAAAATATTGTGTGTGTGTGTGTGTATACATGTACATCCATATGCACACTCCTGCCCTGATAAAATTGTAAAATTATTTATAAAATTTGGGGCATGTAAAAATCTAAATAGCAACTGAGTACATGGTCGCTGAAACACAGGCATGCTGTACCCATTTCAGTTAGCATCCTGCAGGGAGGATTCACTTCTAGAATGGTGTCCTTTCATTTTGACCTTTTTTAGAATTTGTGTCAAATAATCCTCTTCATATTTTACATTCAATTGAATTTAAATTTCAGATTATGATGCTCATGTACAGAAGATAGTTGTGATATATTAAACAACAGAGTTTCCCAAACAAATCCACTGAGGGTCTATGAATTAAGTTATAGTGTAGTTAATTCTGGTACACAGTTGGTAATCTTCACAGGCATTTGCTTTAACCACATTAGCATGGGCATAACAGAACAACTCTGAGCCTGGCAGTGGTGACTGCCAAGCTGACAGCACTGCAGCCAGCTGACAGCTGCGGCAGCTGCTACTTTTGCACCTCCTACCTCTAAGTGGCCACCTGGGGCTACTGCCTCCTCTCCCACTTTCCTCCCATTATTTATGCTACTGCACATTATTTCTTTCAGATCACATCTAAAGATTTGACCAAGCATGGAGCAAAGACGGAAGGGACACAGGGTATCTAAGAGAAAATGACAACTTACCTCTCCATACTACTCATTTCTTATTTATGTTAACATTTTAATTCCTCATTATATGTAAAATAAAAATATAAAAATAAAATGTGTTATGGGTGCTTATTGTATTATCAAAGATGAATTCACATTAAATGGTTTCCATACAGCTTACAGAAAGACAGATGACATTATTACAATGTGTAACATGTCCAGGACTGGAGTGATAAGGTCTCCTGTCTGACTCGTTCCCTGGCTCCTACCTCTTTGCCCCCAGTGGCCCCTAGGTGTCCACCCCACTGTTATCTCACCTGCCATGTCTTTGATGTTGTAATATCACTGAGAGGAGCCAGACGTGAGTCCTTGTATGAGCTGAAACCTTTCCAAGCCTTGGCCCACTTTAGTTTAGCTGTGTCCCCGCCCTGTCCAAGGTCCACTGTACCAAGATCTTGGGTTCTTGGGTCCCAGCTCCCATCATATCCTTGTGCGCTCTGGGCCTAAGCCCCATCAGTCTTTGCTGCCAGGTACTCAGTCCTCTGACATGCAGCAGTCCTCCTTATGAAACATTTGAGATTCTACCCAACAGTCCACCAAACTTCAGACCCTGGAAACACCCTATGCTGGGTTTCCCTGCCACACCCTGGTGGCCTCCAGTCCTTCCCGTACAACTACATCCAGTCCTCCAGTTTAAATATAAATTGAAAACATGAGTGTCTGCTCCCAAATAGAAAGTTCCCCTGTCAGAGATAATCTCACCACACAGTAGCACTAACACAAAAAGGCTCAAGGCACTTATCTTTTGCTGCTTGAGGTACAGGGTTTCTTCCACCCTATTATGGCACAGAGACCTTCTTCTGTAAACAGCCCAGACTGGCTTTTCCTTGGAGCCCTGTGTCCTGCAGCTCCTATAGCCAAACTGCCCCTTCTGGGCCAGGCCCTGAGCTTATGAGCCTCTTCTTGGGTCACCTGACCCTCTAATTCGACCTGAGGCCTGCCGATCACTGCCTGCACCTGGGGTGGGTGGTCATTTTATTTAAAACCCTCTTTGCCATTATACGCCTGCTCAAGGGGCTGGGGCTGGCCGGCCAGCCAGCCAGCCAGCCAGCCAGTGGGCCTTGGGCTCCCTCCCTCTTTAAGTAACGTGGCAGGTGCCTTGTCACAATTTTTCCTTCTTGCTCTATATAATCTATGAAATCAAATTAAAAAGAGGCTGAATCTGAATTTAGCAAAACCAGACACCTCTGCATTGTGACAGTGAAGCACAACAGAAATGCCTGGCACAGAACAGCAGCATTGAGGCACTATCCGACATGATTTTAAACACACTGTTAACAAAAAAATTGCTCTACAGCAGTGGTTCCCAACATTTTTAGATTCAAGCCACCCCTCCATAACTTCTTTAAATTTGGTGGCACACCAGTTCAAACCACTGTTGCGCTGCCTCAGCTCATACCAGAAGTTCTCAACTTGGATGCTGCCACAGCTGTGGCACCCCTGAAAGTCTCTGGTATCACCCTAGCATGCTGCAGCACCCCAATTAAGAACCATTGGTCTAAAGGATATTTGGCAACTCAAAGCCATTTGAGTTCAGTTATTCTTCAGTCCCCAAATCTAAGGACAGACTATTCTGTACTTTCTTCTATAAAGAATAATAGAACATTAGGATTGGAAGGGACCTGAGGACGTCACCTAGTCCAGCCCCCTGATCAAAGCAGGACCATCCCCAACTAGATCATCCCACCCAAGCCTCTGTCTAGCCGGGTCTTAAAAACCTCCAAGGATAGGGGTTCCACAACCTCTCTGGGTAATCTGTTTCAGTGCTTTACTACTCTCCTTGTGAGAGAGTTTTTCATAATATCTAACCTAAACTTCCCTTGCTGCAACTTGAAACCTTGCTCCTTGTTCTGTCATCTGCCACCATTGAGAACAGTCTGGCTCCATCTTTGAAACCACCCTCCAGGTATCTGAAGACTTCTATTCCCCTCTCAGTCTTCTCTTCTGCAGACTAAATAAGTGCAGTTCCCTCATCCTCTCCTCAGAAGTCATGTTCCCCAGCTCCCAAACCATTTTTATTGCCCTTCCACTAGACCACAGGTGGGCAAAATGGTGGACCTGGCCAGCAGCTGGACTCCATCTCCCAGCAGCCCATGCCCACATGGCTGGGGCTGGTTTCCATGGAGATTCCAGCAGCAGCCATGCTGTGATAGTGTGGGGCTGGGGTTTCCGTGGAGACCAGCTGCAGCAGCACTGGCAGGGCATGCAGCAGAGTGGGTAGTGGCTTCAGGGTCAGGCTGGAATCTTGCAGCGGTGACAGCTTGGTCCAGAGCCAGGGCAGAGTCATGATCTGCAGCCTGCATGCTCTGAGCAGGGGTGTGCAGGCAGTGAATCGCAGCTCTGCCCCAGGTCTGGACTATGCTGTCATCGCTGCAAGGAGCCAGGACAAAGCTGCACTACCCTGCCTGCATGCCCCTGCCCAGAGCAATGCAGGCTGCAAATCACAGCTTGGCCCCTGCTCTGGATCACACTGTTACTGCTGCAAGATCCCAGCCCCAGAGAAGCTTCCAGTCCTGCAGCACACCCTGCCAACAATGCTGGGGCCAGTCTCCATGGAAACCCCAGATCTGCGCTATTATAGGGTGGCTGCTGCTGTGGTCTCCATGAAAACTGGTCCCAGCCATGCAGGCAGAGGCTGCTGGAAAATGGAGTCCGCTGCTGGTTGGATCCGGCCCATGGGCTGGACTTTACCTATCCCTGTACTAGACTCTCTTCAGCTTGTCCAAATCCTTTCTTGAAGTGGGGGCCCAAATCTGGACACAGTACTCCAGATATGACCTCACCAGAGCTGAACAGAGGGAAATAATTACTTCCCTTGATATACTGGCAACACACCTACCCAGGCAGCCCAGTATGTCTTTTGCCTTTTTGTCAAGAAGGCAACTGTTGACTCATATCCAGCTAATTGTTCACAATAACCCACAGTTCTGCAGAACTGCCGCTTTGTCAGTCGGTCCCCAGCCTGTACTGGTGCATCGGATTTTTCCATCCTAAGTTCAGGACTTTGCACTTGTCTTTGCTGAACCACGTAAGATTTCTTTTGGCCCAATCTTCCAATTTGTCTAGGTTACTTAAATACCTATACTCCAGCATATCTACTGCTCCTCCCTTCTTGGTGCCATTCGTGACCTTGCTGAGGGTGCAAGCCATCCCATCTTCCAGATTGTTAATGAAGATATTGAACAAAACCAGCCCCAGAACCAACCGCTGGGGCCCTCCA
The DNA here is from genome assembly GCF_030867095.1 of Alligator mississippiensis. Classification (NCBI taxonomy): domain Eukaryota; kingdom Metazoa; phylum Chordata; order Crocodylia; family Alligatoridae; genus Alligator; species Alligator mississippiensis. Next base: position 159,153,760 of record NC_081824.1, read on the forward strand.
CTTGATACTGGCTTCCAGCTAGACCTTGAGCCATTGATCACTACCCATTAATCCTGATGTTCCAGCCAGCTTTCTGTCCACCTTACAACAGTCCATTCTTTCAAAGCATACTCCCTTGTAGATTGCTTGCAAGAATGCTGTGAGAGACTGTATCAAAAGCCTTGCTAAGGTAAAGGTATATGATGTGCACTGCTCTTCCCACATGCACAGAGCCAGTCATTTCATCATAGAAGGCAATAAGGCTGGTCAGGCATGACTATTATTAGCTCTATTACTGTTGAATTCAAATGTAGAATGTTTATTAATTTTTAATCGATCTCTAACCATACAAATCTTAGAGACCCTATACAAGGATGTCTAAAGTACAGCATGGAGATGTCAAAGCTCCTTGTTAAAGAACGCAGCATTTTGAACTCAACTTGAAACAATTGTGCTTGGTAACTTATGAAGGCCAGAGGCGTAACAAAGCAGCTCCGTGCCCTGGGCAGCTGCTTTGTATGGGGCAACACCAGGTACCATGTTGCCAATTACGGCAGTGTGACCAGCTGCCAGCTGCAGTGGCAACTACTACAAAGGCAGTGTTGGGGTCTGCTGCACTAGATGCCCCACTTCAGTTACACTACTAATAGCACTACAGTCTGTGGAGGATATACCCAAGAAATAATTTTAAAAATATAGAAAAAGAAAATTGACCCAACTAATGAGAAACTTCTGCAGCTGCAATCTTAACTCTAAATACCAAGTGCTTATTTAATCAATCTGAATTTATTCTCAGAATGAAGCAACAGTGTTAGGGGAGATAAAGCAGGAAAATCCTAGTAATCACAATTAAAGTAATACAATCTGCCAACTCCATAACAATTAAAAATTTCCAGGTTGTGTTTATCTATGATCAGTTTAGTCATTTTAACACCCTTTATACCAGAGACAAGTACAAAGCTTGTTATCCTGATTTAGACCTATTCATGAGAAATGTCTTAGCTATTACCAGACTGGGCTTGAACTGTTGACAACAGTTACAGTTCAGGAGCTGGAAAACACAGTTCAAGACTTGGCACCTGGCAAAGTGACTGCATGGCTATCTTAGTACATAAATGACAACACTAGAAAGTTGTTCACGTCAGTCATAAAGCTCAAGTGATGGGTTATACTGTAACTGTTCTGTTGATATATGTATTTCATAGGATTAGGTGGCTTTATCTGTTGTTCTGCAGATAAGATCTGTTCTTTATCTGTTAAAAATTACAGGCTTTGGAACAGTCCTGAGTGGATAAAATAGCCATTTCATTCTCCATGAGTTTAACCGACAAATATATTAATGTTTATTATGTTCCAGTTAGGTAGAGGTACCTTACAAGTGCTCATTAATTTGTCTTTGGATATATGAATTATACTCAGTAGAGAAAATATTCACCTAGAAAGCAAAAATTTGGCAAGAAAATATATAAAATGAACAATTATTTTGTTAATATGCTGGCAATACTTGAATGAGTCATGAAAATTGTGTACAGTTGGGGCATTTTTATTTACTTTCCCCAAGCTGCTTGTGCACGCCTCCACTGTATTATACACTCCCACGCTGCCTTCACCCGAGCAGTTGATCTTGCATGCCAGGGACCCATGTGCAGACCCCAGAGGGCACCTTGGCTGTCTTCAGGGAGACCCCCCTAACTTTCCTGCCACGACTTTGAATGGTTCTTCAGTGGAGGGGGTCCCCTTTGAGGGTGCCTCCAGGGCTGTCACGCATCTTGGTGGATGCTCATGGGGCTCCAACCTCCCCTACACCCTGGCCAAGCGCCACCCTTTTGAGACGGGCCTCCAAGTCTATTCGTGGCTAGCCCCTGCTGCTGTCTTCCCTTGTCTCTGTGTTACCTATTGACAGCAACCACCCTGGGTCCTGGCCGAACTCTGGTGGGAGGGCCTGGAGACCCTTGGCTTTTGGGCTTGTCTTCTCCAGTGCCCTTAGCCCTCAGTGCCTGCTGGTGGTAGCTCCCAGTGCGTTCTTGCACATCCTCTCTCTCCCCTTCCACAGGGTCCTATCCACCCTCCCCTGGTACTAAGGACTCTGCTAATCTACCCTCACAAAGGGGACTGAGATAGATGAGCTCTAAACGCCTAGATCCTAACCCTTCTTCCCTGAAACACCTGGCGTGACGCAAAATGAACAAAACCACCACCGTGACTACCGGTGAGGTGTGCCCAAAAAGAAAGAAAGGCAGGAGGACCTTGAAGGAAACAAAGCACCCACTGTGAGAGCTCCATACACCCTTAGCCCCCAATGCCCTTAGACTTGGGCACCCTCCAGGTTGGGACCCATGCTTTTGCCCCAGCTGGGGTCCCTCTCTCTCCCTCTCTCTCTCTGGGCTCTGCCTGTACTCGGGGCTGCAGCCCAGTTGCCTATGATTAGGGCTTTCCCACCGGCTCTCCCAGGGGTTACTGTGGGTCCTTCTGCCAGCTCCTTTAACTCCCACCGGGCTTCTCTGGCTCAGGGCTCCCCACCACTCCTGCTGCTGTCGCTGTGGCTACCACAGCCAGCCTTCCCACTGGCTTCCCTGCTGGCATCTTCAATCTCCGCTGGTCCTTGGCTCGGGGATCTTCTGCAGCTCCCTCTGCTCCCGCCACTGCAGCAGCCGCTGCTGCTGCCTTTGCCGGCCTCTCCACCAGCGTCTTCGATCCCTGCCGGTCTTCCCTGGTTCAGGGATCCCCTGCCGCTTCTGCTGCTTCTGCCGCCACTGCTGCCGCCGCTACCATCACCATTGCCGCCGCTGCCATTGCCACTGCCACTGCCGGCTTCCGGCCACTGTGGCTGGATGCCTCCTGCCTGGTGGTTCCCCGCTGGTTCTCTGGGCCTCGGTGGCCCTCCAGCACCTTCGGGGCTGCTCTTTATCTCTGCCGGATGGCGTCTCCTCCTGACGTCACCCAGTCCCAGATGGATATTGGTGCAACTAATGAACCACGTGGGCGGTTTCCCACCGCGCATTTCCTCATTCCTCCCGGCCCCTACAAGAGGTGCATTGGGGTTTTCTTTTCTTTTTACTTTGAACTGGGGTTTGCCTATGAATGCAGCTTCCCCCTCTCCTGGTCCTGTGCCCCTGGGACACTGCTCTATAAAGCTTGCTGTGTAAAATGTGTCATGTTCCCCAAGTACTTTCTACACAGTGATATTTTTATACATTTCTGGAAAAGTTTCAGAGACAGAGGTAGATTGCCTTGTAGACCTGTGTAAAGTATATGTGAATTAAGATCCCGGGAAAAATGTCAGATATAACTTGGAGAAAGATATATGGTGTGAGCAACTGTACCACTTGCGAGGAAATATTTGCAAGCATCCTGGAGGAAGAAACAAATAATGTTTGTAGGAGAATGCCATGGTTTCTTAGGCAACACAAGAAAAAGCAGTGTCTATGGCTACACTAAACATCCCACAACGACTTGTTAGCAAAGTTTTGGCTTAAAATACAAACAGTAAGTAGGGTATACATATCCCTTGATATGTATTATAGGAGTTGGTAGATTTTACGAATGTAAATTATGTACTACTTTTCTAATGCTGTCCTTACCAGACTGGATAGCCTCTTCCAGGGGGATTGTGGCCGTTGGGCCTCGAACGCCCAGTCATGAGTGGCTTTACCTTGTATGGTGGGTGATGTTCTCCTCGCCCACTCTGCTTGTTGCTCGAGTAGTTGTTTCCTCCCGAGGTGGTTTGCCCGTATCTTGCCTGCCACGACTTTGAGTGTTCCCAGTGGGTGCTGCCTCCTCAGGGGCCCCTGGTCAAGTGTGGTCTGCCCGATGGTCACTTACGGGGCTCCACCACCCCTACACCCCGTCCTTACTCCGCGTTGCTGGTTGGATGGGCCACGTCACTCCTCTATGGTGAAGTTGAGGATACCAGGATAATCCCTGGTCAGGGTCTATTCTTTTACACCTGCCTGAATAATCTCCATGTGGTTAATGCCCTTTTTTGGCCTTCTGGCCTATATCCCCATGGGATCTCTAATGCTCCTGTCTTCAAGACACCAGGGTATCTGGGCTCCTTTTCTTAGCTTCCCAACCCCTTAATTCAGGGAAAAGTAAAAGAAACACCATGGCCACACCGCTATCCTGGCCTTAAGCTCTTTCCCTTTTCTAAACCTGTCCGCTTCTACTCTCAACCCCTTCACTCGGGGAAAACAAAAATTAAACTTACAAAAAAAATGTTTAGCTGGCATCAACCTGGGACTCCTGGTGGTCCCCTATCTATGTCTCTGGGGTCCTCACTCCCTTGAGGCTCCCCCCCTTAGGCACGATTCCCACGTCGTTCCCCGCTGTCTCCTCTCTCTGGACCGGCCTGAGCCTGGTGTCTCGGGTCCTCCCCACCTGCCTCTATTCCTCTTCTGGCTTCAGGGCCCCCGCCCTGTTCTTCCAAGGTCCTCCCCGCAGCTCCTCTTGAAGCCATCCCCACAGGGTTGTCTCTTCCTCCTTCCCCTCATTCCTCCCCAGCTCCCACCTGATATCTTGAGGATTGCTGTGGACTTGTTCCTCCTTTCCTCATTTGTGGCATCCCTGCAGTCCACAGAGGAAGTTTTAATTCCTTTATGTATCTGCCGGCGCATTTTCCACCATCGCCAGCATACTTCTCTTCAGGAGCCTCCTCTGGCTCCCTCTCTGAGGCTTCATGCCTCCTAAGCCTCTCCAGGTGCTCATTTGTCTCCCGCACACTTCTCCCACTCTCTCTTCTCCCCTCCTCACTGCCAGTTGCCATCTTTATCTTTGCCGGCCGGCATTTGTTGATGATGTCACCAGCCAGTCTTAATTGGATAAAGACATGGCTGACGAGCCATGCAGGTTCCCCTTCTTGCTTCCGCTCCGCTGCTGCTCTCGCTGTAGGTAAGTGTTTTTTTCTTTATTTCATTTCCTTGTTTTATGGTGTCCCCTTCTTGCTCTTCCCTGTGACAGGGATCACTCAAATTGTGGTCAAAATAGAAAAAAGTCCTTTGCATCCTGAAATGTATAAACCCTACTAGATGATCCATACAGTAACAGACCTGAACACATAACAGCTATTGTCATCCGAGAACTCTCATGATACAGCATTGATATCACTATTCTCAGCAAAACCAGATGTGCAGATGAAGGCCATGTGAGGGAGAAGATGGGTAGCTACACATTCTTCTGGAAAGTGAAACCTGCAAGTGACAGCATTGGTTTCACCATTAAGAAATAGATTGTCAGCCAAATGACCAAATTCCCTGCTTGCATTAACAAGTGCCTCATGATTCTCTGCCTCCAGCTGACCAACAATTTGTTTGCTACTGTCACCAGTGTCTATGTGTCAACACTTGATGCCAAAGAAAAAAAAGAAAGAACAGTTTTATGCTGACTATACCCACCTGGCTTCGAACATTTGGTCACGCGTGGCCTTGGTCCGGGCAGCCAGTAGCGGACGTCCTACGGTCTCCTGTAGGCCGGTGGGCAGATGTTTATCACCTGGGCGGCCTCCCCCAATCTCACCTTGCACAACTTTGCATGTTATACCAGTGTGGGGGGCCAACCACCCAGGGCTCCTCTGCAGTGGGGAGTCTGCCTGGCAGTTGTCTGTGGGGCTCCACCTCCCCTACACCCCAACCTCATGCCAACCTTCGGTAGGTCACCAGATATTCTCGGCCGTACCCCCAATGTTATATCTCTGGAGCTTCATGGCCTTCTTAGCCCTATCACGCCTTAGGCCCTGCCTCCCGGGATAACTCACTCAGTTAGTCATAGGCCTTCAGAAATCACTCCCTCCTGTCTCAAGGCAGTCCCTGCCTGGGACTCTAAACTTAACCTGCGCTCAAAATAAAGGATAGAGGATAAAGGAAAATATGATACAGAGCTATCCTGCTTGCGTCACCTCACTCTACCTCTCAACCCCTCCAAAAGGGGGAAACTAAAAAGAAAAACCAACACAAACTAAGTGGAGAAGGACCTGTTCGGTCCCTTCCCCAGCCCTTCTGCTAGGCTAACAGAGCAACCTTTGCTCCCTATGATCCCGCTGGGGTTTGGCCTGTCATATGGTCAGGGTAGACTGTGGCCCTTTGCCCTGGGTCGTTTCTCCCCTCACTCCACCACGTGTGGTATGTGACGCTGCTGTCCTTCACTGCTGTACAAAATGTCCCACTTCTGGCGTCCTGCGGTATCTCCACAAGTGCCTGGCTGCTTCTTATGTTATGAGCCAGCACCCAGGCTCTTGTCGTTCTGCTCCGCAGCTCCCCTTGCTTCTCCCTTCTGTTTCCACCCGGAGGGGGAGCCTCCTTTGCCTCCCGCATTCATCAGATGCTCCCACCTCTGTTGGTGCAGAGAGCCTTTTCTGGCTCCCCTGCCTCCTCACTACACTATTCCCCGCTGGTGCAGAGAGTCCCTGCTGGCTCTCTCTCCCTCGGGGTATCCCAGACGGCATCCAGCGTCGGAGTCTTCCCTGACTCTGCTCCCCTCCATCTGCCATCTTCCCCAGTGGTCCATCTTATCCCCACCAACCGGTGATTGCCGATGATGTCACCGGCTGGTTTCAGCTGGATAAAGATGCGGCTTATGATCCATGCGAATTTCCTTTCTTGCTCCAGCTGTGCCGCGGGTCTTGCTGCCAGTAAGTATTTTCCTTGAGTTATTCTTGTGTTTTTTTCTCTTTTTATGCATGATCCCTGCCCCAGGGGGTCCCCGTTCACTGTTTGGGGTTCTTTCCACCACTCTCCGCTGGGACACTGACCTTGATGAAATCCTGACTGTCATCCCAAAAGAGGATAAGATCATCCTCCTTGGAGATTTCAATTCAAGAGTTGGCCAGGACTTTAACATATGGAGGGGTGCCGTTGGGAAGAAAGGAGTGGGCAAGACCAATTCCAACAGCATCCTCTTACTCAGTAAATGTGCAGAGCATGATTTGTCATTACTAAAATTATCTTCAGACAACATGACAGGTACAAAACAACCTGGCAACAACCCCACTTGAAACAACGGTTCCTCCTCAAATATGTCTTCATAAGAGTGCATAATCTAGAAGACATTCATATCAAGCATGTTATGAGAGGAACTAACGGCTGCAGGACAGATCATTGCTTAGTGTGATCAATCATGTCCATTAGGGTTGTGTTGAAACTTCACAAACGACCCAAATCAGTCTGAAGATGGTACATCAAATGCCTTCAGACCCCTAGACACCATGAAGCCCTCCAAACACATCTCAGCAAGAAACTTGCCAGTCTTAGGATTAAAAACAATAACACTTGTGTTGAGGAAGACTGTCAGTGTCTAAAGGAAACCATCCATGAGGCTTGCACAGAATCAACTGGCTTTATCAACTAATGCCATCAGGACTGGTTTGACAAAAACAACAGTGAGATCAAAGCCCTTCTTAATTGTAAAATAAATGTGCATGACTGGCACATTTCTGTGACTAGCAGAACCATCCTATCTAGTCAGAAGCAGGGGACTTTTCAGCAGTTTAAAGCTGAAGCCCAGAGAAAGATTCAAGAAATCAAAAACAAATGGTTGGAAGACAAGGCAAAAGAAATCCAACAATTTGTTGACAGTCATGACATCCAGAACTTCTTCAGTGAAATTCAGGCTGTGTATGGACCATGCTCTTGAGGACTCATCCCACTTATATCTGATGATGGTAGTATACTCCTCAAAGATGACAAGTCCATCAAAAGCTGGGAGAAAGAGCACTACAAAAATATTCTGAACCAAGAATAGGTGGTAACTGATGAAACCATCTAATCTATGCCACAGCATCCAGTAAGGGAAGCACTTGTCAGTCTACCAACCTCTGAAGAAGTCTGCCAGGTGGTAAGACAGATGAAGAACAACAAAGCATCTGATCTGATGGCATGCCAGCTGAGGCCTTCAAAGTTGATGGAGAAACTATGGCCAACAAGCTCCATAAACTGTTTCTTAAAATCTGGAACACTGAGGAAATTCCTACAGACCTAAAGAATGTCAATATTGTCACCATTTGTAAAAGGGAGGTAAGTCTGACTGTGGAAACTATTGAGGTATCACCCACTTCTCCATCACTGGGAAGATTGTCGCTTGAATTCTGCTGAACTGGCTGCTCCTTCTTGCTGAGGAAATCTTTTGCAAGTCTCAATGAAGCTTCAGACCATCAAGAGGCACCATGGCCATGATCTTTGTGCCCTGAAAGATACAGGAAAAATGCTGAGAACAACACCAGGAACTGTATATGGCCTCTACTGATTTAGCCAAAGCCTTCAACTGTGTTAACTGTGAGGATCTATGGAAGATCTTATTGAAGTTTGCCTGCCCAGGAAAATTTATCATCATCCTAAGATTCCTTCATGACCAGATGACTGCCTCCACCCCATGCAGTGGCTCTGCTACGGAGCTCTTTACCATTCAAACTGGTATCAAGCAGGGCTACGTGATCACACCAATTCTGTTTTTCATCATTCTTGTGGTCATCAAGATACTCATCCACGACCATCTGCACATGGTTTTAACATCAAGTACAGGAGGGACAGGAACCTTTTCAATCATTCCTGCCTCCTGCCAATACCAAAGTTACTTCAGCCTTGATTGTGGAACTTCAGTACAGCAATGACTGTGCTGTAATTGCACATACAGAGGAGGACCTACAAACAGCTTCTCTCAAGTATGCCAGTGCCTGGGACTGACCCTTAAACATCAGAAAAACAAAGGTGCTTCAGCAACCTGCTCCAGGCCACTCACTCCCCTAGCACACAGCCTCATTGATAGACAGGAGCTGGAGAATGTTGAACACTTTGCATACCTGGGTAGCCATCTCTCAAGAAAGCCAACATCAACAAGGAGATCTAGTATAGGATATGTTGTGCCAGCCCTGCTTTCAGACCAATAAATAAATCATTGTGTGTTCAATGATCATGACATCAGGATTTGAACATAGCTCCTACTATATAATCCCAACTATTCTCTATGGCGGTGAAACATGGGTGACATACAGGGATGACCTGAAAAGCCTGGACCACCATCACCAGCACTGCCTTCAAAAGATCCTTGGCATAAAGTGGGAGGATCATCACACAAATGGTCAGTGTTCTCACTGATGCTAATACCACCATTATGGAAGCACTGATTATACAACATCCGCTGTTGTGCACAGGGTACTGTGTGCACATGCCTGATGCCCCTTTAATGGTATATATTTTCTTGAAGAATTCAGCACCATCGACATATCTGAAGCAAGCATTTGCTAATCAAAATCAGCTAAGGCTTTCACCCCAATGATATCTGATATTCCACAGGAGGCTGATATTTTATTTGATACCAGCGGAGATCCAGATTGCATCAAAACAAGTTGCTCTCCAATTAGGCTGATCTTTCCAGGTCTGTGGGATAATCAGAGACCACAGAGTAGATCATATCCTATGCTACAAGATTTTTATTTTGTCTACATTAATCAACCCATAAATCCTGTTTTCTTATCTTTCCTAAACCACACTATTATATTAGGTAGATCTCATGCCCTCAAGAATGTATCAATACTCTTAAGCATAGCTGCTTTATTTTAGGGGTTAGTGACCTGAGCACAATTTTAGCTGCTGACTTAATAGTGATATACCATATTTACTCAAACACAAAATGAGGCTCCCCCCACCTAATTGATGCAGAGAAAAAAAAGCATCTCATCTTATAATTGCAACAAAGAAATGTCAATACATTGTCTATCATTACATTTCTACCAAAACCAACAAGTGCTCAACAACAGAAACTAACATTAGGCAAACATACTGATGGAAACCTATCACAAGAATAGGTTAGTATAGCCCATCTGAATAAAGCATATGGTAGTGCCCATTAAGTGCAGCCCCCACGATGATTGACTCTTTTACAAGTCATGGTGAGCCACAAGATTGCATACAGTTTACCCAGAATACTTCTGTCACTCCCTTTCTCAGTCTGATGCATACGATTAGTGTGGCCCTGCTCTCCATGAAGTGAAGCCAGACCAGGCTGTCCTGCACTTTGTCTGTATATACATTTTTGGAGCATCCCAGGACTTGTGACAAGAACACCAGGTTCCAGTCATGAGTCAAAGGGTGGTGGCAATTAGCACATGGATCTTTTGCGGTGGGTATCTGAAGTACACACTCATACTGAGAAGTGCTGAGCTGTGGGGTCACCATGGCTTGAAATGTTGTTGACTCTCATGGGGCCTAGGCCAATGAACTATATGGTAGAGCATAAGCCTTTGGATTTGGATTGGCATCACGCATAGTTTGTTTTAGGTAAAATCAACAAGACTGGGGACATCTGAACCCCAAGCTTTTGGGTCCTGGTACCTGCACATAAGATACCTGCCTGGATTTGGGGAGTATTCAAAGCCCCATACTGATGGATCTGGTAGGGAGAATTCTTGTCTAACTGTACAGCTACACAAAATTGGCAAAAGAACTCTTCTGTGTTGAATTTTGGAGCTCAACTACTGGGTTTTTCCCAATTGAATCTGGAACTGAGTTGGCCCTTGAAACGATTTTTAAAACAGCTTTTACTATGTATAAGTATGTGCTGAAGTGCTGATCAAATGTGTGCTTATGGAATACTTAAAACTTGCAGCAGTTTCAAAAACAGATATCATGCATTACTTCTGGATAAACTAAGTGCATGAGTTCTATATGCAGATTGCTACAGCCATGATTAATTTCAAGGTTATTACTTTCAAATCCTCTCTTGTGTGTGCGCAAGGAGAGCAGGGTCTGACTGGAAGAAGAGGGGAAAGATATTGCTAGGGGAAAGAGTTGGGGGAAAGCAGAGAGCAAAGGGTGACTTGACCCCCTCAGATTTATTTTCCCTGCTGTAGTAGTGGGGAGAGAGGGATACAAATTTAAGGCAAACCTCCAATAATTAGATTCTATACTTGGAAAATTGTAAGAAATGTATACGTTTTCTATATATGAAATCTAATTATTGGGAGGTTGTTTTAGAATCAAGATCATCTTCTATTCTGGTAAATATGATGGTTTGCAAGAAAATAGGCACAACCAGGTATAATTCTGATGGGATATTACCACATACTGGCTCCATCATCAGATCAGAAGGCTTCTGGAAGTTTTGTAGGCATCCACTGAAGGATGGCCACCACTGCACAAGCAACTGGTTTCAGCTCTACTTAAAGACCCTTGAGGGTTTGGGATAAAGCTACCCATAACTTTGCATCTTCATTCCTAAACTCTCTTTCTGAATGATGCGCCAGCTCATTTACCTATGTCTCTTTAATATAAAATATTGAACCCTCAGCTCTAGATGGTTTCTCCCAGATTTCTTCTGTTTCTTATTTTCCTCAGCTTCACAGTGAAGCCTCTTTCCCTTACTCCTAACACTTTAAAGGCAGGGTGGAGAAAGCTGTTATATTTTACTTGAGCAACTGTTCCCACCAAACACATGCCCTGCAGGCAGGCAGCTGTAACTGTATCAGGCGTTAAAGTGGTGTTTGTTAAATAAAGCTTTTCAAAATGAATTTTGAATTCTCCTCATGGGTCTCCCATGCTCTTGAGAGCACTTGTTATGCCATTTTCCCAAAATATATTTATCAACACAAGGAGCTAAAGAGCCACTCCTGTTGATTTTATCTTCTGAATTGCTGGTTATGTCTCTTATGTACCCTAAATTAAAATAATCTTAGGCAAATGGGTTGTAAGTCCATTACTCCAGGTTGCTATAACTCCTGCCTCCAATACTGAGCTAGAATCTATCCTAGTATTTGGGGTCCTATCTAAGGTTCCAAATTGTTAGTGAAATTCTTGCTGTTACACAATGATAATGGATATGGAACTTAAAAAGGTAGTATATTCCCCCCAAACCAGTGGCCGAGCCACAAGCTACATGCATGTTAACTCAACAATATAAAAACCTGAAACTTCTCATCTCATAGGTTAGCCAATTTAGAGCAATCAGAATGTATGAGACACTACTTACATCTCAGTCTGACCAGACTGCAACATGTACTGATCACCACAGATCCTGGTTTTCTCTGTTAAAAAATCCAAACTTCTGTGTTAAAAAATCCCAAATTCTCCGATTAAAAAACCCCAGATCTGCATTTTTCCACGATGAAAATGAAACACCACTATATATATAGGTATCAGTTGAACACAATGTTTTATTGATATATTTACAATTTTAAAGCAATTTGAAAGCCTATCAGTGCCTCAATCATTATAATAAAAAGAAGTCTAAATACCTATACCTAAATACCTATATAGTTTGCATTTGGTTTTTTTGTTTTTTTATCATGGAAAAATCAGGGCTCCTCCTGCCTCCTTCAGTCACCAGGATGCACATCCAGCTGCGTCTGCTCCCACTCCAGCTGCTTTGTGGCACTGAGCCACCCTGATACACTGGTGTCCTGCCCCTCCCCATGCCATTATCCCTCACCCCCAACACTCAGTCCCCTCCCCACCCAGTCCTGCCAATGCCCTTCACTCCCAACACACAGCCCCCCACAGCCCTGATAATGCCCTTCATTCCTGACCCACAACCCCCTGGCCCTGCTGATGGCTCCTCACACCTGGTCCACAGCGCCCCCCCCCACTCCCTCCAAGCCCTGCTCATGCCCCTCACTGCCAACTCATTCCTTCCCATCCCTAGCCCCCCAGTGTGTGAGGAAGGGGCTGGGGGGTGGGGAATGAGGTGGATGTGTGGGGAAGGAGGGGGACACAGACAATGAGTTGGGACTGGGGAGGGCACATGCCCCCACCAGATTTCTGTACCCACAATGGGGTGAGGGTCATGGGGCTGCAGACAGGTTGGAACAGCTCTGGGCAGAAGCCACCTCCACAGCCCAGTAGGTGCAACCTGGTGTGGGAGGGAGTGTTGCACTGCCATGACCTCTAGGTTGATGGCAGTGGCAGCAGTTCAGGGTTGTGCACCCACCACTGCTGCCAGGTGGGCAGGGGATTCCTCACCTTGGTGGCCATGGCAGCACAGTGCTCACTCCCACAACAGGTCCTTCCCACTGGGCCACCGAAGTGGTTTCTGCCTGGAGCTGATCTGGCCCAGGTGCAGCCCTGTGCCCCACTGTGGGCACAGACATCTGGGGGAGTAAATGCTTCCCACCTCCCACAATGCATTGCCTGTGCTCCCCCACCCCATGCTCCCCCACCCCTCCATGCTGCCCTGCCATATCCCTGTGTCCCTCCTTCCCCCATGTGTCACTTGTGTCCCCCCACCCCTACCCCCATAGACTTACCCGGAGAGAGCTGTGGCTGTACCACACTGCCTGGCTACCATGTGCATGTGTGCACGTGCACATGGCGCTTCTTGCCCCCTACATCTTGCTCTCCCCCAACCCTGAGCAGTCCCTTGCAGGCTGGAACTCAGCCAGCCTGCAGGGGGAAACCACAATTTCCCATGTTTTCCTGCATTTTTCTCCTTTAAAAGAGAAAAATCTGGATTTTTCTTCTTTAAAGGAGAAAATCCTCATTTTTCTCCTTAAAGGAGATAATCTATGTTATTCCATGGCAAAAAGAAAACTTGGATCCCTGCAGGTCAGACCAACCTGATTGCCTTTTACGATCAGGTCACAAAAGCATTGGATGCAGGTGTTGCCGTGGATGTAGTCTTTCTGGACTTCAGCAAGGCCTTTGACACTGTCGACCACCCCATCCTTATTAAAAAACTAGGTGACTGTGGCATCGATGCCTGCATGGTCAGATGGATTGTGAATTGGCTGAAGGGTCATACTCAGAGGGTGGTGGTGGACGGGTCATATTCGACCTAGGGGGAAGTGGGCAGCGGAGTCCCCCAGGGCTCCATTCTTGGGCCCACGCTGTTCAATTTCTTTATCAGTGATTTGGACGACGGGGTGAAAAGCAACCTGTTCAAATCTGCTGATGATACCAAAATTTGGGGTGAGGGTGGCACGCTAGTAGGGAGGGAAAGACTGCAGAAAGACCTGGATAGGTTGCAGGGGTGGGCTAACAAAAACAGGATGCGTTTCAATACTGACAAGTGCAGGGTGCTGCACTTGGGCAGTAGCAACCGGCAGCATGCTTATAAGATGGGAAACTCCCTTCTTGAGAGCACGGAGGCAGAAAGGGATCTTGGAGCCATCATTGATTCCAAGATGAACATGGGCCAACAATGCGAGGTCACGGTCAGCAGGGCTAACCGGACCTTATCGTGTACCCACAGGTGCATCTCAAGTAGGTCCAAGGAGGTGGTCCTCCCCCTCTACGCAACACTGGTCAGGCCACAGTTGGAGTACTGTGTCCAGGTCTGGGCACCCCATTTCAAGAGGGATGTGGACAACATTGAGAGGGTCCAAAGGAGGGCCACCCCCATGATCCAGGGACAGCAGGGCAGACCCTATAATGAGAGACTATGGGACCTGAACCTGTTCAGCCTTCACAAGAGAAGGCTGAGGGGGGACCTGGTGACCATCTATAAACTCACTAGGGGGGAGCAGAAGGGTTCGGGGGAGACCTTATTTCCCCTAGCGCCCCCCGGGATAACAAGGAATAACGGCCACAAGTAGTTGGAGAGTAGGTTTAGATTAGACATCCATAGGAACTACTTCACAGTTAGGGCGGCTAGGATCTGGAACCAACTTCCAAGGGAAGTGGTGCTAGCTCCTACCCTGGGGATCTTTAAGAAGCGGCTTGATGCCTACCTGGCTGGGGTCATTTGAGCCCATTTTTCTTCCTGCCCAGGAAGGGGGTCGGACTTGATCTACAAGGTCCCTTCCAACCCTACTTCTATGATTCTATGATTCTATGATCAGATACTCACAAGTGGAATGGGCAGCCAGTGTGAGTAGCACCACCACAAAGGGAAGCACTGGGGGCCCCGCAGCTCAGGGCCTGGGAAAGGGGCAGGAGAAAATAGAGTGGGAGATCAGACAGGAAGCAGAAAACAGAGCAGGAGATTAGGTAGGAAAGCAGCAGATCAGTGGAGGATGGAGGTCGACATGGCACTTGGAGAGGGTGTGGAGCTACCTTCTGGCATGCCTCCTGACGTTCCCATTACTGCCTGTTAGACCAATAAATGAATACTACATCTAAATAGAAATGTCCAGGTCTCTTTCGTGTTACAGCCTGTAGCATACTTCTCAGGATTCAGGGCCAGGTTAGCAGATGGGTGGTTCTGTCTCCATTAGACAAGTAACCCCAACCACCATCATTGCCACCACCACCACTGTTTGCCTTTTTCTCTTGGGTTCAGTGGTCGTGGACCACCGACCTTTGGAGGCTCTCTGACTTGTGCTTTCAGATTAATTAAATCATATTCTGATGCTGTCCATCAGCTGAATCTGAGATACTTCGTCTGAGAGCCTGAAAGTGCCAAGTGTCTAGGTATCAGGGATCTCCAAGGAGCACAGCAGGAACATGTACGCCAGCATAGGATGGTATTAAAGTCAGGGGATATTACTTACATGCTTGATGTTCGTGGTTATAGACATGGTTACATGTACTTCTCTTGTAACCTCAGGTTTAACTTCTTAGAGGTTCCACACCTGTGTCACTCACCTTATATTAGGATCTGTGCTTGCGTGATGCTGACAAATCAGAGCCCCAGACCATCTGCTTACACACCAACGCAGCCATCATTATACTACTTTCCCTCTTGTTATCATGAAATATCTCCACCCAGCCAGCAGTGTTGTAGCTGTTTATGACTACCCTGCCTCATGTTTCTGGGAGATCATTGCCTCACCTCTGTATCAATAGCTTATATAACTATAGCAGATTAGCAGAGCTCAGGCTTTTCTGTCACCAATTCCATAGCGTTCTTACAATTCATCCCTAAAACATGCCCTGCAAGTTTGGAATGAAATAGGCCATCGGAACAATTCTTTGTCTGCTCATGAGAAACTTGTTGGAACTACTCATTTTTCCTTAATGTCACATGGAATAATTTGGTTCTGTCATTACACTGATATGACTTTTAGAATTGGGTTCCAAGTATAAAACAAATCAGCTTAAATACAATATTTTGTCACATACCATGTACACCCTTATCTGAAAATTAGCAATAAAAAATTGGAATTTGTGTCTTCCAAAGGGACACTCCTCCCCCATCCCAACCCTAGTCAGACCCTCTAGCCATCTGCCAGGTACACATCTAGGTGAGCATGTTCCATGGCAGGTAAGAGTCTGCCCATCCATTCCTGCACAAACTTGTTCTCCTTTTTAAATTTATTCTGCCCTCCCAAAACAAAGTACAGGTGGTAGGCTAATAGATATGGCAAATGTTAGCTCAGCTCAAAGGAACAAGCAAAAGAATCATTACTTTACTGAGACTGTAAAGTTTGCAGTAGATATCTGAAGAGCAGGTCACTTGAAAATTTATCTACGTAGGCAACACACACAGAGTAATGGAAATGCACTGCAAAAAAGACAATTTCCTTCCACCATGGTCTATCAAATTCCAGTGAAGTGTTTGTTCTCTATGGTTCATAATTGCTAACCATTTTTCTCCTTATGCTCTTGCAGTCTCTTCATTATTTCTTTATTGTTCCTCTTATTGTGAGGTCTTAGCAGCTTTGATTACACAGAGAGCAACGTAGTGAGTTCTTCATCGTACCTGCAGTTAAGGGAGAAGACAACCTTGTGGGGGTGAATATGAATGAGGAAGAAAAGAGTCAAGTCCTTAGGGAGCTCACTTTTAAAAGACAGGAATGTGACTAGGCTACATATAAACTTCCCAAGAATGCAGCTCCTATATACAGACATGAAGGTGCTCCCTCCTTTTTTGTCTGTGAAGGATTTGGAAAAGACTGTTTCATTGTCTGTCTGTTTTTTGGAGTATTGTCACTAAGGGGAATTTACAGAGAAGGGATAAACCCAGGCTCACAGGTTGCTCAGAAGAAGTGTTTCAGGAGACCAGGATTTTAGAATTAGATGCAGTAGTGGTTGCCTGTGTGTGTGTGTGTGTGTGTGTGTGTGTGGGAGGGGGAGGGGGAGGGGGGCAACAGTTAAAGAGTCTCATCTCAAGCTTTCAACAAGAGGTTTGCTCTCCTCAATGCCATCCAACCTCAGTTGTGCAAATAGCTGTAGGGAGAAGGCAATCCTGATCAATGCAAGCTTGCATTGTCTGTGATCTCATCTGACAAGCAATTTACATTTCTCCATCCCTTTTTAAAGATGGAGGGAAGTGCATTAGCCTAATCAAAATAATGTCCTTATTATGATAAACTTAATAAGCTAGGAGCTCATCTTAATTAATTCGTTTTAAATTAGTTTCTATAAAGGGATCTTGGTTTGAATTCAGGACCTCAGATTAACAGGTTAATGTTTACAAAGTATGTTAAATATATGGAAGGAGAAGTAGTTGGCCTGGAGTTAAAGCTTAGCACTGGACTTTGTCTTGAGGAGTTTGTCATCGTGGCTGGAGCAGGAGAACCTGAATCAATAATATCATTAGTTTTATGGCTGCCTATAGGAGAGAGTATGGAGTAGTAAGTAAAGCATAGTTTAGCAAGTAAGTGTTGCTTACTTTCAAAGATTTGCTGACTGCCCTTAAACAATTCTTTCTTGACCTCTGTTCATTTCTCTGTAAAGTCAGACTAACAACACTGAACTACTTCAGTAGAGGTTGTGAGCTTGGATTATGCTTGCCATGTTCTGAGAAGTCTTTGGTGAAAGATGCCAGAAACAGATAGTGGATTATCATTAGTGGGTACATCTCCATGAGAAGCTTTACTATGAAGTAGAGCAAAGTACTGCTCAGTAACCATTACTGTCTATATGTGCAGATGTTTACTGCGCAGTAATTTGTTCCACTCTGGAGTTAATTTGCTACCTGCAAATACAAGTAGCAAATTAGCTCCCAAGTAGTTACTGGGCAGTAACACACGTGTAGATGCTGACTGAAGCAAATTTACTCCAAGTCAGCCCCACCACCAGGGGGCCACCTAAAGGCTAACCCCTAGGCCACAAGGCTGTGAGTTTCTCTAGCCCCAGGGCTGAGATGGCTCTTTACCTGCCCCAGCCCTTGGCTCTTAAAAGTCTGCGGGGACACTGGAGCCCTGGGACACCTGCAGCCAGCCTCTGGCCACTGAATCACACAGCAGAGGCCCCAGGCCAGCACTGGGCCCAGGCACATTATCACTACACAGCTGACTGTCCCACTCCATCTGCAGCGCTGGGTGCTGCACGCACCTTTCCGGGACTGGCAGCACCTAGACTGTCACATGCAGGACCAGTGGGCCATTGAGGGAGCAACACTGCCATCATCCTTGACACCACACACCATCTCCCAGGGCTGGAACTAGTCCCAGGAGGAGACTACAGACTTCGTGACATGGGGTGAGGCTGAGCTCCTCAGCCGGTTTGCCAGGAGTCAGCACCCCAACGCATATGTGTATGAGGGCCACTCAGGCCTCATGCAGGAGTGCAGGCATGACTGGTCAGGGTATCATTGCTGCATAAATCTCAAGGCCTTGCAAACACAGCGGATCACCATCAGTGACCACAACTGATGGTTGGGGGCTGCCCGCAAGTCCATGCCCTTTATGTAACAGCTGGATGACATCCTCATGCCCCAGGACCCTGGCCAGAGCCATGCTATCTACTTCAACACGTATGGCCTGCCTGAGCCTCTGCTGCAGCCTGGCACCCACGGTAATGCATCAGCAGGGGAAGGGCCCTTCAGGCTGCTAGGAGCCCAACCCACCATGCTTCCCATCCTCAGCCTTATTGAGCAACTCCAGCAGCCCAAGCCAGCACCTGCCCACCAGCTCTAGCTGCACAGCTCCGCCTAGGAGGCCAGGGCAGCCATGGCACCACTGGCCCTCAGCAGCTCCAGACCCTTCCCAAAGGGGGCCTCTGCCCAGGCATTCAGGCACTGTGCCCCTGTGTCCCAGGACACTTTGCTGAGAGCTGCACATCCTCACCAGCAGTGGGGACAGACTTAGGCCACTGGGCCCGCCTGCCACACCCACACAGTAAGCCTCACTCTGGGGGGAGGGCCCTCTTTGCCTCTGCCCCGCTCCCTGCCTTGCCCAGCTGCATGCCCCTGGCCTCCAGGTTCCCCCCCTGCACAGCAGGCAGGGAGGCAGGATGCAGTGCAAAACTTTACTGAGCAGCTTGTACCCCCTCAGGTAGGCAGGCATGGGCCTCTCACAGGTGGAAGAATGTGTCAATGCCAGCAGGAATGTCATCCTTGACTGCAGGGGGCAGGGATGTGCAGCACAGCCACCGGTAGACCTCCAGGTGGTGGTGAAGGCTGCAGGAGAGTGCAGGCTTTCCCACTTCACCGTTGAAGCTGAGGGTCCCACACCAGGTTCTCAGGTGCACCTGGGTCACCACAGCAAGCAGCAGCAGAAGGGCATAGTGGGTTGGGCACCCCTTGGTTCATGCAAACAGCTCATTGCTTCATACCTAGGACACTTTCAGCAAGGGCGCCATCAGGGTGCAAGGCCAGCATGGGGGGGGGCAGGGAAGAGGGCTGTCTCCAGTGGGCTGCTCCAGCCAGACTGTTTGGGGGAAGGGTGGGGTGCCACCAGCTCTGCAACCCAGCTAGCCAGGACCCCCTCACCCCACTAGCCCATTTGCACAGGAGACAGGTTGGCCTGCAGGAGGAGAGGGAGAGGGGGTGTGAATCTGGAGCCATGGCAGCAGGTGTTCCCATGAGCCAGGCCTGTCCTGGCCTGGAAAGGCGCAGGGAAGGCACGCTGTCCACAGCCAGCACCCAGTGTCCCACCTGCCCCTGTAGAGTGAGCGAGTGGCCCACCTGCCTCTATAGGCTGACTTACCATGGGTCCATGGGCACCTGTGTATGCACAACCTCCAATCTGAAGCTAGGCCGTGCACAGCCCCCTGGTATAGAACATGTTGTCTCATAAATGTTGCAATCTCTCACAAACAGCCTCTTTCTCCTAGCTCTGCAGCTGCATGCAGGGGAGAGACACCAACTGCCAGCCAGGATGCACCTTCAGGGTCACCACCAATCTTGGCCAGGGCCTTGTGTTTGCACTGGCTCCAGCAGAGGAGTACCCAGGGCCGGACCTGGCTGCTGGACTGGCTGGTCATGGTGACTGAGCAGCTGGTGGACTCACAGGCCCAGCGCACAGAGGATGTCACGCACAGGAGAGGGATACACATAGGGTGGACCAGGAGTTTTGGAACAGGCTCCTGGCCTTGGAGGAGAGGCACCTGGAGGTCCAGAAGTGGCAGGCTGCCATGGTGGCCAGAGTAGTGGAGGCCATGGAGGAGGACCACTATGTGCTGGATACTGTCCTGGCCCTGGTGGTTGCTTTCATGCTGTCTGCAGCCATAGACCCACCTGCCCCCTCACAGCCACACACCACCCATCAGCAGGCTCCCCAGTGGGCCTAAGCTGAGATGCAGTAGCACCTCCACTGGCCAGGTGCCCCTGCTCCAGCTCCCACCCTGGGTCCCCTCCCAGCCAGCCCTCCCACCTGGGCCCTTCCCTGCCACTTCCCCAGCTCCATGTAGCAGGAGCTGCCTGAAGGGGGGCCAGCACCATGTGCAAACCCTGCTCGCCCAGCCTTCTGGCTGCAGGAGGGGAATCCACCTACGCTGACAGAGCAGCAGCCACCTTTGCCAATAGGCAAGCCCCACACCTACTGGGCTTGCTGCAGCGTGCACAACTGTGGAGGTATAGCCAGAGGCCAGAGTACTGGACACCTGTTCCTAGGCTCCACCCCTTAGGTGCTCCCACCCTATGGCCCACCCAGCAAGAGAGCACACACAGCGTGGCCTGAGCAAAGTTTGCATGAGGAAGAGGATGCTTTATAGGTGGTGGGTGGGGTGGGTGGTTGAAGGGCTCTTTGGGAGGGGGGAAGGGGCCTCGTGGTTTGGGACAGAGAGGGGTGAGGTCTGTTGTTGGGAATGGAGGACAGTAGTATGTTTCTGGAGCAAAATAAAGTGATTTTCTAAGATTTTCTAAGATTTCATAGATTGTAGAGTCAGAAGAGACCCAATGGATCATCGTGTCCGACCCCCTGCCCCTGGCAGGAAAGAGGACCGAGGTTAGACAATCTTGGGGATAGCTCTATCAAGTCTTCAGTCAGCGCAGATGTAGTTAGGGATCTTCTGGAAGGGCTAGACATTTTTAAATCTGGAGGTCCAGATGCCTTCCACCCAAGGGTGTTGAGGGACCTGGCAGAGGTCATCGCGGAGCCCTTGCCCCGGCTGTATGAGCATTCGTGGTCATCTGGCCAGGTGCTGGGGGATTGAAAACTGGCTAATGTGGTCCCAATTTTCAAGAAGGGGAGGAAGGAGGACCCAAGTAATTATAGGCCTGTAAGCCTCACCTTGGTGCTCAGGAAGATCTTGGAGAGAATCATCAAGGAGCACATCTGTGGGGGGCCTGCAGGGGAGATCATGCTCAGGGGCAATCAGCACGGGTTCATCAAAGGCAGGTCCTGCCAGACCAACCTGATGGCCTTTTATGAACAAGTAACTAAATCCTTGGATGATGGTGTCGCTCTGGACATAGTCTTTCTAGACTTTAAGAAGGCCTTTGACACTGTCTCTCACCCCATCCTCATCAATAAATTAAGCGACTGCGGCATTGATGCCTGCACAGTTGGATGAGTAAAAAATTGGCTGATGGGGTGCACCCAGAGAGTAGTGGTGGACAGGTTGTACTCAACCTGGGAAGATATGGGCAGTGGGGTACCCCAGGGCTCGGTCCTCGGGCCTGCACTGTTTAACATCTTCATCAGCAACTTGGACGAGGGGGTGGAAAGCACGCTGTCCAAGTTTGCTGATGACACTAAGATGTAGGGTGAGGTGGACACACTTGAAGGGAGAGAGAGGCTGCAACTAGATTTAGACAGACTATAAAAGTGGGCAGATGAGAATAGGATGGGGTTCAACATAGACAAATGCAGGGTGCTGCACCTTGGGAGAAGGAATCCACAGCATACATACAGACTGGGGAGTTCTCTTCTTGAAAGCACAGAGGCAGAAAGGGATCTTGGAGTCATTATTGACTCCAAGATGAACATGAGCTGCCATACCTTGTCACGCATCCAAAGGTGCAAGCTGGTCCAGAGAAGTGATACTCCCCCTCTATGCGACTTTGGTCAGTCTGCAGTTGGAGTACTGCGTCCAGTACTGGGCACCGCACTTCAAAAGGGATGTGGCCAGCCTGGAGAGGGTCCAGAGGAGGGTCACCCGCTTGGTGAGAGGGCAGCAGGACAGGCCCTATGAGGAGAGACTGAAGGACCTGAACCTGTTCAGCCTCAGCAAGAGGAGGCTGAGGGGGGACCTGGTGGCTGCCTACAAGCTCATCAGGGGAGATCAACAGCAAATAGACAGAGCCCTTTTCTTCCCAGCACCACGTGGGGTGACGAGGAACAATGGTCATAAGTTGATGGAGAATAGGTTTAGGTTAGAGATCAGAAGGCAATATTTTACAGTTAGGGTGGCCAAAATCTGGAACCAACTTTCCAAGGAAGTGGTCCTCACCCCTACCTTGGGCAAATTCAAGAGGAGGTTGGACGATCACCAGTCTGGGGTCTTGTGAACCCAGTATTCATTCCTGCCTGTGGCAGGGAGTCAGGCTAGATGATCTGTTCAGGTCCCTCCTGACCCTAGCTACTATGAAACTGTGAAACTATAGATGACCCCAGCCAGGTGAGGCTCCTCTTGAAGACCTCCAAGTTAGGTGATAGCACCACCTCTCTTGGCAGCCCATTCCAGACTCTGGCCACCCTTATTGTAAAAAAATTCTTCCTAATGTCTAACCTAAATCTACTCTCCACTAGTTTGCACCCATTATTCCTAGTTACTCCCTGGGGCGCTCTGGTAAACAGTGCATCCCCAATTCCCTGCTGTCCTCCCCTGATAAATTTATAGGCGGCTACAAGGTGACCCCTCAGCCGTCTTTTGTATAGGCTGAAGAGATCCATATCTCTCAACTTCTCCTTATAGGGTCTTTCACGGAGAACACTAATTATGCGAGTGGCCCTCCTCTGAACCCTCTCCAGATCCTCCGTGTCCCTCTTGAAGTGAGGTACTCAAAACTGGACACAGTACTCCAGCTGCAGCCAGACTAATGCCGCATAGAGGTGGAGCATCACCTCTCTCCATCTGTTGGTCATGCATCTGCTAATACATGACCAGGTGTGCTTAGCTTTGTTGATGGCCTCATTACACTGCCAACTCTTTTTCATCTTGGAGTCAACTATGACTCCAAGATCTCTCTCAGGCTCTGAGCTGCTCCCCCAACCTGTAGGTGTGCTGGGGATTCCTCCTTCCTAGGTGGAGTACCTTACATTTATCTTTGTTGAATTGCATCCTATTATGTTCTGCCCATTGATCTAACCTGTCCAGGTTGGCCTTTATCTGTTCTCTGCCTTCCAGTGTGTTAACTTTCCCCATAATTTGGTATCATCCATGAACTTGGAGAGGGTGCTCACCACGCCCTCATCCAAATCGCTGATGAAGATATTAAATAACACTGTCCCAAGGACTGAACCCTGTGGGACCCCACTGCCCAGCTCCATCCAGGCCTAGAATGACCCATCAACCACCACTCTCTGGGTATGGTCCCTAAGCCAGTTAGCTACCCACCTGACTGTGCAGGCATCCACTCCATAGCCCATTAGCTTCCCTATGAGAATAGGGTGTGAAACTATGTTGAAGGCCTTCCTAAAATCCAGGTAGATGACATTAGCCTCAGCTCCTGTTTCAAGGCAGTGTGTGACCTGGTCATAAAAGGCTATGCAGTTTGTCAGGCAGGATCTACCTGTGACAAACCCATGCTGGTTTCCTTTCAGCATCGTTTCCCCCGCTGGGCTTCACAAATATGCTCTTTGATGATTTTTCTAGTATTTTCCCAGGGATAGAGGTAAGACTGACTGGCCTAAAGTTAGCTGGCTCCTCCCTTCTCCCCTTCTTAAAAATGTGCACCATGTTGGCCCTTTTTCTATTCCTCAGGGACCTGGCTGGAGCACCTTGAGAGCTCAAATAGCCATGCCAGTGGTTCAGCAATGACACTGGGCAATTGCTTCAGCGCCCGTGGATGGAGGTCATCTGGGCTGGCTGACTTGTACCCATACAGCCCTTCCAAGTGCTCCTTAACTAAGTCAGTACTAACCTTTGGAGGTCTGGTGCCTTTTGGACTACTGTCTATGCTCAAGGTGGGGGATTGTCTTGGTCAGTACTTAGGAATACTGAAACAAAGAACTCATTGAAGAGCTCCACCTTTTTCCCTGCATCAACTACCAACTGACCTGATTTGTCCTGCATGGGCCCTATGCTACTCTGTGCCTTCTTTTTGCTTGCTATGTATCTGTAGAAGGATTTTTTATTGTCCTTAATTGTTGTAGCCAGCCTAAGCTCCAGTCCTGCCTTGTTCTGCCTAACTGACTCCCTGCAATAGCATTCCAGGGTGGTGTATGCCTCCTTGGTAGCTGCCTCCTGCTTCCACTGCCTATACATCTCTTTCTTTCTTCGCCCCCAGTCTTTCCTGAAGCACCCTGTTCAGCCAGGGGGGGCTTTTTTTATCCCCTTAGCCCCTTTCCTTCATAAGGGGAGAGACTGCATTTGTGCCCCAAGGATTATTCCCTTGAGAAACTTCCAACCCGCTTGGACCCCATTTGCTTGATGCTCTTGAGTTTTGCCACCTCACTAACTAGGTTTCTAAGTTTACTAAAGTTGGGAAACATTTTCTAAAAGCTGACCCCTGATGCACAGGGGGATGCACTGGGGGAAGCCCTGGGCAAGTAACCCCACTGCCACTTCCACAACCATGTACCCAGAACATGGTGTGCTCCAGCTCATCCTGAAGGGTGCTATATACCCCCAGAACTGCTTTCCCAGAAGTCATCTTGCCCATACTGAAGAGGTGGCTGATATAAGCTAGGTGGGGAGGCATGACCAGCTTGAGCAGGTCAATGGTCAGCCAGGTGTCCACAGGGAGGGGCCACCACATGGTGGTGGCCTGCCACTCCATGAGTGGGCAGAGTTCCTCAAGGAGCTCTTGGAAGGTGGGCCAGGTCATCCAGAAAGACTCCAGCCACTGTTCATGATCACAGGTGCTCTGGATGATGTGCAGCCACCAGTAGTGGCTAGCCAGGTGGGCCCGGAGGTGGCAGTGCTCAAACGCCATGAGTGCTTGGATGGCACAGGTGGTGGTGTCCAGGTGTGTGTCATTAGTGTCCCTGCCAGGATCCAGACACCAACACAGGGTCTAAGTGGCAGCAGAATGGTGCCAGGGATCCTGGCCCAGTGGCCACACCATATGGCGGGGCTACCAAGGCTGAGACTGACCTGAGTCAGGTGGCAGTCACCACAGGGGTGAAGCAGAGCAACCAGAGTGGTGAATTGGAGTCCAAAATACTAGACATCACTCCAGGAACCTGGGGGTGGAGCAGCCATCACATGGTGAGCACAGGCTCTGATGACAGAGCTGCAGCATGCTGGCACAGCACTCTGCAGGCTTCTCTGGGCCAGGGATAAAGGTAGCCAGGGAGCAGCATGTGGCTTTCAAAGATGGCACCCAGCTGCAGGCAGCTGTAGACAGAGGCTCCACCTTACCTTGGCTGCTCCAGGGAGCAGCATGTGGCTTTTAAAGATACTGGACATCACTCCAGTAGGACAGAGGCTCCACCTTACCTTGGCTGCTCTAGGGGGCCGGTGCAGGGCTGAATGGAGGAGCAGACTACTGCAGAGGAGTAAATTACTGCAAAGTAAACCCATCTAGCAGTATGTTCATGTGTTGATGCACCAAGTGTTTACTAATTGTGGACTGAATCAGTTTCAATTCAGTTCATTCACAACTGGGAAAAGATGACCAAGGCAAGTGGCTGGACTGGTCAGCATGTAGTCTGCATGAACATGAAGGACCCAGTGGCAGCTGGGGTATGGATAGGAGCACATGCAGGAAGAAACTTCAACATGGAGGTTACAAGACTTTAGGGCACAGACAGAAGTGACAAATTTTGCGGGTTCTGGCCACAGAAAGCAGTCTATAGCTGTGACCAAACACAAGTACACAGCTGCAAACAGCTTCAAAAGGGGCCAATCAAGTGGAAATCTGACTCCCTCATTGCATGAGGTATGAGACAAAGACATTTCAAAATGTAGTATCTTCTGTAACTTGTGTTTGTGGAGCTCCCAGCCTGTCAATGTTTTCAGAATGGGAGGGGGGGAAGGGAGAGGAGGAAATTCAGTCTGGGGGGTTTTCAGCCTGCCCCCAGAGGGTGGGATGGGTGTATTGGATCCCCCTGAAGGGGGGGGGTGGCTCCAATTCACCCACCCGACCCTTCAGCACCAGCTGGGGAGCCCCAAGAATGAGCTCCCTCTGCTGCCTTTCCCCCCTCCAATTCTGAAAACAGCAGGCACTGGTGGAGAGCCATGGCCATTGCTATGGAAACCTGGCTGCAGGCTCTCAGCAGGCAGCTAGATTCCCCTCCCCCTAGAACCAACAGTGAACTTCTGTTTGGTTCGGGATAACATTGTAATTCAGAACGCTTTGCAAAAAAATCTCCGAGTTACAGCTAGGAGCTGCATTTTTGTCTGCACCATTTGTGTTTGGGAGCTCAGGCACAGAGGGGAGCAAAGCATCTGGTCTTGACTATAATTAATCTTACATACCTTCATATTTCCAGAAACTATAACAAATATTTTCAAATCATAGTACATTTAAGAAAAGAAGGGATATGAAATTCACTGGATACTTTATCTGCTATGAGTGATTCATTTAGCATTATTTGCAGTAAATGATGGAGAGAAAAAAAAAGCTTTTTCTTGGTTCTGCCTTATAAATGAATAAGTACCATCCAGCATATCTGCAACAAAATCATCTTCCTACTCATCCTTAGCCAGTGAGTATTTTTTTTATTGTAATGTATACAAAACTACAGCTGCCTGTTAAAAATGTATGAGTTAATATGCAAAGGTTGATGTAAACAAGCATATATGTAGATTCTTTTCCACATGGGGCTGGATCCAGAGTGTACCTGGCAGCAGCATGGTCACAACACTTCTTGATTGTGCCAAATGTAAACTCTCAGCACAGGGATGCTGCTGAATTTAGCAGGAAGGGAAGGGAGGAAAAGGCAAACAGCAGCAGCATTCACACCCTAGGCTCCAGAACCAGGAGAAAATAGGAGCTCCAGCCAGACCCTGCTCCAATCATCTGGGCTAGGGACAGAAATCACATATAAACTGGTATAAGTGATCAGAAACTGGTTTAAACCTGTAACAGAACAGAAGTTAAGTGCATATAGACCAGTTTCAAAATGGCTGAAACCAGTTTAAGATAGACCTGGACAGATGTAGTATCAGACTTAACTGATTTAGGTTAAACTGGTCTATGGAACTTCTGCCCATGATCCCATCCTGACTCAAGTTAACTCACAGCCCCTCAGCATGCCAAGATGCTTTGAACCTCCCCTGCAACCCCCCCCAACATACCCCCCCAAACACACACACACACACACACACACACACACACACACACTGGAATATGCCTCACACTCCACTGCTCCAGCCCATTGCATAGTTGCATAGTTGGCCCCAGCCCTGGGCTGTCATAGAACTACCTCAGGTGGGAGGGGGGGCACAGTCCCCTGGCTGGTTGGTACCCCCATGTACAGACAAGCATCTGCCCACATGGGGGTGACCCTGTCTTGGGGGCTTTCCTCTGCCTGGGGCAACACCAGGGAGGCAAGGGAAATCCAGGCCTTTTCCCACCTGCTCAGCTGTTGGGACAGGTGGGAGGAGGAAGGAGTTTCCTGGGCTGGGTGCTTGCCCATACAGCCAGGCTTGAGGGCACAAGGAGTTGCCAACTCAAGGGGCTTCCCCACACCACCCTCCCTGCCAGCTGAGGGTTGCCCTGCTCCAGGGAGGAGAGGGTTAATCCACCTCCATTCCCCATTGTGGCTGTTTGGCTCAGCTGCTGCCACAGGTGGGAGGGAGAAGGAGTCCCCTCGGCTGGGTGCCTGCCCATGGACTCAGGCATAGGGGCATGAGGGAGTCCCCGCCTCAGTGGATTTCCCCTGCCTTGGGGTCCTCCAGCCCAGGGCTGTCCTGCCTAGAGGACTCCTTCCCTCTCCCACTTGAGCCAAGCAGCCATGCAGTGGAGAGGGAGCAGGAGGATTCCCCTGGGGACCCAAGGTGGGGGAAGCCCTTGAGGTGGGGGCTCCCACGTGTTCCCATGCTCAGCTTCACGGGCAGGCACCTGGTCTGGCAGACTCCTTTCCCTTCCAACCTGTGGAGGCAGAGGTGATCAGTGGCCAGGCTGCACCAAGGAGGGAGAAGGAGAAATTCCCCTTGGCTCCCTGGAACAGGGCAGACCAGGGCTTGGGGGACCCCAGGCTGGGCTGGGGGAAACCCCCTGATGCAGAGGCTCCCCCCCCCCATAAGTTGGCATCTTCGCAGGGGTGCTCCTCAACCCTCTTCGGGGGGACAGCAAGGAGTTGGAGGTATGTGCTGGGCTGCCAGTCAGAGATTGCTCCAATCAGTAGGGCTCAAAGTGGCCGTCAGGCTGGGAAGCGTGCTCTCTCCTGGTTTCTGGTCTGGGCCACTGCAGGCATCTAGCTTCCTTTCCCAATTGAAAAGTGAACTTCAGTTCAGTTCATTACTGGTCCAGTCCACACAGCTTAAAAAAACCTGTGAAGACTGAAACAATTCTGCCTTGGGCTTTTTGACTGTCTGTACTTAGTCCGGGTGAGCTCAGAGCTGACTGCTCAGGGACAGCTCCAAAAAGTGCCCTTGCTGATTGGGCAGTGGGGTAAGAGCTCACTGCATATGCACGGCACAGGCAAAGTGGGGGGCCATCTTCCTCTTGCCTCATATCTCGATTTGCTACTGCTTCTACAGTTGATACTTCTACCCAAGAAAAGACTGTAGTATTAGACCTTATCTTTGTACTGCTGGATCCTGTCAGACACTAGCACAATGCAACAATGTCCTGCAACTTCTTTTCTTTTTTATGCCACTGTGGGTGCATCTATACATGCTGATTATAGGTGCATTAGTAATTTTTAAAGTGCATTCTGGGCACAGGTCTATATATGTGGGCCTTTAATGCACCTTTAAAATGCCAATTTTAGGCTATTCATGCCTAATTTTGATACCTGCAAAAGCAGGTATCAAATTTATGTGCAAATAGCTAAATCACTTTAATGCACATGTAGACATGCTAAGCCTCATTAACATGCTGACTGACTTAGGACTAACTCTAGTCCCAAGTCGGTCTGCACACTGTGTTAATGCACCTTAGCAGGTTCACATGTAGATGCGTGTGTAAATCATCTTAATGAGCAATGCACATTGTTTAGATGCGTGTAAAAGCATGTGTAAACACACCTAACATACCTTAGATTTGTTGTTATCAAGCTGGTGCTTGAACATTAACATTTGGTAACTTATGCTTCCCTCTAAAACAAGAATGTAATTTACAACACAGCAGAATGATGGAAGTACAGGCAACCTCCTCTTAATGCTGTTTTGCTTAGCGCTATTTCATTATAACGTTCATTTTAAATTGATACGTGATTTGACTTAGTGCTCAATGAGTTTTGTTATAACACTCGTGGTTGCCATCTTGGATTATTAAAAACACTTGCGGTTGCCATCTTGGGTCATTAAACACTTGATTTTGCTTAACACTCGTTTCACTTAACTCTTGGTTTTTCAGGAACCAATATAGAGTGCTAAGTGGGGGTTGCCTGTACAACATAGGTGTTCATCAAAAACCACAGTCCCACAGTCATAATGTATGTCACTTCCTATAAAAACACCTCAAAGTCCGTATAGTAATTGTAAATTGCATTAAAATGTATCTCCCTTCAAAATGATAAATGATTGTGGTTTTTACATTTTCACTAGAAGTCCATTTTCCTTCATAGAATAAGAATGAGCAAAATAGAACACAACTTGCCTTCTTGACACTGATCGATATTTGAATTTATTGTCATGTTCTGCTAATGAATCTCTTCTCCAAACTAAATTCCAGCTTTCAACACTCTTCCTTAGAAGAACAGGTAAGCTAGGCAGACTCTGTTTTGACAGCCAAAGATGGTGCACAGGCTTATCACTTTGTTTCTTGTTGTCGAAACTTAAGTTCCAGAAACTGTATGTCTAGTCTTTCACCATGTCCCAACACAGAAGTCTTTCTATGCCACTATTCATTTTTACTGATTTATGAATATTTTTAGTCATTGCTTTGTGACGGGCTAGCTGGTAGTGATTTGGCCCAGGGGTTTTGAAAGGGTAAAAAATGATTGGAGGGCTTGGGATTGCTTTTCCTCACCAATCAGGCCCCAGAGACTCACCCTCCATGTCCCCTGATTGGCCCCTCGGGTTACCTGGAGGGGGATAAAAGGGGCAGCGCAGCTGACTCAGAGGAGACCTGTGAGGGATGACAAGGAAGGAGTTTCAAAGAGCTGGCAAGAGCTGAGCCAGCAAGGCAGGAGCAGTTGCCCCAGAAAAACCTAAAGGAGCAGGACCCACAGGCAGCAGTTGAACTTTTGGCAGCACAGCCAGCAGGAGAGGCTCCCCACTGGACTCCAGGATCCCCAGCAAGAGGCTGCAGCCAGCAGGAGAGGTTCCCCTCCTGGCTCCAGCAGAAAGCTGTGAAGTGACCCAAGGGGCTCCCAGTTCCACTTCCAGTTTCTCCAGCAAGAGGAAGGGCAACTTGATGTGAGGCAGGGGCTTCCAGAAGGTCAAAAGCCCTAAAAGCCTGGCGCAGGCCCAACAGTGGTGGCTGTGTGGTAGAGGTTCTGTTTTCCATGTGGGAGATTGATGTTCAAGTTTTGGCGGGGTCAGTGAAATGACAGTGGAGAAATTCTTGTTGAAGTGGAGGAGGTCATTTTGTTTTCCCCCTCCAGGTACCTATGCCCTATATTTCTTGTTATTTGGTGTTCAGTATTTTGTGCATTTTATATTTTGTCAATCGGTATTGTTTATTGTGTTGTTTGCATTTTATATTTTGTTAAACCTGTCTTTTGTTAACTAGATGAATATGTCTATGAATGTGAATGCTTAACCTTTATTGAATCCCGCCCCCTCGGAGCATTGTAGTGTCCCCTATACCCCCTGGTTTATATATGTTATGTTCCCACCACTGTTTCTCTCATTAAAAGGTGTATGGTTAAGTCTACATTGGTGATCTGGCCCTGCTTGATAGGAAAGGTGGGTCCCTACACCTCCCACAGTGCTTGTGCATCTGCTCTGATACCTTCAATTGGAGAGAGGGTGCATCTTGGAGTACCACTCAGGTTACAGCTTCATGAAATGACAAAAAGTTTACACTGTATTCTGGCTGAAAAAACACATTGTGATGTATTAAATGGAATGAATTAAATCAATATTATTTGTACTCTGTTATTATTGAGCACTTTTACATGGTCTTTTGGGGTGGGGATGGCGCTTTAATTAAAGCAGCTCCAAGAGTCACTCTAATTAAAGTGCTACAGTGTCTGGTGTGTCAGTGTCCCTGGACTTCAAAATGGTGGTGGAGGTGCTTGAACTAAAGCTCATTTGATGACCTCTTCTTGACCTGCTGCTTAGAAACAGGGAAGAATTGGTGGGGAAGATAGTAGTGGATGGCAATTTGGGATGAGTTGAAACAGTTCAGAATCCTAAGGAAAGGAAGGATGGAGGTCAGCAGAGTACTGGACTTCAGAACAGCAGACTGCGACTCGCTCAGGGAACACACGGGCAGGATCCCCAGGGAAGCCAATCTGGTGGGGAGAGAAGTCCAGGAAAGTTAGCTGTACTTTAAAGAAGCCTTACCAAGAGTGCAGGAACAAATTATCCCAATGTGCAGAAAAACTAGCAAGTATGGCAGAAGACCAGCTTAGCTTAGCAGGAAACTCTTCAGTAAACTAACTCACAAAAGAAAGCTTATAAGATGTGGAAACTTGGACAAATAACTAGGAAAGAATATAAGAGCATTGCTTGGGTATGCAGGGATGATGTCGGGAAGGCCAAAGTGCAATTGGAGTTGCAGCTAGCAAGGGATGTGAATGGTAACAAGAAGGGTTTCTACAAGAATGTTGGTAGCAAGGGGAGGATCAGGGAAAGTGTGCGTCCCTTACTGAATAGAGTAGGCAGCCTTGTGACAGAGGATACAGAAAAGGCTGAAGTGCTCAAAACCTTCGCCTCAGTCTTCACAGGCAAGGTCAGCTCCCAGACTACTGCACTGGGCAGCACAGTTTGGGGAGGAGGTGAGCAGCCAACCATGGCTAAAGAACAGGTTAGGAACTATTTAGAAAAGTTGGACATATGCATGTCCGTAGGGCCAGATGGGATGCACTCGAGGGTGCTGAGGGAGTTGGCTAATGTGATTGCAGAACCATTGGCTATCATCTTTGAAAACTCATGGGGATCAGGAGAGGTCCTGGATGATTGAAAAAGAGAAAGCATAGTGCCCATATTTAAGAAAGGGCAAAAAAAGGATCCAAGTAACTACAGACCAATCAGCCTTGCCTCAGTCCTTGGAAAAACCATGGAGCAGATCCTCAAGGAATCCATTTCTAATCATTTGGAGCAGAAGGTGATTAGGAATGGTTGGCATGGATTCACCAAGGGCAAGTCATGCCTGACTAACCTGACTGCCTTCTATGATAAGATGACTGGCTCTGTGGATGCAGGGAAACCAGGGGATGTGGCGTACCTTGATTTTAGCAAGGCTTTTCATACGGTCTCCCACAGCATTCTCACAGGCAAGCTAAGGAAGTATGGGTTGGATGAATGAACTGCAAGGTGAATAGAAAGTTGGCTAGAGCACCGGGCTCAGAGAGTAGTAATCAATGGCTAGATAACTAGTTGGCTGGTATCGAGTGGAGTGCCCCAGGGGTCAGTCCTGGGGCCAGTTTTGCTCAGTGTCTTAATCAATGACATGGAAGATGGCATAGAGTGCACCCTCAGCAAGTTTGCTGATGACACCAAGCTGTGGGAAGTAGTAGATATGCTGGAGGGTAGGGCTAGGATTCAGTATTACCTAGACAAATTGGAGGATTGGGCTTAAAGGAATCTCATGAGTTTCAACAAGGACAAGTGCAAAGTCCTGCACTTAGGGCAGAACAATCCCATGTACCGGTACAGGCTGGGGGCTGACTGGCTGGGCAGCAGCTCTGCAAAAAAGAACCTGGGGGTTACAGTGGACAATAAGCTGAATATAAGCCAGAAGTGTGCCCTCATTGCCAAGAAGGCTAACAACATCCTGGGCTGCATTAGTAGGTGTGCTACCAGCAGGTCAAGGGAAGTAATTATTCCCCTCTATTACTGGTGAGGTCACATCTGGAGTACTGTGTTCATTTTTTGGGTCCCCCACTACAGAAAGGATGTGAACAAGTTGCAGAGTTCAGCAGAGGGCAACAAAAATGGTGAGGGGGCTGGGGGACATGACTTACGAGGACAGGCTGAAGGAACTGGGCTTATTTAGTCTAGAGAAGAGACTGAGAGGGGATCTAATAGCAGCCTTCAACTACCTGAAGCGGGGTTGAAAGGAGGATGGAGCTAGACTGTTCTCACTGGTAGCAGATGACAGAACAAAGAGCAATGGTTTCAAGTTGCAGCAAGGGAAGTTTAGGTTAGATATTAGAAAGAATTTTCTCACAAGAGGTGTAGAAAAACACTGGAACAAGTTATCTGAAAAGGTGGTAGAATCTCCATCCTTGGAGGTTTTTAAGACCCAGATAGACAAAGCTTTGGCTGGGATGATCTAGTTAGGGTTGGTCCTGATTTGAGCAGGGGGTTGGACTAGGTGATGTGAAATCCCTTCCAACCCTACTTTTCTACAATTCTGTGGTTCTAAGCACTCCCACCACCATTCTAAAGCATGAGGATTCTGATACATGAGATGTTGGAGGATGCAGGAGCACAATAATTACCACACTCCAGCAGGCTTGTTTAACTGAATTTGCTCCAACACACTGTAATTACAGCGGGTTGGAGCAGCCTCCTTGCTTGTGTACAGGTACCCCATAATTTGTTTGCTTCAGTGACTGCTACTGATGCTGCTCATTGAGATATGCACAGAGATGCCCAAATCGACATAGTTTAATTAAGAACTGAGCAACAAGGAGACATAAGGCATGTCTACATGTGCTTTTATGCGTGCCTAAATTTAATGCACATTTACATTAAGGCGATTTAGGTGTGCAACTGCACACGAATGTGCTAAGGCACGTTAACACAGTGTGTGGACTGACTTGGGATTAAAGTTAGTCCTAAATCAGTCGACATACACAGCATTAATGCGTTAGCATGTCTACACATGCATGAAAGCACTTCAGCTATTTACACATAAATTTTGATACCTATCAAAATTAGCCACGAATAGCCTAAAATGGCCATTTTTATGGTGCATTAAGAGTGCGTACATGTAGAAGAGTGCTCTTATTGCAGCTTAAATTGGGCTAAAGCACTTTAAATAGGCATGTGCAGATGCGCCCATGGTACATAAAATTATTCCTTCTAATGTATGTTCCCTTGCATTGTAAACAATGAATTTCATCAGGCATAATGTTGCCCATTTACCTAGTTTTATTTCTTAGAACCTTCTCTAGATCTTACCAACCTAAATGAAAGTCTACTCTCAGAAGCTGGGAAGAATTTTAGCCATCTGGGAACAACCTGAATCATTGAATAGGCAGTAAAAGAGATGGTGAATACAGAAATAAATAATTGAACTGAATTTTAAGTTCAGTTCTCTTTGACGTTTTTCACAGCCTCACGTTTTGAGTTTTTTGGTTTTTTTTATTGTTGCGCTCATTTCAGGGGGTGAGAAGGGTTGTTTCTTTATTTGGTTAAAATGTTTATTCTAGCAAATACAATTTTAGCAGGGAGGCTGGCTGTACGGGCATATTCAAACAAACATCACGGCACATATACAAAAAGCAATCCTGAATTCATAATCATGACAATTCCCACTAGACGTGTTATTTTGAATGTTAGATTCATTCAACTAGAACTTTCAAAATGTACAACATTGCCAGGAGTGCATATGACTTTCTCTGGTTCCAAAACTATCAGTTGTATGGCATCTAAAACATTAAGCATAAGCTAAATGAGCCCCAAAGGGCTTTTGTTTCCATAAGGAGTAATTTAGATTGATAATATATCTAAAATTACACTAATGCAACAATAAGGTAGTAGGCTTTCTTCCTGAAAGCAGTCAGGTCTTCTCTAAGTGAGAAAATTGTACTAATTTAGCTAAATATTTTTGAAGCCTAAATAAATATTCACTGACAGAAAATGATGTGAAGTTACAGTCAAGTTCCCCATTGGTCTCACTTTCACACTGTCATGCTCAGCAAAACCTGAACTACTAAAAACCAGAAAGGCACCACTACAGTACATAACACTGTCATCTCACACACACTACTTCTCTCCAGCCTCTACCCCAGAGAAGGTAAAAGCCATTGAGATACAGGAAACAACTTCAAGGAACCAAATTACAGGATACTTCACAAAGTCCCATACCAGAAGGGTTTTAATTATACAGGATATTACTCAGAAAGACCTAATAAATGAATATGAAGGTATCATCTGTCATAATAGTTTTGTCTTAGTATGGGCTCAACAATGTTTAGGATTCACCTCTAACTTTATGATCTTGGACTTACAGTGTCTGGAACTTAAGCTTTGAAAACAATCAACAGAGTGATAAGCCTGTGCACCATCTTTGGCTGTCAAAACAGAGTCTGCCTAGCTTACCTGTTCTTCTAAGGAAGACCATTGAAAGCTTGAGCTTGTGGAGACTGCTGGTGCTCAACTGTTTTCATATGAACCTCATCAATGTATGCTGGAAAGAACTTAAAATGCAATGTTAACAAAAAATATCAGTCTTAAGATTTTTGAGAAAAAGAAATTCCTTTTGTAAGTCTTCATTGAACAGACATGCTCTTTTCAGTATTGTAATTTAGAATGAAACAAGCATTGCATTCAAACCATATGCACATCTTGATGATCAACAACATCTAGATTTGACAAGTCACTCAAAGCTGCCACTGATACTATAATAAACATCTAATAATAAATGGAACTAGCTACATCATACATGGCTAGTAAAGACTGGGGATCATTTTCCAAATTCAAGTCACAACTCACATTTCAAGGACACTTCGGGAACTCTGGGATACAGCCCCAACATTTGTTACTGCCCCCAAAAATTGGAAGTTGGTCACATTACACTGGGCATGTCTACACAAGATGTTTATTGTACAGTAGACTAATTAGATGCACAGTAAATTTCTCAGCATCTACATTCATGACCCTATTAGGCTGAAGTAAACTAATTTGCTCTGCAGCAGGATTGTAAATACAAGTACTATCCTGCTCCGGAGTAAAAAACTCCTCAGCAACACGTGTAGATACTGGAGGGGCAGGCTGGTTGCCTGCTGGCTAGCCCCACAGTGAAGCACACTCGTACCCCAAACAACCCCTCCATAGCATGTTGAACTGGGGGAGCAGTCCTGGGCTGGCAGGCTCCTGGCCATATGTTCAAACAACACACCCAGGAGCAATAAACTCCAGAACAATAAGCTCCACAGTTTATTCGTGCACAGTAATGGCATGTGTAGATGTGCCCATTGAGAATTCTCTATGCAATATAATAAAACGAGTGTAAAATATAGCCAGTGTAAAATCCGTTCTGCACCATAGGCTCAAGGTATGCAGCATCTATAGAGAACTCTTGTTCAGTAGAGCTCACCTAACTACATGTGTTGCCTCCAACAACAGAGGCATTAGACTTTTTGAATATGTCTTCACCATATCCTGAGTGAAACTGGGTACACCGAGAAATAAACACAAGGCTTGAAGATTTAGGGTATAAATGGCTTGGAGCCATGTC
Source organism: Alligator mississippiensis (assembly GCF_030867095.1). Lineage (NCBI taxonomy): Eukaryota > Metazoa > Chordata > Crocodylia > Alligatoridae > Alligator > Alligator mississippiensis. The sequence continues at coordinate 159,190,504 of NC_081824.1, forward strand.
AAGTTGTTTACACCACGAATTTGCAAACATGCGTGCAACACAGAGTGGATGAGACTTATTTCTTAGCTTTGAGTCCAGTCCCAGGCAGAACCAGGTATGGAATAAACCAGGTATGGCATATAGCACAGAATTGTAACAGCAATTTCCTGAGAGTTCTGTATTGTCTGCAAAGGCAGATTTCACATGTGTTACATACATAGTGGGCACATTGAAGGTTGTTGGCACCAGTGTGCACCTTAGCTTTTTATTTCCTGGTTTTCAAACTCCTGAAGGTTTGAGTTTTGCTAAACAAAACATCATTGCAGGACTGAAGACACCTCTGCACATCCTTAACTGCATTTGCCATTTTTTTAAAATAAAGAATTTCCTATTTTTCCCCTTTAACACAAAGAGGATTTGGGGAGCTTGGATAGGAATTAGTCTTTGTTTAGGCAACTGGTATTGCCACATAGGTTTGCCACTGAGGTTTCACTGGGGCTGGCTAATGGTGAAGAATGATTGGTAATTCTTATGGGCTCTTTTGTGCCCTCAAATATTGAGAGGTGGTTGTTGCTACCACAGCAGAGAGAGACATGCAGATCTGTCCTGAAGTCTAGACAGTTTTATTTAGTGTTGTTTTCAGGAAGTTTATGCACCCAAAAGAAGACTGGTATGACTCTTCTCTTCTATCTTCTTGTCCACTGTTCTTTGCAACATGCAGTCCTAACCAGCATTTCCCACTAACCCCGCCTTTTCCGATGACATTAGCATTTTTTGCTGCCCCTTGCTCATAGCCACTGCATGCACAAGTAGTAGCTTACTAAAAGGTCACAGACTTCCTTGACTGTGGAGGCCAATCTGTATGCTGAGATGGTTCCATGCTGTCAAAGTTGAGCCCCCTGAGCCAGCCAACCTTCCTCAATATGCCTCTCATTTACACAGTGTGACCCTTCCAAACTGGCCTCTACCTGGCCCCTTTTGGGAAAGATCCAAAGCATAGTTTAAACTCCAGCTGTGCACAAAAAAGTCTGATAGAATCACATGGCTTTACAATGTTATATTGAGAGGGGTTGTATCTTGGGAAATTCCCATTTAAATAACTCTCAGTTTGTACCATTAACCACATGGTGCACACCCGCTAGGCACAATAGATCTCAAGGCAATCCAGCTAAGTATGCAGATTTTAGAGAAGTCAACATTTAAACAGCTTACTAAATTACATAAAGTTAAGCACATGAGGTGCTCAGAGGACCAAGGCCTAGCAGGTTTCAGAGTAAGCTGCAGGTCTAGGTATTTCAATGGGAATTAGTCATTGAACTTCTAATCAATAGTAAAAACAGTGAAATGGGGGTCCAGCACTGCACCCACTCCAAGTCCCCCATCCATTCTTGTGGTTTTATAAATGCACTTCCCTGGTTTCCCACAAATATTTCCCTCTGTTTCTGTGCAAAAGCATCACAGAAACAAGAGCGTGGAAACTGGCTATTACAAAGTGCAGCTAAGCATACAAAGTAATTAAAACAAAACAGAACTTTTTCCGCCTTGCAGGCTCATTCATATTAATGTGAGGTACAATATAGAACCACAGTAATTATATGAGCTGTGACAGAATGGGGATTTCTACATTGACAGTGTCACTGTATGTAATCCCTAGTTTCTTTTAAATATATACATAATTCAGATAAAATGCTAAATGCTTTTGAAATGCTGCATATTTGCTAAAGTATAGCACATTGTCAAGGGGTGTTGACATTGATAGGTTTCAAAGGGGAGGCCAAGTATAGGCCAAGTAGAGATTTACTGTAATATTGCACATTTCTGTAATGCTACAGTACTTGGTATCTTCTTTTTTTCTGCTTTATTTGGTAAGTGTTCCACAAGAGAGAATAGACATGAATCTTAGTTGGTGCATTCAGAGAAAGATCATATTAATCTGTTATCTCAGAAAATAAAATTGTGTCAAGCCTATGCTTCTAATCAGATCTGGCGGTTTTGATAATTGGTTCTTGTTGTTCTGTGTCTACTGTTGCCCCTAGTTCAAAAACAGATGCTTCACATTTTGTTTTTAGTTTCCAAGCTGGGAGGGAACATGAAGACCAAGAAAAGGTTTTAAAGGAGAATTCCATGTACATAACAACTGAGCAGTTGCTGGCTGCTCTCCAAGGACCAAATCCAATTGTTCAGATATGAACTTATGTGACACTTCTGTAAATACAAAACTGTAATTTTTGGCCCTCACATAGAGTTTAGATTCTGTTTTCACTCTACAGCCAGAGGCAATAGAAACCTCCCATATTTTAGCATCATAGCCTAGAGGATAGCCTAAGGCACTTGCCCATTGTGTAGGTGATCTAGGTCTCCCATCATCCAGGAGTCTGAACTGTATCTCCCATTTCACAGTCAAATACTCTAACCATGTTGCCCTGAGCACTATCTAATCACTCCACCTCAAGCTGGCCCCACTGAGCAGTCAAGCAGAGAAAGTTTGTGGGGCCAGAAGAAGACAAGCCAGGGAGTGTTCCTCTGAAGAGGACAGTACCCTTTTAAGGGGGGGGGGGGGTAGGTTCTGACCATAGTCACCAATGGTTTTGCTTTACCTTGCATTTAAATTTTTGTTTTGAAAATGGATAAACAGCAGTGAGATAATCTGCCTCACTTACACAAGTAATTAAGTCCACTCAGGCACATAAAGTTGAAATAGGATTTGGCCTCCTAGTCTACTTGTCCACAAGGTAATCAAACAATTTAACCATATTCATGGTATCTCCTGAGGGGGAACCCAAGTCTAGAACAGCAGGGACGCTGGAGGTCAGAACCAACACAGACCTGGCAGAACCTGAAAGATTCCAACACTGAGATCTAGATTGCTGATAGCAGGTTGAATAATCAAAAGTTAAGAGTCAAACCTGTTTCTGAATAATCCAGGTAGCAACCAGTAGTTAACTGGGAGCTCTGCATCACTCTGAAATCTGCACCTGTTCATTTCACCAACTCCAAGTGATGCTGCCCTTCAGAGTTATAACAGCATGAGGGCCACAGAAACTTATGGTGTGCCCTTACAGAAAAAAAAGCTGTTTGCTTTTTTTAGCATGTGGTATGGATTTTCAAATGAAAGAGTAATTGGAAAGTCCCACAGACTGAAGTATAGTGGACACAGGATGCTCTTCCTCTACTTCAGAAGAGTGAGAATATCCTCCTTCTATTCCCACATAACAGTTCTGGGCAGCAGGGGCTACTCACTCCCATTTGGTATTGTGTAGGAGTGAAGATCCTGATCTGTAATTTGACATAATGGGGAGAAAAACAGGAATGTCATTTTCAGGCTCAATAGTCCATTTTTCTTTGTCTCTATGTGGTTCTTAAAAAGAACTGTAACTGAGGGAAAGCTTAATAGCTTTGACCATCATTGACATTCCTTTTTCTGTCCACTTCTGGCTGGCTGCTGGAATGGGGTCCAATCTAGCTCCAAGTCTAAAAGCCTATATTCCTCCCTTGAGTTAAAAACTGAAGCACAGGCTATAATCATCTTAGAGGAGAAAAACAAAATGCTTTTGTAGGTGGAACTTTAAAGGGCATAGTTAAAGTGAACAGTTTATGAATGATCCATAAGGTCAAATTTGTTCACAAAAACTCCCTAGCAAATACATTTGTAGCCACCTGAATTGTTCCACAAGTAATTTGCAAAGAGGAAAAGAAATGACTGTCTCTAATTATATCCATCAAAGAGGAACAATAGTAGAAAGATCTGTATAAGAGTGTTTCCCTATTCTTTTTTTAGTTTCTTTTTTTCCCTCTTAGTTCTGAAAAGCTATAGGATTGTTGAGCCAAGACTATGTCTGATTTTTGCAAACTGGCCTTTCATTTCATAGCAGGCAGTTAAAAGCTGCTGGCTAGGGGTATTGCTTTATTATTGCTTTACCTTTTTTTATTTTTTGTTGCTCACAAAAGCTTCCAGATTGACAACCCCGAAACCCAAAGTCCTTCTTATCTGCAGAAGAGGTAACATAGACAGCATCAGCATATGTTTCTCTGTAGCGTCCTGTGCTTAAAGGCTCAGTATAGTGGAGGAGACAACATCCTCCACTCGGTACTTGGCTGTCTCAGCAAAGAAACCAACAGGCTTCCTCATTCTTCAGTTACTGTATGAGATGAACCCTTCTCCATCAAAAACTGGACTCACACTTCAAAGACCATTTCACAAAGGCTACCATGATCTGTAGAAAATTACTGACTTAATTGGTGACATAAAGGTAAAACACCCAATTATCCATCCCCTTAAGCAGTCCAGTCTCATCCTTCTCCCAGAATGGGGAGGAAAAATAAGTAGGTCATTTAAATATTTTCTGCATGTACCCATTGGTGTGTGTACTTGATATAAGCACTTCACTCCCTGGTGTTTACATAGGCTCAGAAGCAATTAGGAAATAAGAAGCTTAAAGATTTCTGAGCTATGATGGAAGACGTATCAAAGCACCTGCATCAAAGAGGTCAACCTGCGGCTCAGGAGTTGGTGCCATGGTGCAGGATTTGGCTTCTTAGACCATGACCCGTACTTCCTGGCAGGGGACTTCCTGGGGCGTGATGGACTTCACCTCTCAGTGAAAGGTTAAAGTATTTTCTCCAACAGGTTGACTGATCTCCTACATCGGGCTTTAAACTAGCTCAGACGGGGGGCGGGGAGGAAGAAGAAGGAGATCATCAGGAACCTGCAATCCAAGGGACATCCAGCAGTACAGCACAGGTAAGCAATAGGCAGGTAAGCAATAGGGGGCCCTTTGGGCATCAGAACCGAGGGGCAACAAAGAAGCCAGTCACAGGGCTCAAGTGCCTATACACCAATGCTAGGAGCATGGGGAACAAGCAGGATGAATTAGCACTCCTGCTTGCAGAAAACACTTACGACTTAGTGGGGCTAACTGAAACCTGGTGGGACTCTACCCACGACTGGGTGGTACACATTGAGGGCTATAAGCTGTACAGAAAGGAGAGAGTGGGGAGGAGAGGGGGAGGAGTTGCGCTCTATGTCAGGGAGCATTATACATCGACCCTTATCAAAATGGATTCAGAGGAGGAGAAAGTAGAAGGATTGTGGGTTAGGATACATGGAGGACAAGGGGAAAGAGATTTGGTTGTAGGGGTCTGTTACAGACCCCCACACCAAGGGGAAGAACTAGATTCAGAACTCCTGAGGCAGGTCTCAGAGACCATAAAGGCTAGGGAGGCGGTAGTCATGGGGGACCTAAACTACCCTGACATCTGCTGGGAGATGCAGACAGCAAATTCCCACTGTTCACACAGATTCCTATCTTGTGTACAGGACCTCCACCTGACGCAGGAGGTACATGGTCCCGCTAGGGGGGAATACCTTACTAGACCTGGTATTGGCAACAGGGGATGACATAGTAGGGGACCTACAGATCAGCAGTCACCTGGGGGACAGTGACCACCAAATAATATAATTTGTTATAAGGCGTACAGTGGGTAAGGTAACTAGTAGGGTGGAAGTGCTAGACTTTAGGAAGGCTGTCTTCAGCAAACTCAGGTGTTTAGTCTATGATGCACTGCAGAGTAAGAGATTTAGCGAGATGGGAGCCCAGGAAGGGTGGCTGTGCCTTAAGGAGACTACCCTTCGGGCACAGAGGGAGACGATCCCAATGCAGAGGAAAGCGGGGAAAGGGGCCAAGAGGCTTCCCTGGCTGACCAGAGAAATCCAGAGCAGCCTAAGGGCAAAAAGGAGGGCATATAAGCAGTGGAAACAGGGAGGGATTACTAAAGAGGAGTATACCTCCTCAGCTCGCAGTTGTAGGGAGGCAGTTAGAAAGGCCAAAGCTACCATGGAGCTGAGGATGGCATTCCAAGTTAAGGATAACAAAAAATTGTTTTTCAGCTATATAGGGAGTAAAAGAAAGGCCCAGGGCAGAATAGGACCGCTACTGAATGGACAAAAGCAATTGGTGACAGACAGGGGGGACAAGGCTGAACTCCTCAATGAGTTCCTTGCCTCAGTGTTCCTAAATGAGGGGCAAGACAAGTCTCACAATGGGATTGTAGAGAGAAAACAGCAGGGCACCAGACTACCAAGCGTTGACCCTGAGATGGTGCAGAGTCACTTGGAAGGACTGGATGCGTTTAAGTCGGCAGGCCCGGATGAGCTCCATCCGAGAGTACTGAAGGCACTGGCTGATGTCATTGCACAGCCACTGGCAAGAATATTTGAGCACTCGTGGCGCACGGGCCAGGTCCTGGAGGACTGGAAAAGGGTCAGTGTGGTCCCTATTTTCAAGAAGGGGAGGAAGGTGGATCCAGGCAACTATAGGCCAGTCAGTCTCACCTCCATCCTTGGCAAAGTCTTTGAAAAGATTATTAAGGCTCATATATGTGAGAGCCCAGCAGGAAAAATTATGCTGAGGGGAAACCAGCATGGGTTCATAGCAGGTAGATCATGCCTGACTAACCTAGTCTCTTTTTACAACCAGGTTACAAAACACCTGGACGCAGGAGTAGGGGTTGACATCGTATACTTAGACTTCAGGAAGGCCTTCGATACGGTATCCCACCCCATACTGGTGAACAAATTAAGAGGCTGTGACTTGGATGATTACACAGTCTGGTGGGTGGCAAATTGGCTAGAGGGTCATACCCAGATAGTGGTGGTGGAAGGGTCGGTATCCGCCTGGAAGGGTGTGGGCAGTGGGGTCCTGCAGGGCTCGGTCCTTGGACCGATACTCTTCAATGTCTTCATCAGTGACTTGGATGAGGGAGTGAAGTGTACTCTGTCCAAGTCTGCAGATGATACAAAACTGTGGGGAGAAGTGGACACACTGGAGGGCAGGGAACAACTACAGGTAGACCTGGACAGGTTGGACATATGGGCAGAAAACAATAGAATGCAATTTAACAAGGAGAAATGCGAAGTGCTGCACCTAGGGAGGAAAAATGTCCGGCACACCTACTGCCTAGGAAATGACCTGCTTGGTAGCACGGAAGCAGAAAGGGATCTTGGAGTCCTAGTGGACTCCAAGATGAACATGAGCCGGCAGTGTGACGAAGTCATCAGAAAAGCCAATGGCACTTTATCATGCATTAGCAGATGCATGACAAATAGAACCAAGGAGGTGATACTTCCCCTCTATCGGGCGCTGGTCAGACCGCAGTTGGAATACTGCATGCAGTTTTGGGCACCACACTTCAAGAGGGACGTGGATAACTTGGAGAGGGTCCAGAGAAGGGCCACTCGTATGGTTAAGGGCTTGCAGGCTAAGCCCTACGAGGAGAGACTAGGGCACCTGGACCTCTTCAGCTTCCGCAAGAGAAGGCTGAAAGGTGACATTGTGGCTGCCTATAAATTCATCATGGGGGCGCAGAAGGGAATTGTTGAGGCTCTACTCACCAAGGCGCCCCTGGTGGTCACAAGAAATAATGGCCATAAGCTAGCAGAGAACAGATTTAGACTGGACATTAGGAGGAACTTCTTCGCAGTTAGAGTGGCCAAGGTCTGGAATGGGCTCCCAAGGGAGGTGGTGCTCTCCCCTACCCTGGGGTTCTTCAAGAGGAGGTTAGATAGGCATCTGGCTGGGGTCATCTGAACCCAGCACTCTTTCCTGCCTATGCAGGGGGTCGGACTCGATGATCTACTGAGGTCCCTTCCGACCCTAACATCTATGAATCTATAAGTAGTGAGAATGAGTGGGCAAGGCTTTTTTCCTCAGTGGCAGTCCTCGGCTGAGTGGGGAGGCAGTAAATAAATGGTCCAAGAGCTTTGTTTAAGTTAAGTTGATCCTGAACTGATATCTAGATACACATGCTAGAGAAAGAGATGCTTCCTGAAGAGAGTCACCTGTACAGACATGGCAGTTGAATTTGTGTTTGCAGATGAGATTACCCAGAAATAATGTGTAAGGAGAGAAGAGATAAAGACCAAGGATGGGGGGCATTCAGGGACTTGGAGTAGAAGTGAGGAAGCTCTTCTGAAAGAGTGATGGGAGAGATGAGAGGAGAACCAGAAGCCAGTCATGGAAGCAGAGGAGGAGCAAGATCTTAATAGGAACAGTGTGGCTGGTTATGTTGATGTCAGCTGATGGGCCACCAAGGATGAGGATTGAATATTGCATATGAGATTTGACTTACAAACAGTCACTAGAAACTTTGGCAAGAGCCATTCCTGTGGAATGGAAAGGATGCAAATAGGACTGAAGAGAAACTCCTGACAGTAAACTGTCAGCAGGCTTCTGTAGTAAACAACTTATCAAGGAAATTTCAGAAAGAGTAGAGAGTCATGCAAACCAAGTTAAGTGAACTCAGGTAACTAATCATTTAACTCATTTTAAATTTAAAAATGATCAAAAAATTAGAAATGTATATACCTTATCACAAGGGAGGTCCTTTACCTGTTGATAGTCAATAACAGTATCTGCAGCTGTTTCCCCTCAAACAGAACAGCTGGCACCTTGTTTTTAAATGAAAGCTGGTGCTCAGCAGAAAATGTTATGTCCCCAGTAGAAAACTTCATACTCTATCTGAGGGATGTGAACTCCTCTACCAGGAAATATAGGTAGAAGTATTCTTACTTGCTTAACTATCACCAAAAAGCCCTTGGTGTCTCTGCTTTAGAAGGCTAGATGGAAAAGAATTTACAACCCTTTTTCTTGTTATGTTTCTTTTCTCATCCTAACATTTTAGCTGTCTCTGTGGGTTTAGTTCATTTTTAACAGAGATAATATGTTCCCTCTTTATTCTATATCTAGAATTGAAAGCTGAACAGATAACATGGACTGTATTGTGAGTACCATTCGTGTTTCAAGCACTGCCTTTCTGATAAGCCACTGAATTTGATGGGAATACTTGAGTAACTGGTGGAATCAGGCCTCTCAGCAAATGAAGCTCTGTGGTTGGCACAAAGCACCTTATTGCTACCCTAATTTCATTTAAAAAGTTATTTTCCTTCAACTGTGCAATGCTTCTCCATGGCTTATGTTTCTCCATTAGGAACTGCTATACTATACCTTGTTCAAGTAAGAAATCTTGCCTCATATCATTACCATGTTTGGCAGAGAAGCAGGTATTGAGGGATGAGCACAGAGGGGATGGAATTACATGTGCCTCTATCAGATGTGAAGTTGCCTTCCAGCAGCCTTGGACCTGCACTCGTAGAATGCTGCTTCCTTAGCATGAGTTTACTTGTATCACACAAACAAGCAATAAACCTTCTTATTTTATTTTCTTTCAACTCCTTCGTATTAACTGCTTGAGCCATCTTTCCCAGCTCCCTGTATGGACAGATTACTCATAGAGCGCAGACAAAAGTACAGCTCCCCACTGTAACTTTGTAGGAAGCGCCATGAGTTACAGCAATCTCCTGAATCCAACAGATGTTTGCTGTTGTAATGAAGGTTCAGATTGTCACGGGTTCAGGTCCTTTTAAAGAGGTCTGCAGCCATGCACTTCTGTAAGGACACAGCTGTAGAGTTTTTTCAGTGGCCAATCATGCAACAAAACATCATGTGTCAGTGCCATAGAGATCGTTCCCTTCCCCATACAGAGAAAGGATACATTACACATGGGGTTGGGGATATATGTATTTGGGCCCTGAAGATTTGAAGACAGCAGTCAAAGTGTTGGTCTAGCCCCTGTCCAATGCCCACCACAAGCCCCTGGGGAAAGCTGGTGTAAGTCACCGTAGACAACATCTATATTAATCTCCTCTCCATATTCTGGGCTCCAAATCCCCACATGTTTGTGGCAGTTTCTTTGGAGGGAGCAGCAGTAATGCTGTCCTAAGGCCAAAATGATTCTAGAGGGGGGCAGGAGAAGAGAGACATAATCCTTGTTTTTTGTGATTATGTCTTGGGATTCCCTTGGGATTCATGGGCTTGGGGTCTGTAAGATTTTCTATTAGGGCCTGTGACTGCACATCCCCAAGAGAAACCCAGGGAGACTTCCAGTTAGACTCAATTTTTACTCCTCTTCATGTATTGTTATATCCACACAAAAAGGGACAGAAACCTTTTTATATTTACCCTATGCTTCCCAAAGGTGCTGTTTCTCATGCCTGTCACTATATAGAAATCCATGAACAGGACAATTTTTCTCAGGGATGCTGCAGCCACCAGCCAGGTGGGACATTACCCACCAGATAAAAGACCTAGTCCTAGTCAAAGTGTCCCTGCACCTCCTGTATGTAGCTTACTCTGTATGTGTGTGGCTGCTATAGGTGATTTTGTGCTGTGTTCCTCCCTCATATAACATATACCCCATAGAGTCAATGTGGAGTTGGGCATCTGGGAGTGTACCCTGGGGGCAGGTGAGGGCCCCAGAGTGTGCTGGATGGCCATGTGCTAGAAAGAGGGCAAAGATGTACAGAGGTGTGTGTTAGGAAACACTGAGAGTGCTCCCCCAGGACTCCAACATGGCCGGGGCAAGCCGAGCGTCTCAGGATAAATCTAAGTTAATGTCAGCTATGCTCCATCTTCAGAAGTCCTCTGGCAGGATTATTTAGTGCTCCAGCAGCAGGACTTGCATGGCCTGCATGAGACTAGGGAAGGCGGGGAGAGGCAGGTAACCTTGCTTCACTCCCAGTGAAAGGAGGTGTTTCCTTTCCACTCCTTGAGGAAGCCTCTTGAATAGCTGTAGGGCATAGACCCAGGGCCAGCCCTCAGCCATGAGGAAAAAGGCACCCTTAATGTGCTCCAGGACAAGCATGAGGGGGACCTCCTCTGTAATGAAAGGGACAGGGTAACTTGGTCATAGCAGTTGATACAGAAATGAGGAGAGCCTGACTACCATGGCTTGTGCAGCCCCTGTCACCCCCAGCCCAGTGCTTAAAGCTTCCCCCAACCCCATCAGCAGCTGCACTTCAGCTCATCTGCAGCATGTGGCATTATATAGGTCTGCTACCAGGCCCTGGATCAGTGTATTAAGTGCCCCATGCCAGAATCCAAGAGCCAACCTGCCTGCTGCGGTGCTGTGGGAAGATGGCAGGGTCCCTCCACTGGCACAGGTGTCTTTGTGCTGCCTGCCATGTGTGGGTGCCAGCAGCTGCCATGGACATCTCCCAGCACACTGACGGATTTTCTGTGAGAAAGCCTTTTTTTTTGCCGGAGGCATCTCAGGAACATTTCCTCAGAGATGCTCCTCTCTGGAGCTGCTGTGAGTGGCTCCAGAGCCTCATGGGAGGGCAAAGGAGAAATAGCATCACCTTCTGGAGACATGCAGATGTCTCCTTACCCTTACAAGAGGGACAGTGAAAGGCCCACCCCTGTTCAAGGCAGGAAAACACAGAATCAGACCTAGACTTTGCCTGTGTACCTGATGTTTATATAAAATTTAACTTTGGTTGTCCAGCTAGTGAAACAAGACTCTGCCTGAAGTATTTGGGACATGTCGGACCCTGGCATGAAAACAGTGGAATTTTGGTGTATAGCAAAACCCCCTGTTTTTCTTTTTTTCTTTTTTTTTTTAATTTTAAAATGCATTCCCTCCCCTTCCCCAACCATTTCTGACTTTTTCTCTCCCTCTCTATTCCCTATAGATAAGTATAAGTGAGCTTAGACTTAGGATAAGCTTTAAACATTTTTCAAGTTTTTGGTTTTGGATATCAACTGTTGTATATTGTATTATTATCATTTTCATATTGATTTTTATTGTTTCATATGGATATTGTATGGTTTAGGCCTGTGTTTGTAAGTGAACCAAAGCCATGTCAAGTTTCCATTTTATATGTCAAACCTCCATCTTGTGTCCTCTGCCCGGGCATCCCCTGTGTCACAACTGTATGAGTCACATATCCCTCCCATGTAAATTGGTTCCTGGATGAATGAGAATGATTGGGAATGATTGAAATACAATGGTAGCAGGCCCCTACTGAATGGCCTGTAATGACTGGGCCATCACTTCGCATTGAATCAATCACAGACCTCACCCAGGAACAGAGACAAGACCAGCATTTGAAAGACAAAAGACCCTGCAGAACCAGCAACATTCACCATTACAGACACCCAAAACTGCACATCCCTGCATGGAGCACACATGTTCACTACACCAGGGACTGACCCTTGCCTGGGCATGCCTTCTATCTTTACAGTCACACAAGGTCTGCCCCTATTAAAAGGGCAATGAAGACAGGCCCAGTGGGACACCTTCTCCTTCTGGACCAGCACTATGCCACACCACCTATCCACCCGGAGGCCCTGCCAGCGACCCCCACTCTGGACAACATCTACTGGACAAGGACCCATTTCCAGCCTGGATAGGTAGATATTACCTGCACACCTCCTCCTACAATTTGGACTCTCTCTTTCTCTCTCTGTCTCTGTCCTCCTGGACTTCAGTGGACTTCAGCCCCTGTACCAAGCCTCTCTAATCCCTGCTGCCATGTATGTGTGTGTGTGTGTGTGTGTGTGTGTGTGTGTGTGTGTGTGTGTGTGGGTGCAAGGGAACCAATTTGACATTGTGTCACCATCTCCCCTGTTCAATAAAACCACTGTCATTTGCAATCCCAAGTTGGGTCATGTTTTACTGAATCTCAGTCCCTTCCCTATCTTAAATTCGAGCCTCATTCTCTCTCTCTCTCTCAGCTCCAGTCCCCACCCTCTCTGCTAGTTTCCCGATCTCCTCCCAATTCCATCTTCCCTTTTCTGTCACCTCTCAGCCTCTCCTTGCTTTCCTGCTGTCCCTGCTGCCTCTCAGCCTCCCCTGCTCCTACTGCCTTTTCCCTGTTACTTTCTGCTGTTTTTCTCTGCTTTCCTGCTGCCCTGCCACCTGCTGCTTTTCCTGTGATTTTCAACTGTCTGTCTCTCTGTTTTCAGGCTTCTCCTGCACCTTCTGTAATCCTCCCCCCCACCTCCTGCAGCTTCCTAGCTCCTCTTAGCTGTCCTGCAGTTTTCTCCAGCAGCTGGAGCCTTTCTCCAGCTTCCAGCACCTACTGCCACTCCCTGCAACTTCTCTAGCTGCCCCAAAGCCATCCTCTGGCTCTCCACACCCAGAGCCCCTCTTTAACACCCACACTTTCCCTTAGTCCCATTTTCCCCTCTCCCCACCTACCTTTTCAGCTCCCCCATAGCTCTGGCTTCAGTCCCAGCCTCTGTGCCAGCATGCTTCCCTGTTCTGCAGGCTTTGGGCATTGTCTTTTAATCAATTAAGATCAATTAACCTAAAGTTACCCCCGAGCCTCAGTTCTTCAGCCCAGGCCCCTGTAGTCTACCAGTTCTAATCCCGGTCCTGGTAACTTTAACTCCCTACACTTCTACTTTCTTACCTTAACCTTTCCCCAGGTAACCCAAGTACACCAAGCACATACATACATACACATCACAACACCCAACTTAGGAACTCACTTGTATGTATGCGTAGGTGGGTGGTATGTGTGTGAATTAGTGAATACACATATATAGATATCATTGTGTGTGTTATGAATTAGTAATCTACGTATGTGTATTGGATGTGCAAGTGTTGGTAACTAGTAACTGATTCCATCTAAATTTGGTGTGTGTAGCTTGTATGGGCTTAAACTGGTGATAGTTGTGCATGAACCTAAGCTAGTTATTTTGAACTTGTATGTATCTGAGTTGCTAATGTGAGCAAGTGCATGTATATATATGGCATTTTGTGCACTATATACGAATTAGTGATCTGTGTCTAACTTTTGGGGTGTATAGTGTATGTACTTGAATTAGTAATAGGTATGTGTGTGCCTAGGCTGGTTTGGATGTGTATGTGCCTGAGCTGGTAGTGTGTGTGTGTATGCACCTAATTGATTTGTGTGCTTGTATAGCTGCAATTGTGTCACACCCTCCTGCCTAACAGCGCAATATTGAGATCCCGAGAGTTGGCCTGACCCCTCAGGCTAACAGGTGTTAAGAAGCTGAGAATGCTTGTCTATGTTACATTTATTGCTCAGAAGAGCTAACTACGTATTTTCTTTAGATCGCTTTAATGAACCATAAGCAGGATAAATATTCATATGCTGAGCTTCATTCCATCGCAGTTAGACTGCTTCTTTAAAGCTAGCTCAAGTATCTTTACAACACACTGCAGCATGACTTCTGTATTCTTGGAACAAATGCCTCAGCCAATTGCCTAACAGGTGTATAAAATTTATATGCAAGCAGCTTTCAACATCTGCTACAGAAGTCCTTTATGGGAGAAGTGTTACCATTTTAAAATAATGCAATGGTTTTTCCTTGCCTATATTTTATTTAAAAAACGTGAGACAGCCCTTTGATATCTATTCTTGTGAGTCTATCTGCCTTTCTCTCCTTTCTAATTCTCCTTGTCTTTATCTGCTGGAGTCTTCACTTGTAGTTTCAGATCAGCGGTTGCAGAAGATTAATGCTGTGCTCCTACAATGAAGCAATTTACAAGAAGCGCCTGCTGTGCAATAACATATATATACATACACACACACACACACACACACACACACACACACACACACATATATATATATCTGTATCTATAGCTATATCTATCTGTATATCTATATCTATAGATAGATAGATATAGATACAGACACACAAAATAGAGGGAGGGAGGGAGAAAAAAAGGAGGACGGGCAGAACAGCAGGCAGGAAGGAAGCAGCCGCCTTAGATCCCAGTTCCCAGTGCTGCCTGCAAATACACTGCTCAGGAAGCAGGATTCTGCATTCTGTATCACCAGGAGGACTTTAACCCCTGAATAGAAATCATGGCAGTAACCTAAGACTGAAGTGTAACGTGAGTGCCATATTATCAAACCTGGGTAAATAATTTCCAGTGCAATGAATTTTCAGTGCAAAAAAGAGTTTTTGCAAAAACCTGACTGAGCCATTTGGTCCACCAGAAGTGTAGGTAGTCCAGGGAAGGAGCTTGACCCAGTAGAGAGAAAAAGGAACAAGAGATACGCAAACCACAGCTCACAAGAGGCACAGATCATCTCAGTTCAATAAGCCAAAAAGAAATGTTTCAGTTTAGGAAGCATCAAAATATTCTGATCAAAAGTTCTAAAAACAAAATAGTTCAACACTTTTCATTCTGTGACAATATCTAAATTTCCTGTTGGGACAAAGATGCATTCAAATACACTGGAAGTCCTCATGGGACAGAAGTTGCAATTTCTGCCTAGGTTGAACAGCAAATTATCCTCAAATATCATAAGTTCTGTCATTAAAAAACAAACAAAAAAATAAAAACAGTTAAAGAGAAAGAGATCACATTTGTAAATAGAAAAGCTTTGGGCAGAATTAAGTCTTTGCAGTTATATTGTATTTTTTAATGCAAATAGATCTCAGAAAGGGTAGATAAATATCATTAACCTCATTTTATCAAGGAACAATCTGAGATACAGACATTCAGTTGCCCAAAACCATGTAGGAAATAACCAGCAGACAAAGCTACATTTTCTTACTCTTCCAGTCCTATATAATCTGTGGCACACAATTTATAGTGGTCACAAGTACGTGGACAAGAGGGATCCAGCTGAGTATTAAGAAGTATGTAGACAAGGGGGGTCCAGTTGACATATGGCGTGTCTACATGTCATCCTACAGTGACATAGTGATGTGCTATGTCACCGTATGGCGTGCTACAGCAACAGAGCGATCATGTGGGTCTACATGTGATTGGCAGCTATATCGCCATAGCAGCACACTCCCCTGGTATAGTATCCCACTACAGCTATGTAGAGGAGAAATCTGTGTGCTGTGCATATGGTGCAGTAACCACCCATACTACACTGTGTTTTACTACTTAAAGCACAGTGCCATAGCAACATCACCAAACAGCAATGTGTAGATGTGCCCACTCTATACTTGGTCTTTCAAAAAGCTTTCAAAAAGGTCCATCACCAGAGGCTTTAAAAAAAAAATTGCACTGCCATAGTATTGGAGGGATGGTTCTTATGTGGATTAAGAGCTTGTTAAAGATAGGAACCCAAAGGCAGGACTAAATGGTCACTTTTCAGGATGGAGGGAAGTCAAAAGTGCAGTCCTACAGGGATCTGTGCTGGTGCTACTTTGTTCAACATTTTCATCAGTGACCTGAAAATGGAGATGTACAGTGAAATATCCAAGTCTGGAGATGACACCAAATTGGGTCTTGGGTAGAAAGTCCCAAACTGATGGAAAGCAGATGCAGAAAGATCACACCAAGCTAAACGAGTGGGCAAAAAAATGGCAGCTGAACTTCAGTGTCAACAAGTGCAAGGTAATGCACTTGGGGAAAAATAACCTTAGCTATACATACACAATGCAGGGTTCTGAACTGGCAGTTACAACTCAGGAAAGAGACCCTGGAGTCATTGTAGATAGTTCTCTAAAAATGTCAGCCCAATGTGCAGCAGCAACCAAAACATCCAATAGAAGTTGGACATCATTAAGAAGGAAACTGAAATCAAAATGGAGAATATCATCACACCATTATGGTGTGCCCACATCTTGAATACAGTGTGCAGTTCTGATCTCCGCAAAAAGGATGAAGTAGAATTAGTAATGGTACAGAGATGGGCAACCAAAATGATCTGGGGCATGGAGAGACTAAAAAGGCTAGGACTCTTCAGTTTGGAAAAGAGAAGCCTGAGAGGGGGATAAGATAGAGGTCTATCTAATTATGAAGCATGTGGACCAAGTAAACAGAGAACTATTGTTCACTGAGTCCCAGAATACTATAACTAGGGGGCACCTACTGAAATTAGCAGGTGACAGGTTTAAAACTTGCAAGAGAAAGTACTTTTTAACATAATGCACAATTAACCTGTGGAATTCATTGCCACAGGAGATGGTAGAAGCAGACAGCACAGCAAGGTTTAAAAGGGGACTAGGTAAATTCTTGGATCTATCCATGGATAGATTCATGGATCTTTTAATGGCTGTTGAACAGAACGGTTGCAGATATTTCCTCTGGCATCTCTAACCCAATAAATGGTTCATGCCAGGAAGGGTATTAAATAGGGGATATTCAATAGTATAGTATTTACAAGTACAACAAGATAGTACTTACAAGTACTATCCTGCTATGAAGTAAATGAGTTTACTCCGGCCTAATAGGGGTGCACATGTATATGCCGAAACATTTACTGTGCAGCTAATTAGTCTATTGTGCAGTAAATGTCTCATGTAGAGGTGTCAAGAAACTTTCAGTCTAGTTCTGTCTTACATTCCAGCTGCCCCTCTGTTCTTTGCAAAATCACTTACATTTTCAATGTCTCAGTTATCCTTCCTGTATAATGGAGACTATGCACACTGACATGAATAAGATTCATGAGCAAACAAAAAAGGGTTCAACCCTGTTACTCTTACTCATGAAAAGAGCCTCACTAAAACCCATATTTGTTTCCAGGACTGCTTGTGTAAGTAAGTTTCCAGACTCTGGTCACAAATGCCAAGCACACCAATATAATTAGAAAAGTTATACAGTTTATCACCACTTAACTGAAATGAGCCCAACTATCTAACAAAGTGATATGTAAAGAAAATAAGAAATAAATGTATCAGAGAATTGTTTCTACAAGAAACAATTTTCATATATAACCTTTTCAACCCTGTTCACACTCCCATCAGATAATCAGCACTTACTTTCTTGGGTTTCTATCTGTAGAAAATCTCTGCATTAGAAAATGAATTCATATTTTTGATTGAATTTATTAGATAACATGCTGAGAACAATACTTAGCAAAAACTATAGCACAATATCCAGTAAGGAATGTCACAAGGTGGCCTTCCTTCCAACTTCTAGTAGCACCAAGGCGTCTGCAGTATGCCACAGACTTCATTATCCTTTCTTCTCATGGTAGGAGGTTGCTAGCTGCTGACTCACTTCTCTTAGTTTACAGTATCTCAGCTCCTGACCCTGTAGTCACTCTCTGCGGTCCCTCACATGGAAAGAACCTAGCTACAAACTCTGGAAGAACATGGTTCAGATCTCAGGTTGCAGTTCTAGCTTCCCTCTAACAAAATGACCAGGACCATCCCACAAATTTGGAAGGTTTTTAACATCTTTTCTTCCTTAGGTCAAAAAAATACGGGGAGGAGAGGAAAGTAGGGGGGACATGTGCTGCCACAGTGGGGGCAGAAGGACTGTGCGCCATTGGCACAACAGGTGGAAGGGGGATCTGTGCTGCTGGAGCAGCCCATGCAGTGGAGAAGAATAATAGGAGGCTGCCCCTGCAGTGTACAGTTCCTAGCTACATCCAGGTTAGATACCCCTAGTATAAAGGATAAAGTCAGTCCATTATATTACTATGAAGCTTGAAAATGGATCTTCTTCAGTGCTGTCAGGTCTACAAAGCAAGAATGAAAAGCCATTAAATAAGTGCAATAACCTTGTTGATTTTTTCTAAAACTACTAGTACAGAGGATCTGAATATACAGGACTCCTAATAGTACTGTACAACTTGACAGTTCAAATTACATTTATATTCATTCTGCTATTTACCAAAAAAACGAAGAAACAGATTTTATGAGGCCTTGTAAAAAAAAGTTTGAGCATATTCAACCCACCCTACAAAGTGACTTTAAAATGCAGCTTTACTTTGAAGATAAACTATACACAAAATGGTTCTTTTTTACTCAGTCTGTACACTGCTCTTTATCCTTGTTTACTCTTCAGAACTACAATTAAAAACAAAGCCTGGTGTTCATATTAATTAACAAACTGTATTTAAAGTCCTGAACACACCCTATTTATTCAGACAAATAAATACTATTTATTCAGGCAAAATGTCCTCTGTAATTGATACACAAAAATAATTGTGGCAACTTAAATTTAACTTTTTTGTCTCTTAACATATACCATATTTGTCAGAGAACTGGCTTGTTGAAAAAAGATACAAAGACAATATATAATGATACATATACATCACTTAAAAGGTTATATTTGGCAAAATGCAACATTATATCCAACAAAATGGTAGCGAACCAATGTTAGCCATGCACAAGCACACAAACACACACACACATGCACACACACTCGCATACACATTCAATGATCTTTCTGTGAACTAGTACAATTATTTTTGCTTAGTCTGTGTTCAGTGGTAAAGCTCACATTGAATTCAATGCAGCAGGATTGGGTCCCATCAGTTAAACCTAAATGGCCAGGACTCAAAATATCTTATTATGCAGCTTGGCTTAGGCATTGCATCAATTAAATTTTGAGTGCCTGCCCAAGGAAGCAATTCAATACAACCCACATAAGTGCCTAGGATCCTCATACATCCACTGGGGAAATTTTGGAGGTTCTTAAGAGACATTCAGAATTCTACACAGAGAGGAGGGAGTGATAGGCAACTCTGGAACATTTTTAAGAAAGTCTGGAAGTATAAAAAGGGAGCCAATTGGAAACAATCACGTTCAAGTGTGTGTCTGACTTCCCAATCCCCTCAGGAACCTAGGCACTCAACTCAAGCTGTCCATTAAGCATCTTCTCTTTTGACTCATAGTTCACCATGCACAAAGTTATTGGATGGAATGGATGCAACACCAACATCCCCACTGGTCTGAGCTGAATTTAGTGCTGTTGGTATATTAAACAGTTTTTTCTCTATTGTTCAGCAGAGGCCTCTTCAGGAACCTCCCAACAATATTACATGGGAGTTAGGTACCATGAATCATGCTCAAAAGGCCTAATGTGGATACCTGAAGGAACTCTGCAGTCCAAGATATAAGTGTGTAATGAATGTTAAGGTTGCAGGGTGCAGGGCCCTTTTGAGTCACTGTTTGGTATTTAGACACCTAAAAAGCTTTCTCTAAATCCTGCCAAATGTGTTTCATGCTTTATTCTTCTTACTGCTCTGGATAATACGTCCCCTACTACTTTCAACAGATATTTATGGACAAGAGTAAATTCTTCTTAGTGCCTTTCCTAAAAGCAGAGATACAGCACCTTTTTCTATTATCTCACTTTCCCTCATCTTGCGTCCTTTCTAAGCTTAGTTCAGGGACAGCCATCTTTATATTTTTTTCCCAAAACTCATTCAATTTACAGTACAGCAGCTCTTATTTCTGCTGCATAGAATTCAGAAAATTCTTTCTACATTTCAGAACTGTAATGGTTTGGATGTTTCCCTATACAGCCACCGTATTTGATACTAATGGGAAATGCATATTCATTATTTATTCCTCTACTTAATATAATGCTGACTAAACAGCATGCCACCAGCTTCAATTTACATTTTATACTACCAAAAACACTAAAACAGGATTCATGCCAGTCGCTGTGATTAATCCATGTGAATTGTCCACTATAACCATACTATATACTTTATCTGTTCTTTTTCAGCTACTTGGCCATTTGATACTGAGAAGAAGAGACACACTATACCTTCAATAAAATTAAACTGTTTGTCATGCTTCTTGTAATTTCTGGAGATTCAGATCTTCTTTCCCAGTAGTAAACAACAACAACAGGAAAAAAATCCAAAAATTTAGTAACCGTAGGTTTCCTAAAATATTCAGCAGGTGTTAGCAACTATGTGTGTCAATTTCACAAGCCTTAAATTCACTTATAAGGTAAATAGAATTATTTTTAGGAGAAGAATTTCATAAAATATTAAAAGCAAGAGGAGGGAAATTTGGCAGAAACTCATTACTCCAAACTTTCTAAACAGAAAGCACTGTTACATCATTCTAGTAACAGCATCATTCTAGTATCATTTATAACTCTAGAAGCAGAACAGTACATTATTTCTTTTATAGCTGATATCATAACATTACTACCCTGTACAAATTTCAATTGTTATATATCTTAAAACCTTGTCATGCCTTCAAATATATATTAACTAAATAAAATTAATGTCCTGTGCCAGAGAAGGACAACACTTCCAACCCCCTGACCCTCTCTAATCCCCAGCAAAGCAAATAAACCAGGGGCAGGCCATTATTTCAGCTGGAAGACCGCTTAATTAGTTTTAGCGGGCTGTCAAGGGCTGCAAGGGTAGCTGTGCCCCTTGACAGGTGCCCCACCCCCTGGTCGCCATCTTAGGACCGCAAGTTCTGCCCCTAACCCCTTACCTTTCCCACCACAAGTCCCTCTCCTCACCCTGGAAGTATCCATTTGAGAAGGGGGTTTCCCCATCTTGGAACTGGAAAAAAAAATTATATACTAGAAATGAAACATCCACAATAACACATTTTAATTTTCTTTTCTTTTTTAAATGTCCTGATTTGCGTGCATTTGTGTCATGTATATAGAGTTGAGTGCATAATAGCTCAAAATGAGGTCTTATTCTTATATATTGCAGGGGTATTGGTAGGTGTGTGTGTGTGTGTGTGTGTGTGTGTGTGTGTGTGTGTGTGGAAGTGCACATATGTGGGGGTATGTGTGGATGTTGGTGAGTGAGTATGGGGGGCTTGTGCGGGGGGTTGTGGGGATGTGTGGGTGGGTATGGAGTATGTGGGGTGTCTGGAGGGGAAGGTGGCTGAGGGGGTGTGTGGGGGTGTGGGTGCATGTGTGTGGTGGGGTGTGTGTACATAGCAGTGGGCAGGGGGTGTGGGGGTGTGGGGGGATGCATGTGAGGAGGGGTGTGGGGAAGGGTGTGGGAAAGGTGTGGGGGAGTGTGGTGTTTGTTGGGTGTGTGATTGTGGGGGAGGATGTGGTTGTGGGGTTTGTGGGTATAGTTGGGTGTGCTTTGGAGCCTCCATGCACATCCCCCTGAGGTGGGAAGCACCCACCCCTGCCCTGCAACAGCCCGGAGCCCATGTACCCTGCAGCACCTCCCTATATCACTGCCAGCAGTGCACAGCACCAGCCCACTCCACACCCTCTCCAGACTCACCTTGGTGGGAACAGACCAGCAGGAACCCAGGCACAGCCCCGACCCCCCCATTCCTCATGCCTGCTCTGGACTTGCCTGCTCACGCTAAACAGTGGCAGCAGCACCGGCCGAGCAGAAACTGTTTGCTCAGCATGAGGGAAAAGTGTACCTTCCCCCTCACCACTGCCCAGCACTCTCTGGTACAGCTGCCCGGAGCCCATGCTGGGCTGCCCTGTGGTTCCACTGCTGTCATCATCACCTCTGGGCTGCCCTGCAGGGCAGCAGTGGCAATACAGAAGAGCTTCAGGGCAGCTCAGCATGGGCTCTAAGCAGGGTGTAGCAAGCAGCTCTGGGCAGCAGTGAAAGAGGGGGGGCACTTTTCCTCCACACTGAGCAAGCAGGTTCTACACAGCCAGCACTACTGCAGTCACTGTTTAGCATGAGCAGGAGAGTCTGGGGCAGGCACAGGGCACATGGGGTCAGGACTGTGCAGCTGTACCACAGGGCTGGGGCAAGCAGAGGCAACAAATGGATGAAGCTGCTGCTGCCTGGTCTGCCTAGAAAGGCAATCCAGCTGCGGAGTCACCCCAGCCCTGCTGTGTGCTCATGGTTCGGCAGGACACACCACAGCCAGACAGTGCCTGGATCAGGAGGGACCAAGGGACCCACTGTGGGTCAATCTAAGCCCCTCCAGCGCACTGTATTTTACCTACCCCTGAAATAAACCAATAACTGGTTTACAGGGGGAAATAAATGTGTGGACAAATCCCATTTACCAAGGGTCTTCCAAAGTGGAAAACAAATTCAAATTAAATTTCATAAAACTTCTCAACTTTCTATTTCATTCATAAGACTAACTTAATGACTAAGCTGCAAGTAGAGCCATAGTAGATTTAGCTCATCTATATGATTTGATTCTACCACCTCACTCTATAAAGCATTCCATCCATTTGCCATTCTCTCAGTTTAATTATCAACTGTGTATTTTCTTTCTCTTGTTAATTTTATGTCATTTGATTCTCTTTCCACTTAATCGGCTGCAGTGTCCAATACTGCCATCCTTTAATTTATAAACATCTAAAGAACTCTAAATTTTCACATAGCATTAATTGGAATTAGTAGATGATTTCTTTTGCAAATAAAAGATTACAACCCTAAAATTAATTAAATTATTACCAATCCATTCAATTTCAAAACTAAATAGACTTTTTCACAACTTATAGCTTTTTGAAGTCAAGAAATGGAACCAGAGTTAACAAGAAAATGTAAAACCTAAAGGATGTTTCAGGCACATAATTTATTTTAGCAAATATATCTTTCAGAATTTGGATGACTGTTATTCCCATCTCAGTATATCTTCCTATTAGCAGGGTGTAATTTATTCCAGTTGGTATTTACACAAGAAATACCACATGCGGCAGAGGAAAGGTTAGGAAAAGAGTAAGCGTTTTAGTCAGCTGTTTTCCTCAGATGCTTATTGCTCTATTCCTCACTGTGAAACATGTCAAAACTCAGATTCAACTTTTGCTCTTATCTCTCACATATGCACTAGGCAATGTGACAAAAAGGTGACTTGGCAAATGTTTGTAGCAACATTGCTGAAAGCCTTTTGGGCTGATGGAAAGCCTTTCACATCTCACAGTAAACTTTAGTATCCTAGTATTTGTAACTGCAGGTCTGAAGAAAAAAATATAACCCCCATCATCTGCATCATCCTCTACATTGAAAATTACATCAAATACCTAGCAATAGCAAATTAGCACACAAGACATTGCACATATAAATAAAACTTGGAAAAAAATAAAACTTGGAAAATTCTACTTAGTTACACCTATAAAATTCCACTGATTACCATGGAGTTTCTCATGCTAAGCTGTGAGCAGAATTTGGCAAGATATTATGAAACAACAACCCTAATAAATTCACCAAGAGAAAGAGTAGTTTATTCATATCATATTCCTTTTTAAGAAGAATTCATATTGCTACAATGTATAGTCCTTATATTCCAGTGTTAATACCCATGCATTATTTTGCAATGTATGACTTAATGCCAAATTAACCATTTCATAGATACTAAAAATAATGAAAACTAAACTTCACCTACTATATGCTGTTGTCATTTCAACAACTGTCTATGGCTGTGAGAACTGGACACTCACTAGGGTGCTGGAAAAGCAAATTGAGACCTTTGAAACATGGTGCTTCAAAAGACTTCTACTCATACCCTACATTGTACATAGAACAAATGAATCTGTGAAACATCAAATCAGACAAGAAGTCAGAAAATATGAACCCTTACTTGAAATCATAAGAAGAAAGATGCAGTTATTTGGACATGTAACAAAAAGGCCCAGCACCATTGCCAAGACAATCCTGCAGGGCGCAATGGACCTACGAAGAAGAGGAGAAAAACATAGGATAAGCTGGACCACCAACATCAAAGACTGGACAGGATCAAAACCAAGTGATTGTATACAAGGATTGCAAAAGACTGGGAAGAATGGAGGATAGGTACTGCTACATCAAAGGTGCCCCAACTGTCAGCACGGCCTCAGGACTGACTGACTGAGGTACTAAAGGCAAGCTACTGGCCACATTAAAATCAACAGCAAAACAGCCACTGTCTTTAGTGGAGGCAGGATTTTACCTCGGATAATTGGGAAAAGGAGTTCATCTAAATTTGTATCTCATAAAACATTAAACAAAATACAGAGATCAAAAAATAAATTATCTGTAGAAAAGATATATGGAAAAGAAGAGAACCTTGACCTTAATAGACCACTTCTAGAGGAGATAAAACTTACTTGTCTAGTCATTCTTGGCTCCTTTGTCCAGCAAGTTCGCCCATCATAATATTGGTTTGTATGGTCTGAACACTTGCCAAGTGGGAAATGCCATACTGTTTTCATATAGATATTTGTACAGAAAAAAAAAACCAGATCTCCTTGGCTGTGCCTTGCCTGGTTGTAGGTATGTTTTGTGTGCATCAGGGCCTGTATTGTGTATGCAGGCTAATATATATAAACTTGGGGCTGTGTGTGCACAGGCAAGAAGAAACACAATCAGAGAGAGCTACTGAAAATGTGGGCATTTGCTAAAGTACTTTGCAATCCCTTGAAAGCAGATGAAGCCAACCTCGTTACCAGTTATTTGTTTAATCTAAAAAGAACACTTGCTTTTTGTTCTTTCTGAGACTTGGGACAGTCCTTTTTCCTCCTGAACTCATTCATACACTCATGAATATATTCCAGTTCAGAGATCCCTGAGCAGACCTACATCATCATCTTTACCAAGCACACTTCAATTACGGACAGCTCATCACTTTGTTGTGAACAGATATGCAGCATATTAAGCAAGGGAAAGATAAAGACTTTTCAACTCTGTGTCTGCTCAGTTGGAAAACATTCTCCGAGTCTGAACTTTGCACTGGGGAAGAACTGCCAGATTTAGCAGAGGAGCCAGTTCAATCTGAGGAAACGGTTTGATGCAGAGTGCTGACTTAATAGCATCTAAAAGTGGAAAGTACAGTGCCAGCAGGGATGGGAAAAATAAACAGGTGTTGTCACTGCAGGAGAGAGTAAAGCATGGTGTTATCGATATTGCTTACTGCCTGCCTTCTTTTCAGGTTTTATAAACTGACATATGAAATTCCAGAGAGGGATGTCAGAGGGAGGAAGAAAATTAGTGAATCATTAAGTAGCTGAGCTGACACCCAGTTCTCCTCAAATAGTCCTGAAAGCTATGGTTTACCTCCAACATCACTATTAACACAGCAGGATTCAAGGTCAGCCAAGTCTGAGTGGTAATGGTGGTGACTACCGAAAGGAATCTAGAACAATCAGGAGCAAAAGTGCAGTATGTTATATAAAAGTCTATGGGTGGACACACTTATTATATCTAAAAACTTGTTATATCTAAAAACACAGACTAGAAGAGTGGTCATGAGGTGTGATCCCGAGTCCTCAAAAGTCAACAGGAGATTATTCAGCCAGGCATTTTTTTTGTTAATGAACACAGTGAACCAAAAGCTAGGGCAATCTTTAGAACATCAGGGGATTACAGCTACTGAAGAAAAGATACTGTTCAATCTGTGATCCAGAGGGAAACAGAAAGGTGCAAGTGATGTGTTAGAGAAAGCAAGCAGTGACTGTTTATCAAGAGGGTGATTTTTTTAAGCAAACTTGGTAAACTGTACAGTTAAATGCAATAAAGCATGCTATCACTGTATACTTCATTGGCAGTCAGCTAAGGAGCATCGTAGAGCTAAAGGAGAAGGAAAAACAGAACTTTTGTACTGCATTCCTGGGACTGGCCCTTAGCAGTATATTCTCTCTTAGAGCATGATTTTCTTAGCTTTCTTAGGGTGTGATTTTCAGATAGGAAAACTTTGGGTGTAAGTGAAATGCTAGACCAAAGGGCACTTCACTGCTAGAAGCATGTACCATTATAGTTCCATGCAGCTATCCACTCCTCAGACATGCACAGTATCATCAGCAGCTAATTACAGAAATCTTTGAATATAGGCAAATTTCAGGAGTGATTCAAAAAAATCTAGAGTTCCCTACTTATATCTGACATAAAGGATTAAGTGCAAGGAATGGAGAAAACAATGTAGTGACAGATACTAGGCATCTTCCTTAGCCTGACAAAGGGTTTTTGAACCCCAAAGCTTGCTTAATAATTGTTTTCCAACTATTTAAGTTGGTCTAATACAAGATATCATATTACCCAAAGAACCTTGTCTGCCACTGGACAGTCAAGGCACTTACATAATAGTTATGCTTCAGGAGGTTAGTAGATACTGGTCTCAAAACTTTAGTTTCTGTTGATTTTGTTTTCACTTTAGTCTT
The DNA here is from genome assembly GCF_030867095.1 of Alligator mississippiensis. Classification (NCBI taxonomy): domain Eukaryota; kingdom Metazoa; phylum Chordata; order Crocodylia; family Alligatoridae; genus Alligator; species Alligator mississippiensis. The sequence continues at coordinate 159,217,054 of NC_081824.1, forward strand.
AAAACCAAGATAAATTATGGGTATAACAAGATGGGGATAAAACACCCCTAATTTCCTTTGTGTCTCTTTCCACATCCACAGTCTTTTTATCTGTTTAGATACAGTTTTATCTACTGAAATGACTCTTGATCATAGATCTATCTTTGCTCACATCTGTTTTTCCCACAGAGCACTATATAGATCAGAACAATAATAAAAAGGAAAATAAGATATTAAACTGCTGAGAGTAACAAACTGGTTAGGGACAGAGGGAATAGAAAATGTTACCCAAAGAAGAGAAATGAAGTGAACAAGGGGTTTTGTCCAATTAAATTACCAAATCTGTTATTTCTGCATACACTTTGAAATCAATGAGAGTTAGGAACCTAAATATCTTTGAGGATCTGGGCCTTAACTCTATATAAATAATACTGAAATTTCTCTTCAAACACCTCCCATCAATGAACTGTGTGTGTGGTAGTATCCCTGTTTTACAGATGGGGACCAGAGGCATAGAGAGACTAAGGTCAAAAGAGACCGGTAAATTTGGGTCCTACTTTGAGACATCTACAACCCAACTTTAAATATTTCATTGCATTGTGTTCACTATGTACTACCTTGGGTAAGCAATTAATGAGCTAATAACCTCTCAGTTTGAACTCTTTAGTCTTGTGAAGTACCGAATAGTTCCTGGTGATGAGCTCCCAACCACAACAAGTTTTATCAAAGACAACAGTTATGGGACAATCTTTAAGGCAAGGACCCAGTAATAGTAAAACAGGAAGGGGCGGGGGGGGGGGGGGGATCCTGAAGGCTGGGAGGTAAAATTCAGAAATATGAAAATCTTGAAAGACATGCTGACCTTGAGCAGAATGATTCCTTGATGGGCTGTCAAAGAAACGAAACGCATTTCTTGACCAGACTCCAGTTCAACTTCTTATAGTCCACCTAAATTCCCCTTCATGGACTCATGGAATCATAAAGAAGCAGGGCTGGAAAAGATCTCTGGAAAACACCTAGTCTAACCCTCTGCCTGAGGCAGGATCAACCCTATCCAAACCATCTTGTACTAACCATAGGGTAAAATTTCTTCCTAACCCCAACACCCAATGCTTCTGAGGAATGCAAAAAACCAAACAGCAGGAGGGGAAAAGATCCTTCCTGGATGCATGTGGCAACTAGCAAAGTCCAGAAGCATAGAAAATACCCATAGCAGAATACAGGAATAGCTTCTCCTAGATCAACCCTGATCAATGTTTTCCCAACTTCTTCTTGAAACACCACCAACAGTGGAGAGTCCACAGCATCCCTAGGCAGCTATCCTATAGCTTCACTGTTTTAATAGTGAAGTTTTCCCCGATATCCAACTTAAACCTACTTTGCTGAAACTTCAAGTCATTGGCCTGCATCCTACACTCTGCAATGACAGAAAAAAGGTGCTTTCCCTCTTCTTCATGGCAGCCCTTCAAGTATTTGCAGATTGTTATCATGACCCCTCTTAAACACTTTTTCCACAAGCTGAACATTCCTAGCTCCTTCAGCCTCTCCTCATATGATTTGCTTTCTAAGTCCTTTATTATTTTTGTCACCCACCTCTGGACCCTCTCTACCTTTTCCATTCCTTTTTAAAACAGAGATGAAAGCTGCACACAATACTTGAGATGTGGCTTACCCATTACCAAGTAAAAACTATCTCCTCCTCTGTCTTACTCCTGAGCTAGGGACAGACATTACATGTAAATTGGTTTAAGTGATCAGAAATTGGTTTAAACGTGTAACAGAACAGATGCTCAGTACACATAAACCAGTTTGAAAATGGCTGAAATCTATTTGCGATAAAGCTGGAAGTAGTATCAGAGTTAACTGATTTGGCTCAAGCTGGTTTATGCAGTGTCTGCCCCAGACCCCTTACTGGTTTAAGATAAACCAGATACCCCCAGCATGCTCTCTGGGCTGGGCAGGGCTGGGCTCTCTACTGCATATCAGGGCTGCCCCACCCCTCTGTCATAGCAGACACCGCTGGATTAGCTAGCAGACCACATGCTGGCTACAATCCATGCTGTGGGAGAGACAAAGGCAGACAGGGCTACTGTCATCCCCATCCCTTGAGCAGCGAGTGGGGAAAAACCTGGGACTGCAGGCAGGGTGGGGGTTCACACTCCTCCCTAATCAGAGTCCTGTTGGGCCCTGGCCATGCCCGCCTCAGTTTAGCTCTGTGGAAGGGCGGGGAGGGCTGCTCTAGCTCCCCCAGCTTCCAGCCTGAACCACTGCAGGCATGTGCTTGAATTTCCTCAGTCCAGAGGGACTGTCTGTATGGTTAGAAAACCAGTTCAGCCTAGCAAGGTTAGACTAACCTGCAAAGGTTGAATCAATTCAGGCTCACGCTTTTTTAATATCTGTCCCTAGCCCTGATGTTTCTATTCGTGGATCCCAAAACTGAATTTGTCTTTATGCAGCTGCATCACACTGCAGACTCATATTGAGTCTTTGATATACCAAGATTCCCAAGTCCTTTTCCATAGTGCTTCCATCCAGGCAGACATCACCCATTTTATATTTGTGTTTCTTTTCTTCCAAGGTGTAGCACCTTGTATTTGTCAGGACTGAATTTCAATTTATTAGCTGCAGCCCAGCTTTCCAATCTGTCAAGATCCTTCTGAATTGTACTCCTGTCCTCCAGCATGTTTTGCAACCTCCTAGTATTCCAACATGGATCCTTTTATAATTACCCTTTGCTTGTGTCTATCAAACCAGTTGTCTATCCACCTTATAGTAGTTTTGTCTAGCCCACATTTCTCTAATGTGTGCATAAGAGGGTCATATGGGACTTTTGTCAAAAATCTTGCTGAAGTCCAGATATGCTATATCCACTGAACTCCCTTCATCCACCCAAATAGGAGATCAAGTTTGTTTGGCATGTATTGTTCTTAGTAAATCCAGGCTGACTACTTGTGATCATTCCTTCCTCCTCCAAGTACTTGCAAATGCTCTTCCTTATGATATGCTCCAATAAATTCCCAGGAATTGAGGTGAAATTAACCTTTCCATAGGTCTCTGCTGACTTTATGCTTTCCCCATCTCAGGATCATAAATTCTATATCATGACCACATTCTCCCAAGTTTCCCAGAACCTTTGCATACTCCTCCAGTTCTTCCCTATTGATCAAAAACAAGATCCAACATGGATGATCCCCTAGTTATATTCTCAACCTTCTGGAACAGACAGTTGTCCTCTATACAAGTTAGGAAGGTTTGGTCAACATTTTATGTTTGACTGTTTATCCTTGCAGTAGATGCATGGAAAATTGAAGTCTCATCACTACCATCTCATAACATTTGGATAATTTTGTCACTTCCTTGAAGAGTGCCTCATCCACATCTTCCTGATTTGGTGGTCTGTAATAAACCCTCACCGTTATATCAGTGCTGTATCTTCCACCTTTTATCTTCACCTCAATACAGTCTGATCTGCTACTTTCTTTCTCCTGAACCTTTCTTTCTCTTTCTGAAACAGAATGTGGCTCTCAGTGTTCACATTTCAGTCATAAGAACTGTCCCACCGGGACTCTGTGATTGATTAGATCAGAGGTGAGCAATTATTTCAGCTGGAGAGTCACTTAAGGAGTTTTGGTGAGGTGTCCCTGCCCCCCAGATCACCATTTTGGGACTAGAAGTCCCTCCCCTAACCACCTACCTTTGCCATTGGAAATCCCTCCCCTTACCCCAGGAAGTACTCCTTTTGGGAAGAGAGGTTTGCCAACTTGGAAGCAGAAAACCCCCCAAAGCATATACTAAAAATCAAACATCTATTATAACATATTTTATTTTAAAAATATGTTTGCCTTTATTTATGTGTTTGCATAGTGTATATGGTGGTGATCACATAATAGTTCAAAATAAAGTCTTACTCCTGTATATTGTGGTTGGGGGCTGGATGTGTGTGTGGTGGGGTGTGGGGGAGGGTATGTGTGTGCATTGTGGAGGTGTGGGGGGGTTGTGGAGTTTGTGAGGGCTGTGGGTGTGTGGGCAGCATGTGGGAGAGGGTGTGAGTGGGTGCAGTATTTGTGGGAGGTTCAGGGGGGTGTGATTGTGTCTGGGAGAGGGCGCTGTGAGCTTTGTCAGGGAGGGTGCAGGTACGGTGGATGTACATGGGAACTCACGCATGCATGTGCACATGCACACACACATACACCCAAGCCAGTCAGCATCCCCCCCTCCCCACAACAGCATGGAGCCTGCGTACCCTGTAGCTCCTCCCCATCACCACTGCACAGCTCCAGCCCCAATCTGGCCCATCCCAAACCCACTCCAGACTCACCCTGGCCAAAGCAGGCCAGCTGGAACCTGCTCACAAAAAGTCACAACCCTAACCCACTCCATGCCTGTTCCACACCACCTACCCACACTGAACAGCATCAGCAGTCAGGCAGAAGCTACTGCTCAGCATGGGGGCAAAGTAGCCCTTTCCCTCACCACTGCCAGGCCCTTCATACTGCAGCCACCCAGAAGCCATGCCCAGGCTGCCCTGTGGCTCATCTCTGCTGCTGTCACTGGCACCTTTGGACCACCCAGTGGAGTAGTGGTGATAGTACAGAGGAGCTACAGGGCAGCCCAGGAATGGGCTCTTGGGAGGCTGCAACAAGAAGGGCCTGGCAGTGGTGAGGGGGAGGGGCCACTTTCTCCCCATGTCAGCAGCAGCTTTTGCCTGGCTGCTGCTCAAAGTGGATGGGCAAGTTCAGGGCAGGTGCAGGGTAGTCTGGGGTTGGGGCTGTGCATGTGGGTTCTGGCCTGTCTGAAGTTGGTTGCCAGACTGATTCTGGAGCAGGTGCAGGTTGAGCTGTGGTCAGGGCTATGCACACGGGTCCCCGCCAGTACCACAGAGCTGGGGCCAGTGGCAGCAGCAGCCAGAAGGAGCTGCCACTACCTGGGATGCCTAGAAAGGCAGTCCAGCTGCAGAGCTGTCCAAGCACTGTTGTGTGCTCAGAGCGCAGCTGGATGTGCCATGGGCTGGACAGCACCTGGGCTAGGCAGCACTGAGGGACCCGCTGCAGGCTGGATCCAGCCTACAGGTCATATTTTGCCCGCCCCTGAATTAGTTCATAGTTCTTTTCACAGCCTGTGACTTTTAGATCATTTTCCTTGTTCCCCATACTGCTTGCATTTGTACATACATTATGACCTGCTTATTTCCTTTTTGCATCACTTCATTGAACTGACCTAGGATTTTGTAGAGGGGGGTACAGATGCTGTGGTGCAGCATCACAAATATAACATAACACATTTTTCTCCAATTAAAAAGAAAGTAGAATCTTACTAATATGGTAGGGGACTAGGGCTATATTACTCCATTTAAGATTGAAACAAAAACAAATATAAAGTTATTGGAATGTATATTAAATTTGCTATATCATATATGATGTATTAAAGACCACAAGAAACTAGGCAAAAATAATTAAAAGATGTTATTTCATTAGTCCTGTAATTATTAGAATTAAACATACAGTTTTTTTAGATTCATAAAACAAAATCAAGTCTTCTTAAGCATTTTGACAGTGCATCCAATATGTCACTAAAAGTTATTTCCACACCTGAGTTAATGTCTTTAGCTAGATTTAAAAACAGTCTTCAGGGCTATAAAATAGGAGCTATATTACCAGGAGAAGCAGCAGACAGCAGAATTGGAGAAGAAACTGATTTTAAAACATCAAGACTGTTAAAGAGAGGAGAGAGTCATTCACATTTGTAGAATGAAGAGTTTAGAAGGAATAAGGTACATTATAATAAGTAATTAAATCAATTGACTCCCTCACTGCTTCCTAAATAGAAATGCTGCTACCACTGCCAGACAGTTGGTTTTAAATTTTGGGTGGATCAGGAATCAAAGCAAGGTGCAACTGCACCACTGCACATTGGATCCACTACTGGATCACTTATTGCTATCCTGTCGCTCAGTGGCCCTTTATTAGAATTGAGCTGCTTCTTCTGATCCTTTCCCCTCTGGATTGTTAGTTCTGTTGCTGGGGGGTTTTGCTCACATCCCTCCATGTAACCTTGTTTAAAGTCCTCTTTGTTAGGTTGGCCAGACAACACCCAAAGATGATCTTTCTAGCTCTGAGATGGATCCCATCTGTCGACAGCAGTCTTCCTCCCCAGAACATCTGCCAGAGGCTCTAAGGTCTTCACATCAACACCACCATCTCAGCCACATGTTTGTTTCCATGATACAATGGTCCCTGCGTGGGCCTTTACCTTTTTCCACTAGGAGGATTCTACTTAATTTCCCCTTCAGTTTTCAATTGTACAATATTTTCCATTTCATGTAGTAAACTCTTGGGTAATGTTGTTGTGTACTATTAAACACATGACCCAATTCACCCAAGAAGTGGTTACATAAATTTGTGTGCATATTTTTCAAATTTTTAAAATATTTTGTATGTTTACATGCAAAAGATATTAAATAACAGATTATATACATACATTTCTAAGCATTTGTGAGATACCGACAGGAAAACACAAAGCATGAGAAATAACCTGTTTTCCTAGAGTTCAGCTAATGAAGATCATTCTGTGAATACAAATGAATGCATTTTGTGGATATATACACACACATTTTAAAATTAGCTTTTTATATTTGTAGAAGAAAGTCAATAGTAATGAAGGTAGTGGCAATTGTTCATAAATTAGAATCTTCCTCCTGCCTACCTATATTTGATTACTGCTATCTATATATTTTATAATCACTGCATAAAACTCTACTAATTTAAAATTCATTTTCCTCCAAATATTATATAAAAGTATATTTACTTGCTTCACTGTTGATATTCATGCCATGGGTATGTTTTACAACCATTGCATTGTCATAAAGGTCTCTCCATGTGCACATATAGCGAGCTAGTTTCAGAATAATCACCACACCGAGTGATTAAATTAGTATTTAGGTAAACTCCCTATTGATTTCAATCTGGAGGTTAGCTTACCGTTCTGATGATACAGTGGTACCCATTGATAAGAAAAAAATTACATATTTCTACATTTAAGCAAGGAAATAAGATTCAAAGCCATAAGAAAAATATGTTTCCCCATAATGCTTTGTTTCACAGTCACTAAAGTACTCTAAAAATATTTCAATTAGAATCAGAAATGGACACAGTGTGTTAAAAAGGAGCTCAGAACACAGACATTTCAGTTTCTACACACCAGGATTTTAAAAAGCATGCTGGATTGAGTCCATCCCTCAATAGATTTGCAAGGCAGTGAGGAACATAAATCATTACCAGGGATCCGGGTTTTCTGTTCGATGTGGAAAAACACTGTAAAAAATGGATTTTCTCATTTTAAGGATAAAAACCCAGATTTTCTCCTTTAAAAAAGAAACATGCAGGAAATGGTTGGTTTCCCCTTGCAGCCTGGCAGAGTTCCAGCCTCCAAGGGGCTGGGGGGAGTGGGAGAAGGGCTATCAACAGGGGCGCCATGTGCATGTGTATGTGCACACATACACATGCACATTAGGGCTATGAGAAGCTTTGGGTGGTGGTTCGATTCAGAGGAGATTTGGCCTGATTTGGTGGCCAAATCTCTGAATCCAAATTGAATCAGGGGACCAATTTAAAGGTCTGAATCAATTCAAAGCTCTCTGAATCATTGGGAAAGAGTCAGACAGCTTTGATGATTCGGGCAGTCCCCAGTGATTGCAGCAGGGAGCTGCAGCTGACTCCGAGCTGGTAAGTACTACGGGCAGGGAAAGGGGGGCTGGGGGAGGGGGGGGGACCATGGGGGGACCCCTGCCAGCCCCCCCAAGCCTCCCTCTGCTCCCCCATCCCCTCCCCATGGATGCCCTGCCCACCCCAGCTTGGTACTTAAAAAAAAGCCCTGGTGTTCACTGGGTGCTGCCGGGTGGGGGGACAATCTCTGCTGCCCCCCACTGCCCCACACCAAGGCCCCCCCACTCTCCTGGCACCCCACGGGTGCTCTACCCAGGCAAGCTCCAGCACTTTAAGAAAAAAGACTGAAGAAAAGCCCTGGGACTCTCCACTCCTGCAGCAGCCGCAGGGGTTTGGGGGCTCATTAAGAGCCCCCCACATGATGCAAGGCAGCGGGTGGTAGCAGGGAATCACCCTCAACCAGCAGGAGCGGAGTGTGCAGGGCTTTTTTCATTTTTTTTTTCTTGAAGGGCTGGAGTTGGCATGGGCAGGGCAACTGTGGGGGGGCTGGGGGAGTGAGGGGGGCTCATGCAGAGCCCCCCATACAACGTGGGGCAGTCGGGGACAGCGAGGATCACGCCCCCTGCCCGGCAGCACCTGGTGAGCCAGGGCTTTTTCTTTTCAAAGTCCTGGGAGCTGGGGCGGGCAGTGCAGCCATTGTTGGGCTGGTGGGGATGGCCCTGGCTGATTTGGAGATTTGGCAGCAGCCAAATCTCCAAATCAGATTTGGCCAAATTAAATCAGGACAGCAATTTAAATCGCTGAACTGAAACACTGTCCCCTGAATTGGCCAAATCCGAAGTGAATACTAGCCACTTCACATGGACCTAATGCACATGGCCACTAGGCAGCCTGGAGAGCAGCTCCCTGCAGGCAAATCTGACAGGAGGTGGGGGTAGGGATTGAGGGCCCCATAGTGAGGGATGGAGGGAGTTGGGCAGGGCACTGCTCAGTGGTGTGGTGCATGGGGCTTGGAGCCTGGGGCTACAATGTGCGGTTCTAGAGCCTGGGTGGGGATTAGGACAGGGCCACAGATGGCTCCTCTGGAGGGTGGGGAGGCTGGCTCCCCACTGCTGTGCACACTCCCGAAAGGGCATGGGGGGCACATGCACCCCAGATTTGTGTGTGGGATGGGGGCGGCTGCTGGCTGTCCACTGCAGACTTGAGCTCTCTGCCCCGCTGCCCTCCTCCAGGGACCTCCGCAGCCTGGCAGGTGAGACCCAGCGCAGCAGAGCAGAGTGAGGTAGGGAAGCTTCTTGCTGCTGTGAGCCCCATGCTGCCATGGCAAGGTGTCCCCTGCCCGCCCAGCAGCAGCAGGGTTCGTAGCATGGGGTTGTGCCCCCCTCACTGCTGCTGGGCAAAAAGGAGTCTTGCCATGGCAGTGCAGACTTGTCAGCCATGGAAATTAGCTTCCAATCCCAGCCCTGCTTTGCCCTGGCATGTTAAATCCTGCCCAGTGGACCATGGAGGCCCCAGGGGGAGGGCAGCAGGGCAGGGAGCCTGATCCCACAGTAGGCAGCCTACATCTTTCCCCGCCCCCATGGGCTCTGCTCCCAGGGCCCTGTTGGGGAGTGAGGGGCTCAGCAGGGGTGGGGGGGAGTGAGGGGCAATGACAAATGAGCAGGGCACCAGCATATCAGGGCTGCTCAGTGACACAAAGCAGTGGGGGGCAAGGACCAGCCATAGCTAGACCCACATCCTGGTGAGTAAAGGGGGCAGGGGTAGCTCTGATTTTCCATGATAAATAACCTAAAGTCCAACATCAAATTTTACAGATATTTAGAATTTTGTTATTATAGTGATTGAAGCACTGGTAGGCTTACAACTTGCTTTAAAATTGTAAATATATCAGTAAAAAATTGTGTTCAACTGACATCTATATAAATAGTGGTGTTTCATTTAAATCATGGAAAAACATGGATTTGGGGGGGTTTAATCAGAGAATTTGCGGGAGGTTATCAGAGAATTTGCAATTTTTAACAGAAAACCAGGGCCCCTGATCAGATCATTACTCAAGTTGGGCAACCTTTACACCCCAATTTACAGTTCAAACTTTTTAGATCTGGCTGGATCTAAACAATAGTTATGACTAAAATTCTCAAAGTGAAACACAGGTAGAGCTTCTAGATTTTACCCGATTCCAGTTTACACTCCTTAGGAATGTATAGAATTTGCTTCTGTTTCATCCCTCAATTATGAACAGCTTTGATTAAATTTGATCCATACTTGCTCATATTTTGATTTTCTTCCACCAAAATGTTTGCAAAAGAAATCTGACCTGTATTTCAGAATTGTAATTAGATACTGGTGGCTTGTTTTGGACACTCTTTTCATTGACTGTGATTGTAAAAATGATGGATTTTCCCCACAGCTATCAAAGGATTGTACCCAAGCTACTGTAAGTATATTGCTGCATATTTCAAGAAAAGAAAAAAAAGAAAAACAAATACATATCCCAGTCTATAGGCCAAATTCAAAACCTTACATGCTGCAACACAAACTTTCCGTATGTTTAGACTTGTTTACACTTAACAAGGTAGGAATCTCTCTTGCAGTGGTTCTCAGCCTTTTCGGACTTAAGGTGTCCTATGTTAGGTTCAAGGTACCCCTCAGAAAATACCAGCTCTTAGCTTTGATTCCTTTTTTATTATGGAAAAATAATAAAGCGACATTTTTATTTCTTTTTATTTAAAGTCTATTATGGAAAAGAATGTATTTGACATTATGGAGTCCTATTTAAATGTTCTGGGTTTATCTTGTGAATCATGTACAAGTGTTTGCACACCTAACAGTGCTAATATTGTGCAATACACTGCAGCAACCCTTAAAAGGATTTTCCAGCACCCTGTCTGAGAATTACTACTCTGTTCTCTTATGAACCAATGACTGAGGTGCTCAATCTATTTAGTTTACCCAAAAGAATATTAAGACCTAAGACACTTTTTTACACATCTCTACAAAGGGAGAAAACTTCAGATATCAGAGAAAACTTCAGATAGCAGATATAATACTGTTCTTGCAGGCTTATCAGGAACCAAGAGCAGACACTTGATTAATTCAAACTTGAAATAAGTGTATATTTTGAACGATGAACATAATTATGTGCTGGAACAGTTTCCCAAAGACTGTGGTAGCTTTTCTGTCACTTGAAGTCTTTACATCTAGAATAGAGACATTTCCAAAAATGGATTGTCTAAGAATATCAAGTTATGGGCTTTAATGCAAGAATCACTCAGGCTAGGTACAGACATTCAAGAAGCCCAAGGTGGAACCGCTCAAACCTATGCATGTTTCTGTAAGTGCCCTAGTTTAAGTCAAGAGAAAACAGAACAGTTTCTGTGATGGAGGGGTAGGGAGCACACAGGCTGCCTGCACTGGCAAAGGCCAGCAAGTTGAGCACACTCAAGCATGCATTATAGTGTTACCCATGTCCTTCTCAGGTTGCCAGACATTTCTGACATCTCCAACCCATTCTGCTCCCTGTTGTGGCACTTGGTCATAGCGGAGCATTGGGATCTCTCAGTGGGCTCCCATACACCCACACAGGTACCCCATCCCCCCCCCCCCCCCAATCCAATCCAGCACAGTGCCAGGGGCATGGCCAAGCCCCAGGCAGACCTGGTACTGAAGTTCAATTCACTGGTCTAACCTAGATCAATTAATTCTGATATCACATTGATCCAAGTCTATTTTAGACTAGGATCCACCATTTTTAAACCAGTCTATGTGCTCCGACCTTCTGTTCTGTTATGGGTACAGGGCAGGTTCTGACCACCTAAACCAGAAAAAGTGTAATGTCTGTACTTGGCCTTAGTGAAGTTCTCCATTATCCAGGAGGTCACATTAGATTATCATAATAATCTCTTAAAGATTTTAAAGGTAAAGATCTGAATGATAGTGCAAAGTGAGTACAGAAGGCAACCATCCTGTACAACAATATTTATTATCCAATGTGCATTGGTGTAAGTGCAGAGATATGCTGAATAGTGCCCAGAGTAGACTCACTTAGCTTACATATAAGGGAGTCTTACATTGGTGATGTTTACAGAAAGTACTATTTGAGATAAAATGCAAAAATGCATCTGGAAGCACATTCAATTGAAGCTATTAAAAATACATTACCAATTGCAATCATATATTATATAAATATGGAGGGGAGGGGGCAGAAAGTAGCATATATTCAGAGAGCACTGCCTCATACCCGTTAGCAAATATTGGCTTTTTAACAGCCACTGCTATACTTTGGCAGTTCCCTTATTGTTTCTTTTTTATTTTTACTCATTTGATAAACAGTGCCGAGACAGATGTGTTTTCTAGGAAAGGCTTCTATGTAAAAGTTTAAAGGGTTTAAATAATGTGAATATTCAAGGGCAGAAGTGGCCTCTGGCTAAGCATATGTAGAGTTATAAAATGAGCAATACATCAACAGCAAGGTTGGTATTGAAAAGTGCAACCTGACTGGTAATTAAATACAAGCATATGTCAGCTTTTCACTGAGGTTTGTGAGGCACCCACAGCTTTTCTTGTCTTCAGTTGATGGGTCGGGTCTTTGTCCTTTATAATATCATAAACAGAAAGCACCTTATATTATCCAATTCAGAAATCTTGCTCCTTATATAGTTCTAAATATATTAATCTAGACCATGCAGACTTCTTGCCATTCAATCTTTTAGTGGCATATCTATATAACACTTCCTCCAATAATACCCAATTTAAATACCTAATGAAATAAATTTCTACAATATTATTATGCAATCTAATTAAAATCTACCCTACTTCTGTAACTTATTTGCAGTGATCATTTGCAGATAGAATAAGCCAGATAATGTCTACGTGCTGGGTTAAGACTATTCATTTTCTTCAGCTCCAAATATCTACAGCCCTTAGATATGATACTGAATGGTGGTATATAAAATACCATAGATGGATACTTATTTCCCAGTTTCTATTACACCAGTCAGCAAAATGATTAATTCGCCAAACTGCTTAAATGTGTCAAGCAGGAGTGAATTAAGAACATTCCAGCTATTAATTGGGAAGATACTCCTAAAGCATCCATAGCTTGGCTGACCTTCCTGATTTAGCTGGCAGTGCTGTAGACTATCCAATTTCAGGTCTACAGCTGGTTGAATAATTTACTGCAAAAACTGGCCAAGCTCTTCAAAATGTAGGTGCCTACGATGACTCACAGGCACCTGAATCTGTATGTACTTTCAGAGTCAGCACCGCTGAAATTCAGCCCATACATTTAGGCTCTTAAATATGGACTTAAGTGCCTAACTTCAGACATACAAGTTTAAAAATGCTGGCTAATAATCACTGTGAATAATTGGTAAAATTGTTACATAATTTTTCCTCTCAGAAAATTATTTCCTGTTATTTAACATACACTACAGCTAACCAATGGACTCCCAGTATTTCAGGCGTGCATGGGCTTCAATAGACATTTAGGACCATATTCTAAAAAAATACTTAAGTGCTTAAATGAAAGCATAGAATTTAAGCACCTATATCCATGCCACAAAATAACCCCCTAAACCAGTGATTTTCAGCCTGTGGTCCATAGTCCCCTGAGGGTCTGCAGACTATGTCTAAGGGGTCTGCAAAATATGACTATGATCAAGCCAAAGCATGTAAGTACCCACATTTACGATTCAAAGTGGTCCATACCTCCATTCAAAATTTTCAAGGGGGTCTGCACCTCCATTTGAAATATTTTAGGGGTCCACAAATGAAAAAAGGTTGAAAACCACTGCCCTAACTTCTTAGGCACTTTGGAGGGATGTGGGGAGAGGTAGGTATGCTCAAAGGAACAGAGAGGCTGCAATTAGACTTAATCAGACTACAGAAGTGGGCAGATGGTAATAGGATGTGCTTCAATGTAGATAAATGTAGGGTGCTGCACCTGGGGAGAAGGAATCCACAGCATACATACAAGCTGGGGAGCTCCCCCCTTGTGAGCTCAGAGGCGGAAAGGGATCTTGGAGTCATTATTGACTCCAAGATGAACATGAGCCGCCAATGCCAGACCACAGCCAGCAAAGCCAACCGCACCTTGTCATGCATCCAAAGATTCATCTTAAGCCAGTCCAGAGAGGTGATACTCCCCCTCTACGCAACATGGGTCTGGCCTCAATTGGAGTACTGCATCCAGTTCTGGGCACCGCACTTTAAGAAGGATGTGGCCTGCCTTGAGAGGGTTCAGAGGAGGGCCACCTGCTTGGTTGAAGAGCAACAGGGCAGGCCCTCTGAGGAGAGGCTGAGGGACCTGAACCTGTTCAGCCTCAGCAAGAGGAGGGTGAGGGGGGACCTGGTGGCTGCCTACAAACTCATTAGGGGAGATAAGTAACAAATAGGAAGGGTCCTATTCCCCCAAGCAGCACCTGGGGTGATGAGGAATAATGGCCAGAAGCTGCTAGAGAATAGGATCAGGTTAGAGATTAGGAGGCACTATTTCACTGTCAGGGTAGCTAGGATCTGGAACCAACTTCCAAGGGAAGTGGTCCTCGCTCCTGCCTTGGGTAAATTCAAAAAGAGGTTGGATGAATACCTGCCTGGGGTCGTGTGATCCCAGCGTGTGCTCCAACTAGTGGTGGGGGGTTAGACTAGATGATCTATTCAGGTCCCTTCTGACTCCTAACTACTATGAAATTATGAGTCCCTAGGTGGCTATTTTTTTTACCAATAAAATTCCATAGGCACCTACATTTCTGCTACTGTACATACTCAGAACTGTTGGCAGCCTGCAGAGCCAAATTTCTCAGTGCTCATCTCATGCTTGTGGCCATTTGGAATTCACTGAGGGGTCTGATCCATCAGGTGTACTCAGAACACACCTCACACATACAAGTAGCACCGATTTCAGTACAAAACCTGGCAACATCAAGCATTTTCATCAGACACTTAACCAGAGAAGGTGGTACCGGTGCCAGCCCTTGAGGACCCTTCCTGTAGTATCCTACTGGTTAAAACACATCCTCAGGGTACCTCCTCAGCCTGAAACCTGCATCTCCCATCTCCTATAAGACTGCCCAAACCACCGGGCAGTAAGTTAGGCTGCTTAGTACCACCTTCTACTCTTCTGCTGAAGCTGAGCCACTGTGCAGCCAAGAAGGTAACATTCTTAGAGGCAGAGAAAGAGGAGGAGGCATGCCTCTGAAGTGGGCACTCCCCTGCAAGGGGTGGGGGTCCTGGGTTCTGGTCCCAACTTCCAACAATGTTTATGCATTTTCCATTAAAGCAGCACTGGATACATTGCATAGTATATAGAGAACCAGAGTACTTAAGTTGGTTTCTAGGGATGAGGGTATAGCTGCAGAAGCCACTTTGCAGTATTCACTAGCACATGCTGGTGGGTTGATATCAGACAAGCATTACAACCTTGGCCTTGTAGGGAGGAGAAAAAGGGATAGCTGGGGTGAAGCCATACAAGTATTTACACAAACAGACTTTGACTTCTCAGCAAGGGTTTGGTGAACACTATGTCCTGCTTTTATTTGCCACTATCTTTTGTGCCTTTTAATGTTAGCAAAACCCATAAAAGTGTCAGGACAAGTGTTCTGTCTGAAGTTCAGCAAAGCAAGGTAAAAAAAAAAGCTCCAGATAAGACATTCATAACGTCTACCACAAAAATAATTTTGTAATTCTCCTCTTTAAAAAAAAATCAAGCTCAATTAGTGCTTTGTGCACTCTCCCAATTAAAAAGCTCATTAATCCCAAGAACAATCTCTTCATATGATTCCCATTCTTCTCAGTTAAGGGAGGGGGAACCACCCTATTAAAATCCTTGAATCATCCTGAGGCTCTGAAATGGAAATTTCTTCATCCCTTAAAGAAAGAAGTTACCTGAAAAATGTACTGTTTTGAAAATGACCTCACAGATGTCAAGGTTACACTCCAAACTCCCACATGAGGTGAAGGAATACAGAAAGCCAAAGTCATTCATCTTCTGAAAGCTGTTATATACCAGGAGCTTAAAATACTCTCCCCCTTCAAATTTACAAGGCACAGACAGACCTGACAATTTTCACCCAATCTAGCCCCTGAAAGTGTTCTACAGCTGTCAGTGGTGATGCGTAGGGGTGTGCATGGGGGTGCACATGCACCCCCTGACAGGCTGCACTCCCCACTGTGGTGATGGGCGGGGGGGCAGATGGGAATGCCACCCCTGAGAGTGCTGGCCAGGGAGTGGGAGTGCTGGATGAAGTGCCGTAGCCACTTCCAGGAGCACTATAGCTGCTTCCTGGTTGGCAAGATTTGCTGTGGGGGGGACACCCCCTGGTCACTGACTGGTCACTTGGGGGGGGGGGGGCACATGCCTCCATGACTAAGGTGGCACCAGTCACCCATGACAGCCATGACCAAACCAAAGTGCACAGCTACAGAGCACTTTAAAAGGGCCCTATCCCAGGGCCTTGTTGCATGAGAGTTCGGATGAAGACACTCTAAAATGGAGCACCTTCAGACTTGGGGATGGATTAAGATTCATAGGCCCAGGGCCCGGCCCCAGGCCCTCTCTCCACCAACCTGTGCCCTGCCCCACAGCCACAGGCTTCAGCCCCAGCCAGTGCAGTGGGAGCAGCAACCTGAGCAGGATGCACTGCCCCACAGGTCTGGGGCAGAAGCCATGGTCACCCCTGCCCACAGGTCCATGCTGGAGCCAGTGCTCGGGGTACCGCTGCCCACCTGGCACATGTGGCATGGACCGAGCTCCAGGGGTGGCCGGTTTCGGCAGCCACACACCTGTGCCTGGCTCCACTGCCTGCTGCCAGTGGCTCCAGCCAGTCCCAGGGCTTCAGCATGGTCATGCCCCACCTGGTATCCGGCAGCCACAGTCTGCCATGTTGTACACGCCCAGATTAACGCTCAGCTGGCCCAGGCGTTACTCTGCCTATGCCTTCAGTAACCTGCGTCTGTGTGCTGGGCTAGGCTGACTGCAGCTCAGCCCTGCTCTGGTTCTGTCTTCAGAATGGGAGGGAGGAAAGCGGGTGGAGGGAGTTCAGTCTGCAGTTTTTCCAGCTGGCGGTGGAGGATATGGTGGTTGTATTGGATGCAGCCAACTTGGGGGGTGATTCCAATCCACCTACCACACTTTCCAGCACTGGCTGGGGAACCAGCAGAATGGCGTCCTCTGCTCACTTTCCTCCCTCCCATTTTGAAGACAGCCTCTGGGCTGGGAGGAGGAAGGGATATTGCTAGGGAAAACTGGTTGCAGGCTTGCAGCCAGCTGCTGGATTCCCCAACCCCTGGGCCCCAACAACAAACTTTTGTTGGGTCCAGGGGATGAGTTACAACAGGGAGCTGCTCTTCTGTCTGGGCTTTGAGACTCACTTTCCCAAATAAAACCTCCTCTTGGGCACTCTGCAAAGGAACTGGAACTCAAGTTATCTCTGAAGGAACTAGGTTTATTTTTATATAAAAAATGGATAAGTAATAACATAGGTGCTGATTTGGACCTTCAGATATTTTACAAGATATATACACATCAGAGGTGGAGGAAAGGGAATAAATTACTGCCAGACCTCACCTTCTGCTGCAAAGCCAGGCACTGTGCAGTGGGTCTCTGTCCCATACCCTCTAGTTCCTGCTCTTTCACTGAGACCCCAGAAGTTACTGAACCGTGCTGCTTCTAGTCCAGTGGTTCTCAATCTTTTTAGACTCAAGGCACCTCAGAAAATGCCAGCTCTTAAATTTTCACACATTTTTTTGGCCACAGAAAAATAATAGAGCAATTCTTCTGTGGCAACAAACTCAGAAGACCACAACAGGTCAGAATGGTTTAATACTATGAATTCCTGTTTGAAATATCTGAGTTTATCTTGTGAACCTTGTTTGCATACCTAACAGTGCAGACATTGCATGACACCCCATGACACCCTTGAAAGGATCTCAAGGCACCACAGGGCGCAATGGTACCCCAGTTGATAATTGCTGTTCCAGTTACTCTGTGCTATCATTGGGACCAGAACTTCCTCAGATGTTCTCCCACTTCATCCTCTTCCTTTCAGTCTGTTTTCTGCCTCAGTAACCTCCAGGTAGGGGTTTCTTTTTCTACTCTCTTGAGCAGACCCACACAAAAAGAAGCTCATGACAAGAGGACAGGAGATCTTGAAGGAGAGAGTGTCCCATATCCACACTTCTGCTGGTTGGGTGTGTTACTAGCTTAGCTACAAAGGAGGAGGAGAAAATGGTAGGAGGCTGCAACCCAAACTGATCATTACTGGCCAGATTAAAACTTGCCAGTGGGACACTTTAGACTAGCACACTCCACTTCTGTACAGATGCATGGATAATCTCATTTACTCTGGGACCATGTACTGGGGAAATTCTATTACAACTGCAGTACTGCACATACCACATTTAGGTCTATAGTGCTACATCTTCAAAGGAGCAAGACTTGCAAACAAAGGATAAATCCATAATACTGCAGTGAGCATATATTGTGAGGTTTTCCAAAGATTTGTACACAAAGCTGATATTTTTCTAGTTAGAGCAGGTGGAGACAATATGGGGAAGTAAACTAGCAGTCCGTAATTCAATCTACTCCTGGAGAGGTTTTAAAATTGCACTATTTTTCAGATATTTTATCTGATTTAAATTCTTCTCCAATCATACATACTTGTTAGATCTCAGCCAGCAAGTCCACAGATCTATCTGATCTTTCTAGCTATGACAGGGCATTTCATTATACCTCAAGGACTAAATGTTTCTTCTGAGTGGATTTCCAAGGGGAAGAACAGTGGCAAAACAAAGAACAACCATTACTCAATATTTATAGCTGAATCATAATAGCAAAAGGACAGTTTTTTTGGAAAATCTACACTCTAAAAAGTGAAACGTGGGGAAGGTAACTAAGTTACTACTACTATTGCTTGGTCCACACAAAAATTCTTCTTTTGCAGTGACAGTTGCAATGATCAAATATGGCAAAGAGAAACTCTTATTTAAAAAACATAGCCAATAACCTAGTCTTGAGGGGTCTCTGTTCTGAATGATAGCCAATTTGGATGTGGGTGAAATATGTCATGATGGATTTTACCAAGATAATTATAACAGCTATTAAGATGAAGATATAATTTTAGTTGCTTCTTATGGTAGAGATGAATATGTTTATTGATCATGAAAATATATACCAAAAGTGGAAATGCATGAATCCATTTTGCTAAACCTCATTCTCTTGTCTATCAGTTAATGTATCGGGTTTACTTAAGATCTTCTGAGACAGGCAGGAAATGTTCTGAGACAAAGGACTGTTAAGTAGGCATAAAAAAATATTCTGAAGACATCTGGATTTGCTATAAGCAAGCAAAGAAAAAACAATTTATGGGTATGGCTGTTCTATATGCACACACCAGATTTTTATTACTGTTTTCTCTAGAGGAACAGAAACATTTACATAGAATACTTAAATTACAGTGAGAAAAGACTAAAGTATAAGAAGAACATCCAAAAGTAGATGGAGGTTGTAAGTCATGGGAGAAACCTGTGATATTTTATTAATTGTTATTTTTATTACATAAAATATTTTGATGCCTTTCTGTTTGACTATAATCCTATAGCAAACAACATAACAAGGGGTTAATTCAGGTATGGATTAGACAATGGACACAGAAAAATTGACAAACATTTCTGATAGTGCCTGTCCCATTTACTGATAGTTACAATATAATACTAAGAACCCACTGCTGCAAAGTTTATCCCTGATTTAATAGAAAACTGCATAAAGAAGTTTTAAAAGATTTAAGAGACCCCTGCCAGATAAAGAATTTTGCAGTGAATAAAAGCCAACCCTTCAAGAAAGGGAGGATGACATGGGCTATAAGAATGCAAATTTTTCACTGCCTTAGATCTCCAACCTTGTATCTGGGTCTCTGACCTTGTATCTGCCTGGTGGCAGTTTTCCTTAAGCGTTCCCAGGGATAACTGTTCTTCTGGCATGGTTTAGTACCTGCTGAGGTGTTGGGACTTAAATCCCACTTTATGAAAAAGGGAGGCCCCTCCCTAGCTTATTTTTGTGCCCATATGGACATGCTAAAGCTCGAGAGGGTCCAGAGAAGGGTCACCCGCATGATCAGGGACTTGCAAAGCAAGCCATATGAGGAGAGGCTGAAGGATCTTGGACTCTTCAGCCTGAAGAAAAGAAGGTTGAGAAGGGACCTGATTGCAGCTTGCCACTATATAAGAGGTGTACATCAGGGGCTCAGTGAACAACTGTTCACCAGGGCACCCTGGGGGAAAGCTAGAAACAACAGCGACAAACTCCTGGAAGATATGTTCCATATGTTCAGACTGAACATTAGGAAAAACTTCTTTACAACTAGGGTGTCCAGACTATGGAACAAGCTCCCCTCAGAGGTGGTGCAATCATCTACCCTACAGGTTTTCAAGAGAAGACTGGACGGTCACCTGGCTGGGGTCATCTGCATGTCTTTCCTGCTCATGCAGGGGACTGGACCCAATAATCCTTTGGGGTCCCTTCCAGCCCTATGATTCCATGGTGATTCTATGATGCTTCTGAGTGGCTAAGGGACCCCGGTGGCCCTGCCCCTTGCCACTGATTGGCTGCAGGAGCTGCCTGTCATGTGGCCCTGCCCCTCACTGCTGATTGCCTGCGAGGGCTGTCCTGCATGTAGGCCCCCCTCACTACCTAATGCAGGAGGTATACAATCCCACAAGGGGAAACATCTTGCTGGACTTAAAATTAAGAACAACAAAAAGTCCTTCTTCAGGTATATAAAGAGCAAAAAGAAGATTCAGGGCAGCATAGGACCCCTACAGGATAGACTAGGGCAGTTGGTGACAGATAGGAGGGATGATCACCTGTCTGGGGTCTTGTGAACCCAGCATTCATTCCTGCCTGTGGCAGGGGGTCAGGCTAGATGATCTGTTCAGGTCTCTCCTGACCCTAGCTACTATGAAACTATGAAAGCATAGCTCTTCAATTAGTTTTTTGCCTTTGTATTCTTGACCATGGATCTAGACAAGTCTCCCAAAAGCATTACAGATAAAAACAGAAGGAACACCAGCCCACCTACTGTCAATGCTGACCTACTAAAGAGGCACGTGGAGGGACTGGATGTGTTTAAGTCAATGGTACCAGATGAGCTCCATACAAGGGTGCTGAAAGAATTAGCCAGTGTCATAGCAAAGCCACTGGCACAGTTGTTTGAGTACTCTTGGTGCTCCGGTGAGGCCCCAGAGGACTGGAAAAGGACCAATTTGGTCCCTATTTTCAAGAAGGGGAGGAAGGAGGATCAGGGTAACTATAGCTCAGCTAATCTAACCTCCATCCTTGGGAAAACCCTTGAAAAAATTATCAAGGAGCACATTTGTAGGATTCCAGCAGGTAATATAATGCTGAAGGGCAACCAGCACAGGTTCATAGCAGGTAGATCCTGCCTGACTGACCTTGTTTCTTTCTATGACCAGGTCACCAAGTGCCTAGATGCAGGAGTTGAGGTACATGTCATCTACTTGGACTTTAACAAGGTCTTCGACACGGTATCCCATCCTATTCTCATAAACAAATTGAACAGCTGTGCCACAGATGATTACACAGTCATGTGGGTGGCAAATTGGCTTAAAGGTCATACCCAGAGAGTGGTGGATGGATCAGTATCGACCTGGAAAGACATAGGCAGTGGGGTCCTCCAAGGCTCAGTTCTTGGGCTGGTGCTATTCAATATCTACATCAGTGACCTGCATGGGGGCGTGGAAAGCACTCTGTCCAAATTCGCAGATGACACAAAACTATGGGGTGAAGTAAACACAGTGACAGGAAGAAACCAAATCTGGGCAGACCTAGACAGATTAAAGAAGTGAGCAGAGAACAATAGGATGCAGTTCAACAAGGACAAGTGCAAGGTGCTGCACCTAGGCAGAGGGAATCACCAGCACACCTATAGCCTGGGGGATGACCTTCTCAGCAGCACAGTGGCCGAAAGAGATCTCGGAGACATTGTCGACTCCAAGGTGAATATGAGTTGTCAATGTGACGAAGTAATTAGCAGAGCTAACTGCACTTTGTCATGCATTAGTAGGTGCATCATGAACAGGTCCAGGGAGGTGATGCTTCCCCTCTATGCAGCACTGGTCAGGCTGCAGCTGGAGTACTGCATCCAATTTGGGTGCCGGAATTCAAGAGGGATGTAGACAACCTTGAGAGGGTCCAGAGGAAGGCCACTCATATGGTTAAAGGCCTTCAGGGAAGACCCTATGAGGAAAGGCTAAGGGATCTGGACCTTTTCAGCCTCAGCAAGAGAAGGCTGAAGGGGGATCTTGTGGCAATATACAAATTCACTGTGGGGGAAGCAGGGAATAGGAGATGATCTGTTTACCAGGGCACCCCTTGGAATAACCAGGAACAACAGCCACAAACTAATAGAGAGTAGGCTTAGGTTGGACATCAGAAAGAACTTCCTGGTTAGGGTCACCAGAGTCTAGAACGGGCTTCCAAAGGAGATGGTGCTCTCCCCTACCTTGGGGATCTTTAAGAAGAGACTGAACACATGACCCCAGTACTTTTTCCTGCCTTGAAAAGTCCAGCAGGGGGTCAAAGTTGATGATCCATTGAGATCCCTTCCAGCCCTGGTATCTATGAATCTATGAACCAATTGGTGGAGAAGGATGGGGCCACATGAGAGGCAGCCCTCACAGCCAATTAGCAGTGAAGAGCAGAGGCAGATGCCATCTTGCCAGCAGCCCTTTGAGTGGGCAGCTCTCCCATCTTCCTCTTCTCTGCTCCAGGAAGCTGCTGCAGTGCTCAATAAGGGTTTTGTGGGGATGGGGTGGGGTGGGGGGTTTCACATATTCAAAAGATTGTGTAGGCATTGCCTGGATTTTGCAGGCAATGCCAGATTTTGCACAATCCACAAAATCCATGAAATTGCAAATTCAGTAGGTCTCCATCTATGAGAATCTTAAAGATAAGAGCGGAAAATAGTGTTTAAAAACTATTTCACAATGGACAAGGAAATATATGATCACTTAAGGAAGGATGTTAAAGACAGTTGTACTCTAACAGAAATTAAAAATTGTAGATGCCACAGCATAGGAATAAGGAAAAAATAGGTAGAAGGTCAGCATTCAACATTGTCCCATGCACTGAGGATAAGTCAACATAAAGGTAAGCAGTGGGAGCTGTGATTGTAGCTGCAGCATGGACAGACAAACTAAACTAGCTTTATTCTGAGTAGGCTTGTGCATCAAGGGCAATAAAGCCACAGTGGCACAAGCTTCAGTTCAGGCTGTATAAGCTGCCTGGCACTCCAAGGCAAAGTACAGATAGTCAAGAAGCCTGAAGCTGAATTGATAGGTCTAAACTGACCGGACCAATAAGCAAGTGAACACCACTCACTTTTGATTCCAGAAGTGCACCCACATGCCTGCAGTGCTCCAGGCCAGAAGCCAAAGGTGGGAAGCATACTAATGCGTGCCTCCCTGCTCGGCTGGAGCAGACAGCTTGGGACCAAAGCTAGCCTGCCCACCCTGCGAGGTGGGCCTTGCGAGGGATGTGCAAAACATCCTGGGATGCTGGGGGACTGAGAATTAACTTTAATCTAGAGGGGATCTGGGATAGAAGTTCAATACACTGATTTTATCTAAATCAGTTAAGTCAGATATTGCATCCATCCAGGTTTATCTTAAACCAGTTTCAGCCATTTTGAAAGCCATTTATGTGCATTGAACTTCTGTTGTGTTACAGAGCTGAACTGGCTTCCGATCACTTAGACTGATTTATGTGTAATTTCTGTCCCTAACCCAAGTATTTAACTCCAGTGGCTAGTTTGTACTAAAGCCCAATCCATCATATCTTCTCTGGGTAGCTGAGCAAGGTAGATTACAGTTAACTTGGGTATGTAATAGACTGCAGTCAAATCTCAAACAGAGGAGATAAAGTAGTCAAAAGGCTCACAATAGTCAAAGCTGCTATCTGAAGTTAGGAGAGGAAGAGGGGAGACAAAGGGATAAGAGAGTAAGAAAAAGAGGAAAAGCAAAAGAAGGAAGATGGTGGCAAAGCGATTCCTTTTTGTGCAGGTGACAATTTATGGCCATCTTCCCATCAATGAACAGGAGTAATGAAGCTGTTGCACAGAGGTGCTGTCTTTAATGCAGGATCAGCCCTGGTCCCCAGTTTCTCTCTTTTTATCATGAGCATGATGGCCCACAGCTGCGCTGTTCATTGTCAAAGCCAGGCTAACATGAGATGCAGTACAATCCAGTTCTTTCCTCTGAGCTTATAAATTGAGCCTTATAAGCCCTGGCATTCTAATATCTGGTTACTCTAAAAATAAAATTAAAAATAAAATAAAATAAAAAATAAAATAACCCTGATCACTTGCAGCACTTTTTGGAAGCACTTCTGTCCCACTCTTATTTGGCCATTTCCTTTCTGCCTCCTTAAATCTGCCTTGTAAATAAATTTGCTGCTGTTGAAGAAAATACTGGCATCCTTTCTTTGCTTCTCACTTGTGCTGCAAAACAGCTAATGCACTTCACCCCAGGGTATTACCTTGCATTTTGGTGGCAAGAGATCACCTATTTATATGCATAACAGAAGCACACATAGTATCATAGACAGCATCTCTGTTAAAGTCTTTTAGTTTGTTGTGGATTAAATCTGCTATATAAATGTAAATTTTTACTGGAGCAGCATAGATCCAAAGTACACAGTGTTTGGGCCCACAGACCACTGCATATTACAAAGTAAGCTTTTTTAGCACCACATATAATAGGTTAGCCAATTCTCAGAAAGGAGATCGGGGAGGGGAAATTCCTGTATTTCTTCCTGTCAGTACTTCAGCTGAATTCAAACAAGTAAAATGTACTACGAATAACTGTTCCACAAGATAAAGAAAAAAAATCTTGCAAAGACTAAAGCCAAAGAAACAAAAAGCCAAAGAAAAGAAAACCTGAAAGAGAAATGAAAATGTGAAACAAAGACTTCTTTGAAATAGAAGATTATTCTTTCATGAGACTGGCACAAAACTTCAGTTATGAATAATAATACAAAAAATGACCAGTAATTAAAAAATGTTCTATAAATAAATGTAGGTTTGAGAGAGAATTCTCTGAGTTGTAATTATTTGGAAAGTTTAAAAACTCCATGATATTCCGTTATTAAGATCATTCAGGGTAATAGATGCTAACATTTTTCACGAATCTGTTTTTAACTCATTTTAACTCACACTAATGAACAGATTTACCTGTGAATACTCAGAAAACTCATGTGCCATGTAGGTACTCAAAGATAGCAAGGGCAGAGTTTTGACTATGGGGCAGTGAAAGGAATATGCCATACTTTCCTAGATAACAAAGAGTTGAATCTAAGAGCAAAATTTAATTTAGCTTTAACCATGGAGCTGCAGTTGGTACTTGCATTAAAAAAAACCTTACACATATGAATTGAAGTGAAAGATTTGTCCCTGGACTCTCTAGATTGCTTTGAAAATCTTAATCACAGTTTCTCTCCATGTTTAGGCACACGTGTCTATGCTCAATTTTTGCTTTTTTTCCCCCCTCCTCCCTCTACACTATATTGCTGTTTTCTTCCAAAAGTGTCCATTGTCCATCTAGCTGCTCTTAATCTAAAGTATTATTGAGCCATCCTGAGATCAGCTAATGGCAGCATCATCACTTGGGCCTGGTACAGACATTACACTTTTACCAGTGGAAACTGGTCTATACCTATGACAGAACAGAAGTTCAGCAGATTGACCGAGTTAAAAATAGCAGAACCTGGTCTAAGATTTGAACCATTCCCCGCTCCCCTCCCCACCCAATCACAGGGCAAATGTGTGTTCTGGTCACTACTGATCTAAACTATGCTGCTTACAGAAAACCATGTAACTTTGGTCGATTCCACCTTGCACTTTTTTATCTGTACCTAGCCTTGCAGTGAAAGAGGAAGCATTGTGTATAACTGACAGAAGCTGCAGAGTTCAATTAAGCCACTTCAGCTAAGCTAACTGGAACATCAGTCAAATGAGACAGTCAGGAAAGAGGACTAGCAAGCAAGTCTTTAAAAACAATGTGAAAGTACCTGATCTGCATTAGAAGTCTGGAAGGACTACATGGACCCTACAGACTGACAGCATTTTGGCCACCTGGAAAGACATGGATTTTCCATCTGACCAAGAACAGGCATTTATTTGGATTTCCTTTATTTCTGGTATTCTTTTTTAATTCTGTTTGCCAGCTATGCAGCAGATTTCATCCTGAAAAAGAGGAGGCATATCCAGAATCATGCTACCATCTTATAATTGAGATTCTGCTTAAAGCAATTCTGCATTCAATCTGCTGGCTGATTAGCTTTATCTCCTTGGTGAACAGTTTTGCTAAAAATAGGGGTGGGAGGTAACAGCAAAGTGATTCCGTGAAAACAAATGAAACTTTACAACATCAGATACATGCTGATCAGACAGATTTTGTTAAGAGCTGGTGGTCGTATACAGATATCCAACCACAGGCACAGCATAACTGAGATAAGAAATGAAAAAAATAGCTCTAGATGAGGGATGTTTGACACCACTGCACAGGCATTAAATATAGCTTTTTAAAATCTGTAGTGTATCAGTTTACTGAAGTCACACAGAGCAGCATATATATTGTTCAGATAAATGAAGTTTGCTTGCAGATACAACTCACAGTAGATGTACCCTTTTGTCCTTGCCTTCCTTTGAATACTACAGCTTCAATGAACAATACTTTTTATTAAAATTGAGTTGATGCCAAGAGAGCAAATAGCTACAAATTTAGGCTTTCAACAGAGCTTTACACTTTGCCTAACACTTGAGTTTTAAAAAATTTACTTCAATTTCACTATTCTATGGCTTCCATTGACAAAACATTACGGGCATTATTACACGTGCTGAAGGAGTGGAGGGCAGGGGCACTTCAGAGTGGCTCTCAGAGCTGCTCTCATTAAAGCACCACAGCATCTCGTGTATCAGTGTCCCCACACTTCAAAATGGCAGTGGGAGTGCTTTAACTAGCTATAGTGCCCCTGTCACCATTTTGAATGGGAAAGCTGATACATGAGACATGGAGGCTGGATGGAACATGCTAATTAGCATGCTCCAGCAGATCGATTCATAAAGTCTGCTCCAACGCACTATAATTACAGAGCATCAGATCAGCCTCCTGGCATATCTACAGACACCCTAGAATTCTAATTCAAACCATTAGATGTAGAAATTAGCATTATTTCACACGTGTGAAAACCAGAGTGCCAAACCAAATAAGTTAAGACCAGATTGGCACCATTTCTAAAAGTCCTGGGGCTCCCTTCTATCTCAGTGGAGGCAACCCCAGAGGTTAAAAAAAATAAATAAATCATGAGTCAATGCCTAAAAAGTCATGAAACTGTCCCCACAATCATGTATTAATTGCATTAAAATGCATGACTTTATTTTTCAAAAGTGGCTTTCTACGTTGGCTGATCTACCTTTGGTGTGGCAAGTCAAAGCCAGCTTGCTGATTTCATCCTCTCAAATGGCTTGAAGGAAGTGGGAGGATAGAACTGAGTTCAGCCCTCCCACTACCAGGACTTCCTAGAAGCTCCAGGATGCCTCTACTCTAATGGCTTTCCCTATGCAATGTTTCAGCAGTATCTCATGATGCCTGGGATCCTTCATCTTAGGGCTTAGATAGGACTGTGGAGCCAGCTGCTGTGGAAATCTCCTAAGGGAAAGGATGTGGCTTCTAATGAGTTCTAGAAGATATGGCTGAATTATTTTTAAAATAATTTTCTTCATTCTTGGTCCAAATAAACATTCATTTTGTTTTGGTTTCTCACCGGGATGCTCTGTGATATGAAGGTGTTCTTAGGGCAAGTTTATATAGTTCCAGGCATTGCCATGAAGACATATCCAAGGTAACTTTGCAAAGTCTGGCTCCATAACAGGAAGCAGGAAAACTGAATTAGCACTGTACTATATACCCTGGTTATTTAGTTCTGCTGAGAAACAACATTTATCCGCTCAAGCTCAGTGCCACATGGCCATGTTGTACCCAGCTGCAGAGCTATCTTGAGGTATCTCTGCACAGCACTGCTTTGAACCATTGTAGACATATCTTTAGCTGTATTCTGTAACATGCCTCTTTAAAATTAGCCTGTTAAAACTGATGGCTACTAGATGATTTCCCCATCAGTTACCAGAGTTCTCCATCAGTTGCCCCTTTACCCATACAGCAATCAAAGCATAGCACTGCCACATAAGTTGGGGATGACTTGCCATATAAATTGGGGATGACTGGAGAGAAAGGACTTTCAACAGCTTAGGTTTGGCATGCCTGTTATACACAGGGCCTTGCAGACTGAACAACCGTTGTGATTCTTTGCTCCTGGTACCTTACAAAGCTACTTCTGTTTTCATCAAAGTAAGGAAAGATAACAAAGCAAGTGACAAAAAACTCCACTTGTAAATAGCAGTGTAATTATAAATACAACATTGCGTTTATTTAATGCTAAATGAAGAATGCTCAGTAATCTGAAACAAAGCCCTTACAAATTTGGATGAGTAGCATTATTGCCATTTCTGTAGTTGGATAAACTGAGGCAGAGAGGGTTAGACACAAAACAGTCATTGACAGTGTTGGGAACACAATCTGGCAATCTTCCTCTGCTGAACTTTATGACTTTGCTAACGTAACTGTTGCTCAAGGTTCTCGCATGAAGTACATAATATCTTCCAGGAAAAAAAAAATCTGCTTGACATTTGATCATAACAGTTGTTCTCCAGCTGAATGATCCACCTTTGATGTCTACCAAATATAGAATTTTGGCTGTCGGATGACATCTCCAGATGGGATTAAAAGGGAAAGAAATTTCAAAAGAAATCTAAAAGAGATAAGACTTATTATAACTTCTGTCGGTTCCAAAATGAGATAAGAATTCTCTCTGTACACAGTGATATGCTTCCGCTTAATAAAAGTCTTAAAAGCAGTTCCTTTGGTACTTGAGTATTATACAATGCCTCTTTACAAAGAATCGCATGACTCCTTTATGTTAATGAAAATTGTAATCAGTGTAGCTGTTGAAACCCATGCAGCTTGTTAAATTTAATTGTATGATTCAGACTAAATCAATAGCTTCCAGAACTGATGTTTTAGGCTATTAAATGACAACTAATTAAAACTCTGATCAGCTAACAGTCACCCTCAGATCATCTCACACATCTCTTCCTACTTCAGTCTGTACAATGAAATTTCCATCATATTTGGTTTCTGGTACAGCATGGAAGGCACCAAACACTAAACATTTAGCTGCATGATTGATACCAAGAGTTTACTGTTTTGACTCACAAAAGGGTTAGAATATAATTATCCCTCTGTGACCATAGTTAATCTATCAAAACAGGTGATCTGCTATAGCACACTTTTTGCCCATCATCACCTTTCCAACCCATTTCAGAGTGGAGTTAGAATGCTGGCATACCTCTGAATAGCTTAAAGGAGAATGCACTGGCTAGAGAGGAAGTCATAGAGACATAGGATGAAAAGGAACTTCCTGGGTCACTCACTCCAGATCCCACCTACTGTAAGCAACAAAGTTATATTAATTTGATCTGTAAGTGGCCTTTCCCAACAAAGACTCAAGGCAGACTACAACAGGAGAATAGGCTAATTTACAAACCTGAAAAAATATGTATAAAACAAGAGAAAACCCAAATTTCTCACTCCCCATACAAACCCAAATTTCTCACTCCCCAGCCTACCTTTGTCTGCCCAAATAGGAAGGTTTTACAGCACTTCTGAAAGATGTGCAGGCTTCGGTTCTGGCAGGCCTCAGAGGGAGGGAGTTCCAGAGCTGAGAGGTGACTGTTGAGAACGATGCCCATTCATTTTTGCCAAGCATGTATATAATCCCTCTCTAATCCATATCATATAATCTTTGTCACAAAATGTATCAAGCTCCAGGTCTTGTCCTAACACTTACAAGTATCAGGAGGCTCTTTTAGAACATAACTACTCTAGTGTTTAAAAACAATATAATAATTTCCAGATCAAATTTGTTCATGGTTAGCTTGTCCCTAAACTGAAACTATATTCCAATACTGTCTAATAACTTAAATGGTTCTCTCTGTCCCTGGTAAAAACCCCTCAAGATGCAACTGTAAAGAGAACTCATATGGTCTTCTCAGCTTTATTTGTCTAGGTTAAACAAGAATGTCATTTCCCCTCAAAAGATGGACTCTAGTCCCCAGTTATCCTAGTAACCTTTTTTTCAACCTACTCCACTTTGAATTTATCTCTCTTGAACACACAGTATTGTTCACAGTATTTCAGATAAGGTCTTACCAGTGCCCTGTACAAAGGCACTAATACTTTCCTGTCACTTTAAAAATCACCCATCTAATACATAAATACCCATTCCACCATAACTTCCAATACAAAAGCATAGAAATAAGGCTGCTCCATTGACCTCAGCACATTTGCTACAAGATGCTGTGCCGCACCTCTGAGAAGTGCACACCACAGCTGCATTTCAGAAAGCTATTCTGAGCATGTCTACTAACCTGGACCAAAATCAGCCTTATAAATGCTCATACAACTGCCACTTCTTTGAGCCTGTGCATGTCTGCTGACCAGTGTGGGCCTTTAGGCTGTACAGCAGTAAATACCGAAATGTTAAAGACCTCATGACTGTGTTCTTCACTAGGGTTACCACACATCCGGGTCTTCCAGGACATGTCCTCTTTTTGGATCCTCTGATCTCTGTCCAGGAAGGTGTTTTTTTTTAAAAATATGATCCAGTGTCCAGGATTTTGCTCTGCTCAACATCAGTGTTTTTCCCAGCACTTCCTAGCTTGCCCTAGCAAGGAGCTGCTTAGGGCTGGGATGAGTTGGAGGCAGGGGGCATCCTGTGCATCCCCACATGCATGCGCGCACACACACACACACACACACACGGTCAGCATGCAGCCAGGCAGGGTGATGGAAACAGGCCTGGCAGCTGTATCCAGGTAAGTCTGTGGGGAGCAGGGGTTGGAGGGCCAGGATTTGGGGACTGTCTGGCAAGGGGCTGTGGGGGCGTGTGAGTATGTGTGGCAGGGTATGTGGAGGGGGACAGGTGCCTGCCAGTGCTGGGGGAAGCTGTCCAGGTGCCGGGCCTGCAGCAGGGCAGAGGGAATGGAGGGAGAGGTGCCTGCCCTTCCAGCGGGGAAAGGGGGTGGGGAAAGGGGAGCCCTTTGCTGGCATTAGGGAGCTGTGTGGCCAGGTTGGCATCACCAGGGCTGGTGTCCTTGCTCACAGGGGCAGGTCAGTCAGGAGATGCTGCAGGGCTGGGAGGGCAAGGAGCTACAGGTTAGGAGTGAGAGGCAGCAGCAGGAATGGGGGGGTTCTGTGACTTGGGTGTAAGGGGCACCGGCAGCACTAGGGGGCTGCAAGTTGGGAGTGCGGGGCACCAGCATGGCTCAGGGGGGTGGGGTACTGAGGGTTGGAAGTGAGGGGGAGTAAAAGGGCTGGGAGCAGGCTGTGGCTTGGGAGTGAGGGGCAATGAAATGGGTAGGGCCAGGGCACTGGCATATCACTGCACCCCCCACAACCCCCCTTCCCCCCTCCCTCTCCCACAAGTGTCCTCTTTTTTGAAACTGGAAATAAAGTAACCCTATCTTCACTCAAAGCATGAGTGTAACTCATTAGCACTATTCAGAGATTTGCGCACACAGTAAGAAGAAAGGAGAGTACTTGAAGTGCCTCTTCACTTTCCATTTTTTCCCTCCAATCAAATAGCATAACAAGCAACTCAGCCAGAGGGCAATTAAGTGGTCAGCAGCAAAAAATAAAAAGATGTCCTTAGCAACAGTTCTTTACCTGTACCATTTCTTTGCAGTATATCAAAGCTGACCACATGAAATGTTAAAGGTGCTCTGGAGGAACAAGAAAGACAATCTTAATGTTTGTTACATAAACAGTAAAGTTGGCACCAAAAATTTGCAAACGCCTTGTATGGTAAACCAGAAAACATACACATTTTTTAAGAAAATAGTTTTCAATGTTATTTGCATTTCTATAGCACCTTGTCTTAGGAAAGGACTTGCTATGAAGTCTAAATAGATATTGTGATAAAGAAGACATGTTAGCTTCCTAGGAGGGAAATTTGAAGATGTGGAGTAAATGGGAAGTTGATTTTTTAGGTGGAGCAAAGGGCAATATAACATGATATCATTTAAATTTGCACTGTTCTTAGCCTAACCACCAAGCGGTGCTGGAATGCTACGATCAAGAGAGAGAAAAAATATAAACAGAATACTTACAAGAATTGAGTTATTATGGGGTATCTATCTGGCTGAACAACTGCTTGCCCTACATTTCTATTACACCAAAGATGTCAGACCTACCCTATCATCATTGCAAAGTCCACCCACACAAACCTTTGCCAGTAAGACAAGGAAGAGGCACATTGCTCTGAAAGCACTGATTTACAAAATATTTATCTAACGTTTCTACTGCTTGCAAAGCTTTTTCAAGCTGATCATGATTTTCTCCTGTTCATTCATGATCTGTCCTTCTGAATGTTCTTGCTGTGAATTGTTCACAGATATTCAAAATGTGCACTGCAAAGCAGAGCTAGTATAGGTCAGGGATCATACCTTTCTGTTTCTCAACAGAATGAATGAACAAGTGCTTCAATCCGGAACAAACATTCTGCAACGAGTTCTGAGTCTAACTTTCAATTTTACTTACTGCAACTGTTTCTTCTGGAAAAACTTGATTGTTCATATGTTGGTAGCAAGCAAATGCAAGAAAAAGACAACCCCGGTCGAAGTCATCTCACTTTAAAAATCTAATGGGATCTACAGAGTATTTATTTCATTTTTCAGCTCTAATCAATCTTTCAATGCCACTTCTGTTGCTAACAGTGCAAGCTAAACATGTAGGAGAATATACTTTGGTATTTCTAATTCTAGTGAGATTAAATACTTTTTACAGTGAAAACATGGCAGGAAATGTCAAATAGAAATAATATGTTTTCCACTGCAAAACAAAAAAAACCCCAAAACTATTGTCATATACAACTGACTAACCGTTAAAACAGCAAATATTCTTTATAAAGAAAACTCCCATCTGAGATTCTCAAAGTGCTTGGCAAAGCTTACAGATCAAACCTTCACAACCTCCCTTAGGGAAAAGCATTGTTGCAGACAGGGACACGCAGCTACTGAACAGTGTTATGACCCCCATTCATTCAGCAATAAATTGTTCTATACTTACACCCTCCATCTGGTCATCCATTTTATTTCAAAGATAACAGTAGAAATCAAAGTGGTTTCCGCTATGAAAGAAGTCTATCTAGCTGTTCTCTTAAGGCAAATAATTCGCAAACAGCATTTGTTTTTTAAAGTATCCACAAAAGCCTATACAAAAAAAAACTGCTGGGAGCTACACCAATCCTTATGAGATAACACTTGCTAATTGCTGTTCAGGAAGGATTAATCAAGAGACTGGATAGCTCCATGGATTAGTAATGTATATACGTCTTTTTGGGATCACAACCTAACACCTAACCTGAGTCAGCAGTAGTTACCAAGAAGATGCTCACATGCTTTGAGTTCTTTTCCTGGCATAAAAACATTAAAAAAATCCAACCCCATAACTAGAACTCTTGCTGAGAGTCTTCTCATAGAATCATACAAAAGTAGACCTAGAAGGTGCCTCCAGAGTCATTTAATCCAACCCCCTGCTGCAGGCAGCATCATACCTATCTAACATGTTGTGTACAAATCTGTTGTCTAACCTATTAGTAAAACTACACAGTCAACTGTGACACAACCACAAAACATAACTCTGTAACATGCCACAGGGGACAAGAGTGGCAATGTCCTCATGCTGCAAAGCTTGTTGAAATATGCTCAAGAAATCCAAGGAAGAGAGTCACAATTCCCATTACAAAGGCAGGCCAAAACCCCCACAGTCTGATTAAAAGTTAAAATTCCTTCCAGACCTCAAAATATGGTGATTGGTCTGACTGAGCATATAGTAAATCCTCTAGCTGGGAACCTCTGGGTTAAAGTCCCAGCAGGAGCACTGGCACACTCTAGTCAAAATCCCTAGCCCTGGTGCACTCAATGCTTCTGAAGAAAGTGAAAACCTCCCCTGGCAGATGTAACAGCATAAAGGGCAGGTGGGGGAGGGGCACAGGCGATTCCCCTTTGGAAATTAGCAAAGCCCAGAAGCATGGGAAATACCCATAGCAGAGCATTGGCATAGCTAGTTCTGGATCAACTTTGACTGATGTTTGTGCAACCTCTTTTCTTGAACACCTCCAAGGATGCAGAGTCCAACACCTTCCCTAGACAGTCTATTCCACTGTCTTACATTTCTAACAATGAAGAAGTTTTTTCCTGATATCCGACCCGAACCTACTTTGCCACAACTTCAGGCCATTGGTCCATGTCCTTCTTTCCACGGCAAGACTGTAAAGGTGTTTTTCCTTTTCATGGCAGACCTTCAGATATTTGAATACTGCTATCATGTCCTGTCTTCAGCATCTATACTGCAAGCTGAACAGGACTATTTTCTTCAACCTCACTCTTGTGGTATGCCTTGCCTTCCAAGTCCTTCATCACTTTTGTGATCTGCTTCTGAACCCTCTCTAGCTCTTCTCCACATCCTTTTAAAAATGTGGAGCCAAAAACTGCATGCAAGACTCTAGATGAAGTCTAACTAGTGCTGAGTAAACAGGCATGATCACCTCTCATGTCTTGCACCTAATGGTTCTGTTGATGCATCCCAGAACTACATTTACTTTTTATTTAGTTACATCACACTGCATGCTCATATTTTTTATTATTCTTCCTGATGTGTAGCACCCTGTGTTTGTCAGCACTGAACTTCACCCTGTTAGCTCCAGCCCAGCTTTCTAATCTGTCAAGATGCTTCTGAATTGCATTCTTGTCATTCATGTTCACAGTTCAACTCAGTTTCATGTCAACTCAGTTTCATGTCAACTCAGTTTCATGTCATCCACATGTCATCTCTATTCCAATATCCAAATCATTAATAAAACACATTGACCAGCACCGGGCCCAAGACAGACCCCTGTGGGACTCCACTTTAAACAGTGGATCCAAAGCTTCCTTGGTCTCTCTGTTCATACTTATAGAACCTTTTCTTATTGTCCTGAACTTCCTTCACCAGGCACAGCTCACAGTTTTACCTTTGCCTTCCTGATTTTGTTTCTGCAAATTCTTACTACTTCCTGACAAGTTAGGGGTGTAACCTGTACTATATCTTCTCAGGCCAAGCACATCAAGTCTGAAACATACTTTGGTGGTGACATGTATGCTAGTCGATTCAGAGCCTCTGAATCAATTTGGAAAAGATTCAGCGATTCAGAGGGCAGTCTTTCCGGGGAAACAGAAACTTAGAAGAGGGAGGGGGAAGGACTGACATGTCTAGCTGGTGAGTGAGTGTAATTTCTCTCTGACTGCCCTTCCAATCACAGCGTCTGGGGGAGGGACAGAAACAGCATAAAAGCCTCTGTCTGCAGGCTTGCTGCACCTTTTGTGAGCTGGCTCTGAGTGAGCAACAGTGTCAGAAAGGTACTGGACTGACTGACTTGCTTCATAGTCAGTCAGTTGCCTGCTCCTTTTTGTTCTTAGAAAGGAATGGATAGGATTTAGCTTAGCTTAGCATCTCTCTGCTTAATACTTGTCCAATTCATTTCTTTCAGTTTATATTTGTCTTTTTTGGGTTTTTTTGCAAACTTTTAAAATAGAAAACTCAGTGTTTTCCCTGGCAGTGTGATCCATTGCTGTACAGGAAAGCACGCATTACACATACACAGACACATAGAAGAAGAAAATTCAGGTATTCATAGAAGAGATTGCATAGCTATTACCTTAGTTATTAATAGTTATAGTTAGTTTTAATAATTTACATACAGACTAAAGAGAACACAGAAGAAGTCAAATAGAGATTCAGAAAGAAGAAGAAGATATTTTTGTATACTACACAATACAGAAGAGTACAGTAATGAAACACAATCCAGAAGAAGAAAAGGGAGAAGTCAGACAGTCACCCATTTAGAGTCAGGACAGAGAGCATACGACCGAACAACAACACAAAACACACACCATATAGTTTATGAACAAACAAGCAAGAATCAAGCTGCAGTCTACACAAAGCAAAGTGAAGTGAACAATTCAGACAGACACCTTTTGGAGCACAGGAAAGGTTAATATGAAGCATGCTGGAAAGGCAGGTGCCAGGTTTTCTGGCAGGGGAGGGAGAGGGGGTAGGGGGAGAGCTACAGCTGCAAGTTGCCCCCAAACATAGACGCATTCGCTTCCCAAGCAGTCATGAAGCTTCTGCTGCCAGTGGAAGCAAGGAGGTGGGAGCAGTGTCTGTACCTGATGTCCCTGCACCTGCATCACCTCCCCTAACTCCAGAAGTAGGCACCAGCAGCAGAATGAGTGTCTCCTCCACCCCAATGCCATCTCCCAGCGTGAGCCTCCCACTGCCAGAGGAGGAGCTGGAGCTGAAACCAGGGGACCTGAGCACCCTGGCTCAAGCAATTCTGGGAACCAAGGGGGAATCAGAGTTTGTGCTCCACACCCCTCAAAGTTTTTCAACCCGAAAGCTTCCTAAGATACATTTCTCTAACTATTCTGTTTTTTTCATAAGAAACAGATAAACATAAAAACACAAAGATAAGCCATCACACACCATGAGTAACATATATCCAATACAACATCTTTACTTCTTGCTGTCAATTCCTTTATAAAAATAAAAGCTCTGTGACAGTTCAGTTTGGCTACCTTAGATGCTGCTGGTGCTACTGGTGCTGACTGCTGAGTCACCTACATTATTTTGACCTGCCACTGTTTACCAAGGCTGTAGGGGAGGAGGAGACCTCACTGGGGCACACTGCCATGTTGTGCAGATGCCCCAGCACCAGGAAGGGCACACCTGTACACACACACACACACACACACACAGTCACACAGTGAGGGCGCACCTAACAGACACACACTAGGTGCAACTACTTGAGAGGAAAGAAGGGTCTGAATGTTCAGTTTGGCTACCTTTGATGCTGCTGGTGCTACTGGTGTTGAGCCAGCTAAGTTATTTTGACCTGCTACCATTTACAGTGGTGGACCAGACTGAGGTTGTAGGGGCGGAAGCGGCCTCACTGGGGCACATTACCATGTTGTACAGAGGCCCCAGCACCAGGAAGGGTGTACCTGAACACAAACATACACACAGTTGCACCATGAAGGTGCATCTAACAGACACACAGTGTCACCCACCCATGTCATGAGTTTTGCCTGTTAACAGCCAGAGGTGCAGGGCCCCAGAACCCCCCTGCACCTATCTCCTTGACAGCTGGCAAGCTTTATGGCCGCAGCAGGGCCTGACAGGCCTGCAGTAGTTTTGCCCCCCACCTCGTGCTGTGAGACACAGTTGCACAAGCATCCATGTCATGAGTTTTGCCTGTTAGCAGCCAGAGGTGCAGGACCCCAGAACCCCCCCACACCTATCTCCTTGACAGCTGGCAGGCTTTATGGCCACATCAGGGCCTAGCAGCCAGGCATGCAGTAGTTTTCAACCCCCCTGTGCCCCAAGACAGACATAGTCGCACAAGCACCCATGACATGAGTTTTGCCAGTTAGCAGCCAGACTCCCCCTGCACCTATCTCCTTGACAGCTGTCAGGCTTTGTGGCTGCAGCAGGGCCTAGCAGTCCTGCAGTTTTCACACACACCCCCACTCCCCATGCCTTAACACACACAGTGTCACCTATGTCACGAGTTTTGCTTGTCAGCAACTTGAGGTTCAGTTTCCCAGAAACCCCTGCACCTATCACCTTGAAACTTTGCAGGCTTTGTGGCCTCAGCAAAGGCTACTACCCCTGCAAGTTTCATCTGAATCAGCCACGAAACAAAACAAAAGTTATACCCATTTCATTGATTCCCCATTATACTCTATGGCCACATCTCTCCGAATCAGCTCCAAATCTTCCAAAGCAGATTCGGCTGAATCAAATCAGAAAAGTGATTTGACTCTCCAAATCAAATCGCTGGCATCCAAATCAGCCGAATCCAAATGGAATAGTTCCCTATTCACACAGGCCTAATTTTTTCCCAAGATCTTTCCAGGGATTAAAGTCAAACTGATTGACCATTAGTTCCCTGGGTCTTCCTTCCTTCCCTTCTTGAAGATAGGCACCACTTTGGCCCTTTTCCAATCTTCAGGAACCTCTCCCAAGCACCACAAGTTCTCAGATATCCTCACCATTGGCCATGCTATGATGTCAGCCAACTCTTTTAGCATTCTTGGGTGTATTCCATCTGGGCCTGCTAACTTGTGGACGTCCAACTTTACAAAATCTTCGCAAATTGTAGGCATATGGTCGCCCTTACCCTGGTAATCCTGTGTCCTGTCAGGCAGAATGATACCCTTGGGCTAGTGGAAAGCCAATGCAAAGTAATCATTAAGGAGATTAGCTTTTTCCTGGGTGTTGGTTGTCATCTGCCCCATTTTGTTCAGCAGGAGTCCAATGTTGTCCTTATTTTTCTTTTGACTTCCCACATACCTGAAGAAGGACTTTTTATTGTCATTATGCTCTATGCTGGAGAATATTTATTTTCTTTACAAAATGCTTATCTTTATAACCACATTACCACAAAAGAAAGTTGCCAAGGAGCACAGGATGCTAGTAGCATGAAAAGAAGTTAGAACAATCTAGTCACACTGCTCTTTTGGATCATTCTTCCTCATCCACTTGTTCCCTCTCTCTCTGTTAGACTAGTTAAATATAGGCACAAATAAGAGATTAGTGTAAGGAGATGCAGCCTTCAGGGGACCCCAGTTGCAGGTAAGTAGCAGTTCATAGGCTGCCTAGCTGAAAGCCAACTACAACTGATGATTAGTAAATGAGGGTAGAGCCAAAATAGGGTTAAAATATCCAGGGCTAAGTACAGTCAAAAGGCCCAAGGCTGAATCAATTAAATCTTTCCAGGTTAGTCTAAGCCCCATAGACTGAATCGATAAGCAAGTGAACAAACATTCACTTTTGAGTCCAGAAATGCAGACACATTCCTGCAGCGCCCCAGGCCAGAAGCCAAGGGGTGCATGCATCCATGCTCAGCTGGAGCAGATAGCTTGGACCAAGGCTAGCCTACACACCTGAGGGGTGGGAGGCTGCAGGGGAGGTGCAAAGCATCCTGGGACACTGAGGGACTGTGAGTTAAGTTGAATCTGGAGGGGATTGGGGACAGAAGTTCAATAAAGTGACTTAACCTAAATCAGTTAAGTCTGATACGACACCCCCTCCAGGTTTATCCTAAGCCGGTTTCAGTCATTTTGAAAGTTGTTTATGTGCACTGAATTTCTGTTGTGTTACAGATTTAAACTGGTTTCCAAACACTTATACTGGTTTATGTGTACTTTCTGCCCCTGGCCCAGGAACACACTGCTTGGGTTAACCCTCTATGGGTCAGAAGAAAGACTGCAGTTTTCTGTTTTATCTGTTTGCATACTTCCTTATTTTATTGTTTGTTTTTATTTCTATGGGAGAAGATTGCACCACAAAAAATGAACTGGCTGGCCTTAAGGAAGCCTGGTGAGTGACCCACTTACAATTAGTTTACAAGAAGATACAGTCATTTAACCTTCCAGGTAAGAAGGAACAGCAGCAAAGGAAGATTCTTTTGAACTAACTCATGTTATGATCTAAAATGCTGGCAAAAGCAAATACCAGCTCCAATCTGCAGCCACTCTGATATCATTTGATGCTACATTTCTAGTGCAAAGTGCCCTGAAACCAGAATGGATTCTGATATGGGAAAGAGCTGTTGTAAAGGGCTACCATACTAACTTTCTCCCTGCACCTCTTCTAAATTCCTATCAGTGGTTAACACAAATCAACAATGCGAAAGAAAAACCATTATTGCACCTTGCACATCTTGAGAGATGCTGAGTTTACAAAAGCCAAAAACTCAGGCCCACACATAGTTAACCAGAAGCCTTTTTTTTACCCTATGTGAGGGTTTAAATGAGATGTAAATAGGTGTGCATGTCTTTTCGCAGGTGTTGGACACTTTTCATTTAAAAAAACCCAAAACAGTCTCTCTCTATTCATACAGCCCCAAAACTGTCTTAAAACAGAAAAACTATAAGCACTTGAGTTTCCTTGCATATGATGCAGATAGTTCATACTGAAGTAAATGGGAGTTATTTTTATTTTGCAAGAAGAGAATGTGAATTTAAAGGTGCAGGTGTATGCGTGAAAAAAATACACAGACACAGACAAAGAAAAGTGAGGGAAGGCAAATTCTCAAAAATATATAAAACATGTTCAAACAAACTTCAGTTATTCTGGAGCTGATGTCAAGTGTGACAAGTTTCAGCCCAAAGTGAACGGGTACAGAAGAATTATGAGCATAGACAAACCACTTCGAATGGAAACTATAATCCAACAACATTTAGAGCTCTGGTGTTTTTCTTACAGGTCACTCCAGATCCCATCCTTTAACCAGAGCAGCATGGCCAACCCTCCTTACTCTAAAACAGTGTGACTGTAACATAATGGAGCTGTGAAACAACTCACCCCTTTCTGACACCTTCCCAAAGCTTTTCACTGAAGCCAACTTTTAGGCTCCTGAATAAAAGTAATGGCTTTCAGCAGCATCAGATGTTTGATTTTTAAACTTGTAGAGCATTACAGAAGCTCTATAATTGAGCCAGGAGATACTCTGTAATAGAACCAGTGTGCATTATAATATCCTTTTTGTTCTTAACCATGGCAACAGAAAACATGAATTCCCCTTCCCTTCATAGTCATCTCAGAAACAGAAACAGAAAAAAAACAAATGACAATATTCTACAGCCAAAATACCATAACAATGTTGTTATATTTGTCTTGAAGTCTTTGAAGTCTCCAAGTATTTCTGTAAACTCAAATGTGTGTATAGAGTCAGGTAATTGGTCGATTCCGACCTTTTGTAGCTGGTACTAGTGATTTGTCTTTTGCCAAAAAAAATTTAAAAAACAAATCCATACCTTTTTTTTTTTTTGCCTCTCATGGTGTAATCAAATCAATTTTTCCATGGAATGAAATGGTTGTAATATCAGGCCTCTGTTGTAGAATCAATGGATAGAAACACTGCTCTATTACACACTTTTCAATCTGGAGTTGCTCCATTAAAGCCAATGGAATACTTTTGGTTTCCACTAGCATTACTGAGAACAAATTTGACCCAGTACCTCTTAAATGATACCAGCTCTTTTCTGTCTGGCTACTAGGTTACCAAATACAGCCTGAACCTCATTAATCGCTAAAAGGTAAAACATCTGTTGCATTCAGGTACTCACTGAAATTTGCCACTTTCTGTAGGATTTATTTACAGAACTATGACTACATTGGCATGGCAGGTGGCAGGAAACAAAGATATTCATTCTTACAGCAGCTGGTTTCCTCATACCTCTGCACTGCCAGCTCCTGTACTTGGTAGACTACGCTGAGACTGACAATCTTATATCACAAGGTCATGGACTTGTCTCTCAGCACAGCTGCTTCCCAGAACACCTTGTTTAACCCATCTGGATGTGATCATGCATTACTTTTCAAGGCTGAAAATGATCTATAGAAAATACAATCAAAATCTTGGACAAAAAAAAAAAGAAAAAGAAAAAAGAAGTGAAACAGGCTGTCAAGTCAAGGCAAGAATTCAGACATTTCAGACAATTCTGTGTTGTGCAGTAAATGGAAATTGCTCATTTTTACTGATCTATCTACAGTTTTAATAGGGAAAATAACAGGCTGGTACTTCTTCCATCAAAGGAGTTCAGACTAGAGGCATAGTAAGTCAGCTCCATGCATGGGGCAGCAACAGCACACACAACAGCATCAGCTGCCAGTGATGGCAGCACAATCAGCTGCTGCTGTGGCAGTGGCTATTTTTGTAACCCCCGACCCTTCTCCTCCCAGCAGTAATGCATCTAGGGCAGGGTGAGCAGGGCACCAACCCAGGTGCTAACTAGGAGGGAGCACCAGAACCAACCCCAAGGAGTCTTCGTCATATCAGGGGCATCACTGCATTGCCCATGCCTGGCCATAGAAGCAAGTAACACACCTCCATACCAAGCAGTGTATCTGGAGAGTATGGGATGGGGGGTGGAACATGTGCAATGGTGCTCCCAGGGGCCTTTGCCAGAGCAGGTGCTTTCTGAACCCTGGTTTGTATGAGGGAGAGAGGGACAGAATGGAGCCCCAGGGTCAGCTTCTAGGGACCTGGCTATGGGGCTGCTGCCACCTGCAGCAGCAGTAGCCTGGGAAGGTAAGTCTTCCCTTTCACTCATCCATTCCCAGCCACCCCATGGTCTAGTGGGTGGTATACAACTGTACCCTCCTACACCCCACCTGCCCTAGGCATTCACGGAGCTCACTATGCTTCTGTCCCCAAGAGGCAGCACCTGGAGCTACTGCCCCACATGCCCCTCCTCAGTTACTAAGCTAGTCCAAACAGTCCCTTCTGAGCAGATATTTGAGTAACTGGAAATCTGATATGTCAGTCTTCATGATAACAAGATGCTTTGATATCAGCAGCTCAGCTGAGCCAGAACCATACAAGTGGCCAAATCCAGCCCTTGATATGAATGCATTATTACAAACCTATTCCTCATAAGTGGTCTGTACTTTGAAGAGAGAATAAAATGCCTAAATATCTGGGTCTTGATCCTCAGCTATATTTAGTATTCCTGGATGCAGCTGAGGGGAATAGGCCATAAACATGGAGTTGCTGTCATCTAATGCTTAGGCTGGATCATGGCCCATTCCTTTCAGCTGCATCCAGGAATACTGAACTGTAGCTGAGATGCTGGACGAAGATATTTAGGCACTTTAGTCCTAGTATAGTTTAGAGCAGGGGTGGGCAAATTATGGTCCGTGGGCTGGATCCGGGCTGCCAGGCCATTCTATCCGGCCCACGGGGCCCTAAAAAATTTAGAAAATTAATATTTCTGTTCTGTCAAAGATGACAGGAGCCAGGGACAGTAGGACACAGGGGAATTCCCGGGAGGCTCCTACAACAGCAGGGCCCACCCGGCCTTCCCCCCTACCCCCAGATGAGAGCCCCTGCCTAG
The DNA here is from genome assembly GCF_030867095.1 of Alligator mississippiensis. Lineage (NCBI taxonomy): Eukaryota > Metazoa > Chordata > Crocodylia > Alligatoridae > Alligator > Alligator mississippiensis. Next base: position 159,259,823 of record NC_081824.1, read on the forward strand.
GAGGGGCTTCTGGCCTGGGACCATGGGGTCATTCGTGGCTGTGCGAGCATGGGAAATTCAAGTAAAGCAGGGGAGGACCATGGGGATCACCCCAGTCCTTGGGGCTGGGCCAGCTCCTGCTGAGCCCATGTTCTGGCCATGCAGCCGGGAGCCGGGAGCTGGTAGGCAGGTGGGAAAGTGGCAGCAGGGGCAGTGGGGAGTGGAAGTGAGTGGGAGCGTGAGGCCTGGGCCGGTGTCCTGGGGCCAGCAGCAGAGGGGCCCAAAGCAGGGTGGCAGGACTGCGGCAGGGCTCTATGGAGCTGGGCCAGCTCCCCACTCTCCCTGCTGCTGTAGCCTAGCGCAGCTCCACAGACCCCTGCCAACCCTTACCCCACACTCCTACCATCCTGCTCTGGGCCCCACTGGTGCTGGCCCTGGGACATTGATGCAGGCCCCATGCTCCCTCTTGCTTCCACTCCCCGACTTTTGCCACTTTCCTGCCCACCCAAATCAGCACTACATGGCTTCCATACCCACCCACCCACACACACACATGCACATCCCCACAAACCCCCATATGCAATCGCTTCTGCATATACACCACAAATGCCCACAAATCAGGACAAAAATTTTGTTTTAATTAAATTAAAATATATTATGGGTGTTTGGTTCTTAGTATGCAATTTGGTTTTTTTCCCCTAAGATGATAAACCCTCTTCCCCAAAGGAGTACTTCAAGGGACAAGGGGAGGGACTTTCAGTGGTAAAGGTCAGGGGTTTGGGGTGGGATTTCTGGTCTCAAGATGGTGACCATGGGGCGGAGCACCTGTCAAGGGGCAGGGCTACCCATGCAGCCCTTAACAGCTTGCCAAAACTCAGTAAGCAGCCCCCCACCCAAAATAATTGCCCAGCCCTTGTTTAGAGCATACTTAGTGCTGCTATGAACAATGGCATTATGCCAACTAGGAATACCACATTTACTTCTGTATCATATGCATGTTTTCCCCAAAAATTAGCCTTCCAAAATTGGGGGGTTTGTCCTAAGCAAAGCTGGGTTTTTTTTCTTTTTCTTTTTTTTTTTCCCCAACTAAAATAGAAGCACCCAACTTCCATTCCTACTCCACCCAAAGTTTAAAACCAAGTGCCCAGCAACAGCAGCTGCATTTCAATTCACAAAGCCAAGGGAGACAACTGACTTAGCACACTGCTCTTTACTCCACAGGTATTAATGATAGTCTCTCCTTTTAATGGTCTCAATGGTGTTTCTTCCTGCAATTGTGCAGTCTGCTAGCTACTCCTGGTGTCTCTTCTCCTATATCAATGGGGAGCAACCTTTTTGACAGGAGTGCCACAAATTAGCCTTGCACCCTCCCCAAGTGCCATTCTGATCCCCTTGCCCAATCTGCTGCTCTGCTTTCTGCTCCCTGCCTGATCTGCCATTGTGCTGCCTGTCTCCTCCCTGATCTGTCATGTGCCACACAGAGGCTGCCTGTGCCACTCTTGGCACTCCTGCCAGAGGTCAGCCACTCCTCTCCTATATCAAAGCCCTACAGACTGATTTTAGTTCTTTTCAAAGCCATAGATCTGCCCATGGGAACTAGTCTTTGGCACTAGCTACATTTTTAGTTTTTTAACTAAGCAGCAAAGGGAGGGTAAGGCAGCTGAAGATTAAGCCCTGTCCCTCCTCTATGCATCCATAACTCTGGGAAATCCTTTTTAATTCACTCTGCCATCCCAAAAACAAGAAGTGTGTCTTATTTTGGGGACATGCAGTATGCTGGGAAATACAGTAGTTGTACTACAGCAATGCTGCGGCTTATTCACAACACACTGAGGTTGGAGAGAGGGGCAAGAGCAGCACAATAATCAGCTGTGCTAGGTTTTTGCCAGTTGGGGACTCAGTCAAAACCAAAAATTTCCCCACAAAGAGATTCATCTGCTTCAGGATCCCAGCAGAAAACCTGGACTACTCTAAGTCAGAATCATGGCTCAGAGCAAAACATCCTTTAATCTCAGCATTTTTCTTAGAATGTATGGACATTTCCTTGCCTAGACAGGATTCTCCCCAATACATATTGAGATATTTTTCACATTTGTAACTTAGACATGTGATCCTTTGGGAATCGTTACACCACATAGCTGCATACAGATGTAAAAAAAAATGTTTAATTAAATTTAATTTAATTTAAAAAAAAAAACAATACCGACAAATACGGTGCTTTAAATTTGGTACGCCCTCATGCTGAGCCCAGCATATGCCTAGAAGAGGCATCACATCAGTTTGACCCAGGTCAACCAGTGTCTGTATAGATCAGGTGCTTCAGCAGGGTTTTTTGGCACTTTTATCTAATAGCTGATTGAATCAGCTTTGATAAAAGCTCCAAAAAGCCCCGCTGAAGCACATGATCTATACATGACGCTGTGGAGCTGGTTTGAACTAATGCACTGCCTCTTCTGGTAAACTGCTGAGTTGTTGGGGGTTTTTTCCCCATGTCTGTCAGCAGCCCAAATGATTATCACTCATCTCAGCATTGTTGTGTTTGTTTGGAAACCTGATCTCTAGCATCAAGCAAACTATCAGCCATTAGTTGTGAAAAAAAATGACTGGTGTTGTGAAATACCAGCAAATTTAGAGCAAACATTGAGAAACAGGAATGCCTTTTTAACAGTTTATATTCAGTCCATTAAATCTGCAGGGAGTAACAGTCACTTGGCTTAGGAACACACTACAGCAGACTTGATTTATTGAGTCTGCTCCAACGCGCTGTAATTACAGCACATTGGAGCAGCATCCCTGCACATGTACAGGCACCCTTATGTATCTGACAGGGCTTCTGTAAGGATCAATTATTTCATATCTTCAAAACACTCTGAAAACATAAATATCTGCCATATACAGGTTTTTAAGAAGCCTGTGAAAGCTTTAAAAAAGAAACAGTGTAAATGTCCCTTTCTCCTCCCAACTCAGAATCACTATGGGTTCCTTTATAAATCCTCTTGGAGAAGTTAAGTTCTACCCTGAATGCATATGGCCCAAATTCTCTTATTCAGCTCAATTATATCCAGCCATATTCGACTCTTCAATAGCAGAGAACAGTTTGTTTTAGTTGAACAACTAAATGCAATGGCAGGTTTTCCCAAGGCTAACTTTCTATATAACTGCAAACTATTATTTTTCTGGTTTCCCTATCTTCAGAAAAAAATTCCTATAAAATACTGGCTTCATAACCTTGAGCCATAGAAAACCCTACATTGCCTAAATGAAAGGAATTGCTTTTCCCCTTAAGTATGCTACAACATTGTATTATATACCACAGACTAGGAGCATATAACCTGGCATCTAGCACACTAGAATTTATATCCTTATAACAGAGCTGCTAGGACTCTGCGGACCATGTGTATCCTAAATTGTCCCATATACTTCTTCCATTGCTCATTTTTAGGGACCTACTGAAATTGAGGTGATGGCTAGAAAAATTATATTTAGAGGTTTGCTTTTGGAAATTGGCTTGTAGGTCAAGTAGACATTGCATTAGAACAATGGTCATGGGCAACAGCAATAGTTAACTGATGCCATCCTAGGCAAAGTCTTCGAAAAAATTATCAAGGCTCACATTTGCGAGAGCCCGGCAGGACAAATTATGCTGAAGCGAAACCAGCATGGGTTCGTAGCAGGTAGATCATGCCTGACTAATCTAGTCTCTTTTTATGACCAGGTTACAAAACGCCTGGACGCAGGAGTAGGGGTTGATGTCATATACTTAGACTTCAGGAAGGCCTTTGATACGGTATCCCACACCATACTGGTAAACAAGTTAAGAGGCTGTGACTTGGATGACTACACAGTCCGGTGGGTGGTGAATTGGCTAGAGGGTCGCACCCAGAGAGTCATAGTAGATGGGTCGGTATCGACCTGGAAGGGTGTGGGCAGTGGGGTCCTGCAGGGCTCGGTCCTTGGACCGATACTCTTCAATATTTTCATCAGCAACTTGGACGAGGGAGTGAAGTGTACTCTGTCCAAGTTTGCGGATGTCACAAAACTGTGGGGAGAAGTGGACACGCCGGAGGGCAGGGAACAGCTACAAGGAGACCTGGACAGGTTGGACATATGGGCGTAAAACAACAGAATGCAGTTCAACAAGGAGAAATGCAAAGTGCTGCACCTAGGGAGGAAAAATGTCCAGCATACCTACTGCCTAGGGAATGACCTGCTTGGTGGAAAGGAAGCGGAAAGGGATCTTGGAGTCCTAGTGGACTCCAAGATGAACATGAGACGGCAGTGTGACAAAGCCATCAGAAAAGCTAATGGCACTTTATCATGCATCAGCAGATGCATGACGAACAGATCCAGAGGTGATACTTCCCCTCTATCGGGCGCTAGTCAGACCGCAGTTGGAGTACTGCGTGCAGTTTTGGGCGCCGCACTTCAAGAGGGATGTGGATAACCTGGAGAGGGTCCAGAGAAGGGCCACTCGTATGGTTAAGGGCTTGCAGGCCAAGCCCTATGAGGAGAGACTGGGGCACCTGGACCTCTTCAGCCTCCACAAGAGAAGGTTGAGAGACGACATTGTGGCTGCCTATAAGATCATCACGAGGGCACAGAAGGGAATTGGTGAGGTTTTATTCACCAAGGCGCCCCCGGCGGGTTACAAGAAATAATGGCCACAAGCTAGCAGAGAGCAGATTTAGACTAGACATTAGGAAGAACTTCTTCACAGTTAGAGTGGCCAAGGTCTGGAATGGGCTCCCAAGGGAGGTGGTGCTCTCCCCTACCCTGGGGGTCTTCAAGAGGAGGTTAGATAAGCATCTAGCTGGGGTCATCTGAACCCAGCATTCTTTCCTGCCTATGCAGGGGGTCGGACTCGATGATCTATTGAGGTCCCTTCCGACCCTAGCATTTATGAATCTATGAATCTATGAATCAAAGGCCAATCCTGCAACTGCAGTCCACTGGCAGCTAGCCCAGAGGGGCAGATGTCTCTACTGGCTCTACAGTCCCCAGCCGAGTGTGACAGGTGTGCAGGAGGTCACAGCCAGGAAGCAGCCCCCACTTGCAGACTGCTGCAGTGGATAGAGGGTACAGGGAACTCTCAGGGCTGCTTCAGCAGTCCAGCTGGCACAAGGGGTAGTGTCCCCAGGTACCAATTGGCTGGGCCCCAGAAGCTCCTGAGAGCTAGAAGCCCTGAGCTGCTTGCCAGGGCAGCTTTTTATTCTGCGGGGGCCAGGGCAGGGTAGCTTTTTATACTGCTGGGGACAGCACAGGTGCTGGCCCCAGGCTCTAGCTCCCCCTGGCTGAAGATCTGGGAGGAGCCAGGCAGGGTTATTGTGCCCCAAGCGGCACAACTTGCTCCACAACAAAGTGCATGTCCGAGCACCTGCGCTGAAGCAAAAAGCCCTGGCTCAAATTTGCACTGCTTCTATTTGAGCTGCTGCAAGCGCACGTACTTGCATGTGTGGATGCGCCCACTGTGTCTGAAGCCAACAGACACACAGGATGGGAAACTGCCAGCATGAACGCTGTTCCATAACAGAGATAAGGGACTCTGCAGCATTGGTGAGGTCACAGTGCCCAACTGTAGAGTCCTTAAGATTTCCAGTTCTGGTGAACAGACTAAATTAGGAAACGCGGTAAATAATCAAATTAAGATATGTGCATGTGATGCGTTTGTTGGAACAAAAGAATAGGCTGACATGGCAAACGCAGACAGTATGACATCCACAGGGAAACCAGTCAATGATGCCCAGAGATGAAGAGTCATCAAAGGGATGAAAGAATACAAAAGGAGGCATTTCAGAGCAGCAGAGTCCCCAAAAGGGGAATCCAAGGCCACCATAGACAGAGGACATACCACCAGCCTGTCATACCCACCCACTGGTGGCAGGGTGGGCCTCAGCCTTTGACCTCCAGGCTGCTGACATCTGACATTCAAGAGAGAACCTCAGGGTGAAGCTTATGTACTGGCCAGATGTACCTTCCATCTGTAACAGCTCTAGGACTGGGAGATATAGAATTGTTTACATTATTCTTATCTGCTATCATTCTGCATTCTATATCAATATAATTAAATGGAGAGGTCATGGTTAGTCTTAGGGTTTGGGTCCACCAAGAACAAGGTATCTAGGTCATAAATCTAGTGCCAATAAGGAGGCAGGCAGCTGATTTTGCAGGCTGATTGCAGGACCAGCCACTATTTTCATGGGCTTATCACGGAAGGGCAACCTTATACCTCTGATTGTCCAAAAGGGCCCCACTGACCCCACCCCTAACCTCTTATTGGCCAAGAGGGCTGTCTATCATGCAGCCCCACCTCTCAATGGTAATTGACTGAGAGGGCTGTACAGTAGGCCTGTGCAAAAAGGGAACTATTCAGTTCGGGTTTGGATTTGGCTGATTCAGATGCCAGCGATTCAATGCAGAGCTCTGAATCAGTTTCTCACTTCGATTCGACTGAAATCAGCTCCAAAGCTTCGGAGACGCTTTGGAGATTCAGCCATAGGATATAACAGGGAATCAATAAAATATCTATCTTTGTTGCTTTTTGTCTGATCTGGATGAAACTTGCAGGTATGGTAGCCCCTGCTGAGAGCATGAAGTCTGCCAAGCTTCAAGAAAATCGGTACAGGAGTTCAGGGGAAACTGCAACCCAAATTCTTGAAAGCAAAACTCATATCATGTATATGTGTTAAGCCACAGTGGGGTCAAAACTGCAGGGATGGTAGCCCCTACTGAGGCCACAAAGTCTGCCAAGTTTCAAGGAGATAGGTGCAGGGGTTTGGGGGAAACTGTACCTCAAGCTGCGGACAAGCAAAACTCATGACATGGGTGACACTGTGTGTTAAGGCGCAGCAGAGTGAAAGCTGCAGGCCTGCTAGCCCCTGCTGAGGCCACAAAGCCTGCCAGCTATCAAGGAGATAGGTGCAGGGGGGTTCTGGGGCCCTGCACCCCTAGCTGCTGACAGGCAAAACTCATGACATGGGTACTTGTGCAACTGACTGTCTCTGTCTTGGAGCAGAAGCAGTTTGGCTCTGTATTGATTATTTCCGCTCCTTAGTCTGTGGTTTTGTAGGTGTTAATGTTTGCTCGTTAACTTGTTATCTAGTAGCTGCTAGCTAGCTACTGTGTATTAAGCTGGTCCCTGAGTGAATCATGATTGATTGGTAATACAGTAGCCTAGCAGCCAGGCCTGCAGTATTTTTCCACCCCTCACTCCACCCCAAGATAGACAGTTGCATAAGCACCCACGACATGAGTTTTGCCTGTCAGCAGCTAGAGGTGCAGGGCCCCAGAACCCAGAATCCCTACATCTATCTCCTTGAAAGCTAGCAGCCTTTGTGGCCATAGCAGGGGCTAACAGGCCTGCAGCTTTCACACTGCTGTGCCTTAACACACAGTGTCACCTATGTCATGAGTTTTGCTTGTCTGAAGCTTGAGGTGCAGTTTCTCCCAAACCCCTGCACTGATCTCCTTGAAACTTGGCAAGTTTTGTGGACTGTACAGGGGCTACCATCCCTGCAGTTTTGACCCCACTGTGGCTTAACACATACACGTGACATGAGTTTTGCTTTCACAAATTTGGGGTTCAGTTTCCCCCAAGCTCCAGCACCTATCTCCTTGAAACTTGGCAAGCTTTGTGGCCTTAGCAAGAGATACCATCTCTGAAGTTTTTACCCCACTGTGGCTTAACACATACATGTGACATTAGTTTTGCTTTCAGAATTTTGGCATGCAGTTTCTCAGAAGCTCATGCACCTATCACCTTGAAACTTGGCACACATCATGCGCACAGCACAAGCTATCACTTCTGCATTTTTAATCTGAATTGGCCAAAATGCAACAAAGTTATAGATATTTCATTAATTTCCCATGATACCCTATGGCCGAATCTCCAAATCTTTTCTGAATTGATTCGGAAAGCCTAAAGATTCCCACAATTCGATTTGGATTCATAGATTCATCCTCCAAAACTCACCCCAGATTTTGGTATCATCAGCGAATTTGAACAGGTTGATTTTCACCCCATCGTCCAAATCACTGATAAAGAAATTGAACAGCGCGGGCCCAAGGACCGAGCCCTGGGGGACTCCGCTGCCCACTTCCCCCCAGGTCAAATATGACCCGTCCGCCACCACCCTCTGAGTACAACCCGTCAGCCAATTAGCAATCCATCTGAGTATATTGCAAAGCCAAAGACCCACATTTTCAAACACAGGTAAAAACTACAGAGGCCTCAGCTGACATGGGCTCAGCTCAAGCCAATCAAGGGTCTGAATTAATGAACACCAGTTAGTACCACTGACTGACCTACAATGGAGTTATGGACCCTTAATTCTTCTGAAAAATCAGCAACAATGTGTTTCAGGTTGGGCCTCCAAAAACCTCCAAATCTTGGGCTACTGTTGAAAATATAAAGGGAAGTTGGCTATTTTTACAGCCCAAATAGACCATCTCTAATGATCTTAAAGTTTTTCATAATAACTCAGAGATGGTAAGACATACATAAATCTTATTTACACTTGATATTCTCCAGTTCAGTCAGTGGAACAACACCAGGTATAAATTTGACAAATGACCTGCAGGCAAGACTTTATTATGATATATTTTATTAAACCAACTCTGTAGTGGGGAGAATTGTTGGACAAACTTTCAGACATTAGGGGACCTTCTTCAGGTTCCTGGAGAATGTGATTTGTGACCTGAAAAAGGGCACCTGATGGCCAAAATGTTGTCCAACAACTCTCCCCACTACAGAGTTGTATCTTTTGTTGCACCAAAAGCCTTGCCTCTTGGATATTTCCTGAACCACCCCAACTACAACAACACTCTAACACTACTACAAATAACCTACAAATCATCTCTCCCTCTCTTATACATACATACCTCTTTGAAAACTGATCTTTTAAAAAGTGTAAGGCATTTGTACCTTTGAACAGTAGTGAACAATTTTTTGTTTCTCAGAAGCATAAACTTGGGGAAATAAGACTTGGATCAAACCTAGGCAAACTTTATGAAAGTGCACAGGGAGATTATGACAGCTATATTGACATGGACTTATAATAAAATAGTGATGCTATTACAGAAAGAACAAAGAGATATTAAAGGAAGCAATAAATAATTTAAGGTATGGCTGAGTGAATGGCTCTCCTCTAATGGTAGAAAGACTTAGAGTCTATATGGATTTCAGTACCTTTTAGCTGGAATTATTTAAAATACTTCAAACAAATATGAATCTCCCTAGGAGCAACCAAGTCGATCTTCAATAAATGTAGTTTACAAAGCTTTTCTTCTTACATGGTTTGAATGCCTGTTTGTTCTCTCTACAGCTGTTGGCTGCACAGTATCTGTAGGTAAATAAATGTAGTTGTGAGGCTTAGACAGGAGTTTTAACAGGTGTGTAATATTTAAGCTACCCTGTTTCCTGCTTTCTTATTGCTAGGCAGCAATGTGGGTTTGGGTTTCTGGTGCCAAGTACTCTATTTCACCTATTATTAAAAGAAAGTGTGTGTGTGTGTTGTTACCAAATTTGCCCATTACTTTGGGGTGTGCTCATTTATTAAAGGATAGTTTCTAGGGTCTTGGTAATTCTGTCAATGTGCTGCTTGTGTTACTATACGGAGCTGTATCTCTCCCTTCTGCAAGCCCTCACCCCCAATGGAGCTATCTTGCAGGACTCAATCTCAATGGGACTGGGTTCCTCCAGTCACCAAATCAGTCATACACACAAACACACACAAATTAACGTGACACGCCTGACCTGGCTGGGCTGATCAGCATGGACAGGCTGATACCCTCGTATGCCAAGAATCAGTTCATAAGAGCAACAATAAAATGCAGTCAGACACAAGCACACAGGAGAACAGAATCCCTCTGAATCTGGCTGGGTGTCCAGCTGACACCCTCATGGGCCAGCATTCAGTTCATAGGGCACGTCTGAGTCAAACTGGGACAATCAGCCTGTACAAGCTGATCCCCTTATGTGTTTCAAACTCAGCACGTCCCAATCTTTGGCCTCTGGATGAGCAGACCCCACAGTATTTTTGGGCTTCACAGGGATCTTTAGCTTAGGTAAAAGAAGCGTTGCTGCAGAGCATGGGAGGAAAGAGAAGCAGAGAAGGAAAAATATACCCAATTACTACCAGTTTGACTATAAAAGTTATTTATTGCTAAGTATATGAAATATATAATGGTACTAATAGTAATAGACATGCAAAAGAAAAACAAACACAAACAATTACAGTACTACCCTGGTTTCACTAAGTATTTGGGGAAACTTAGCTCAAGATTAACTGATACAGTTCAGGTTCAGAAGTTTATGCCTAGAGAGAAAAGAGAGAGAGAGAGCTGGGATCTCACCACACAAGGTACTCAGGCTGCAGAGCTGACAGGCACAATCCTTGAAGGGAGATGATCTGTTCTTCCAGCGTCCCAAGAACAACAGGGGATGGTGTCAGCACAGGAGTTTTCTTCTTCTTTCTTCTTCTTCCCTTCCTTCTTCTTCTTCTTCTTCTTCTTGAAGCACACACACTTTTTACAGATTTTTATACCCTCAGTTCAGTGGCTTCGAAGCATCCTTAATTGTGTAAATCATTGTCTTTTCTATTGACAAGGGGTTATCTGGTTTGGAACATCTCAGGAAACTGATTGATAATCAGGAAACACATAAGATTAGGGAGTAACCAAATACTTGGGAGCCAGCTTGAAATTCCTATGAATGGCAGATATACTGATGGGATATCTCATGGTTTCTTCAGGAACAATAGATAGCTTGCAGCATCAGGATTTTGGATTTTTACTTGTTGTGCACAAGCCTCAGCTTAGCATGACTTTTCCAGATCTTACTATAGTCTTTTAACAGACTTAAGACAATTATTGGGGTGCTCATAACCTTTTGTGGAGAGGACTTCCACCAGTCGTCTCTGGAAAAGTATGACAACACCTGTGATTAGGGCTCCAGCAGGCTGGATGCTGTGATGAACCCTTAACCATTGTTCAAATGTTGCCCATACCCCCTCTGACTCGGTCTCTTGCCTCAGCATTCCCTAACCCGGCAACCGAGTTTTAGTCAATCAAGTTTAAATAGGCCTCCCATAGTGGGACCGGGGAATGTACAGCCCAAGATGCCTATTAAACTTAGAGGTCTGTGTGTGTCTGGGGGGGGAAAAGTCCTTAGTAAATCCAGATTAGAACTGGTCTGATAAATACTGAGCTGGGTGTGTGTGAACATGGGTTGATTAACATTTGGAGAACAGATTCCCCATCATGCAGTGCTCCCTTGCTTCTCTGGTCCCAGAATTCACTGCAGTCTCTGCCTCAGGCTTTCTGTTCTCCATCTCTCATGTAAATGAATGGTCATCTGGTTCCATCTTGGATGTAAATGAGACCTAGGGCAGTTGGTTCACTCTTGTCACCCTTATCTTGAGGGTCTTAGGTGTGTCTCTCACTGCATCTTAATCAGTTTCGTTTAGGTAGAGGAGGGGAGGGAGGGGGGGGTGAGTCCTTTGTGAGTCAGACAGACTGCATCCTGTGCCAGGGTTGCCCAAGAACACACAGCTAAGATGTAACAGTGTGCGCACGCACGCATGTGCAGCATAGATGATGAATTATTAAAATAAAAGTAAAGAGACAAGGTGCTGATCACTCAATCTTTAAAAAAAAATTAAATTTCTTAATATAATTCTTTCTTATCTGTCATGTTACTCCTCATCTAGAACATATAACCCTTGTACGTTATAAATTATCTATTCCCAGTTCATTTCTAGGTTAAGTATTTCTACACTGAGCTTAGCAACTCTACAGAAAACCACAGCAAATGAAGAGAATTCAGTGGGCTTTTGTTTGACTGGTAAAGGATTATGTGGCCTAGTTATCTCAGAAACAGTATCTCTTTTCTTCAGATCAGTTGAGGTGTTCACAGTGGAGGCCACAGACTGTTTTTGGTCTCTAAGGCTCCTGCCAGCCTTGTGTGATTGGGGTCCAAGGAATTATGCCCCAGTTTTATTTCCCCAAAATTGCATAGCCTGCCACGCTAGATGTGCATGGCAGGTCATGCAATTCTGGAAATGAGGCATAAAATTCCTCAAACCCCAATTGCATGACTGCCAGGAGCCAAACAAAGGATGGAGATGGGAACAGGGATGGGGATGGGGATGGGCAGCCACTGGCACCTGGGGAGTGGAAACTCTCTGCTCTCCAGCTGCACCCCCTGTGCTCAGGAATGTGTCAGCAGGGGAGCTGGGGCCTCTCCACTCCCTAGATGCTGCTTCCATGGGTGTTAAGAAAAGTAAAAAAGCAGCTGTGCGGCAGGGATTCACAACTTCATGCCTGGTTTTTAAAGATCTGGGGCACAGTGAGTCCAATATCAGGGAGCCTTTCCCTGATGTTGGGCTCACAGTGCCCTGGATCTTTAAAATAGGGACATGCAGATGGGCACCCCAGCTACACACCAGCCCACTTCTTTGATTTCCCTGGTCATTGTAAGCCTGAGATAAGGGAAAGACTCCCTGGCATTGGATGCACAGTAACTCCCCCATCCCCACGCTCCTCCCCCCCATGGTGCATAGAGAATTCCCCCTTCCCCCACTGTATGCACCAGCTTAAAGAGGCATGCAGTATGAGCAGTGGGGGATAGGGAACCCCCCCCCCCCCCCATCCCCAGCTGTGTACCCATTTTTAAAAAGGAGCCCAGCATCTTCTGGGGATAGCACAGAGGGCAGTCAGTCCCAGACCCAGAGCTTGCCCTCAGCATGATCCCAAGAGTTGGACATAGGGTACAATCTAAAATACTAGACCATTAGTAAAAAACAAACAAACATCCTGTTTCTATATATTGGGAGATAGATTAGACATATGAAATAATTACTGTGAATCAGTTGTTACCAGCCCTTCCCCCATTTTAACTTGGTATAACTTGTTCATCTGCTTACGACCTTAGTGAATTTATTATAAAATATAGTTACAGTGTAGCATGCAACCTAAGACAATAAAAGCTTCTGACCAAGGTATAGGTGAAACAATAGTTTTGCACCAAAATGAAATCCTTCTATTATCCTGAGGAGCTGCTTTTTTTTTTTCTTGGAAAGGACTCAGGAGAGATTTCTAAAGCCTTTCAGAGCCATTTGATATGAAATGCTTTTTTTGTGATTTTCATAATAAAGCTTGGGAACACTGACTGCCAACTGTTTTGGTTTAAGGTTTGGTTGAAAACAGGTTGGTTTTTATTTCAGTGAGGGATATGGTTCCCATGTGTTCACATGGCACAATGTTCAGAAGGTTTTATGTTACAATGAATAGTGATTTTTTTCATGGTTGACTCTTGTCGTGCCCCTATAGACAACATTTGGGTTCAACAAGTTTATGGCTACTAGCTATGATTTTATTAGCACCACAAATAGGGCAGCTGTAGGATTCAGTGCCATTGCAATTACAGATGACTGATTTTAAGGAAACAGACTTCTCTCTGAAAACTATACGGTAATTGTTGCCCGAGACAAAATATGTATAATATTATAATAATTTTCCAGTAAATAGGAAGGAATTACCTTGCAGGCCTTTGCTAAGTAGATGAAGAAAAAATATCACGTCCAATGCAACAATGGAATTCAGACCCCAGGGTAAATTTCTTTTCCTAAATAGGAATGTAATGCCATATTAACCAGAATATCCCTAAACCAATAGAGAGAAGAGGGAATTACACAGACTGCTACCTGCCGAAGTCAGACACTCAGTTAAGGGGCTTGCTTTTATTTTTCATGCTGCGGCACAGCATTAGATTAAAACACAGTCTCTCTCTCTTTAAATATCCTTGGAGGAAAAAGCATTCTGCTGCTGTAAATTGATGACACAAAACATTTGAAATCATTTTAGCAAATCAGAGATTGAGGACAAAAACATGACCTAAATCAAGAAGCCAGGCTCCAGCTCAGAATACAGGACAGACAGCAGACTGACAAAGCATCCGTCAAAGCTAGGACTGTAGACATGCAGAGAACTTTTGAATCTTTCACTGGACCATCACTGTGAAAGAAGTCCTCCCCTTCCCTTCCTCACAGCCTCTTATCTCTGCTTGTGTATTAAATCTCTTTGTTCCTGTGGGTTTGTCTTCTCTGAAGGTCTTTGAGTCAGGGACTCTGTCTGTACAGGGCCCAGCACAATGGGACACCATTCTCAGTTGATCGTTAGGCACTACTGTAATAACTATGATCAATACTGCTAATCATCCACAATGTATTGCAGTGAACTAATAATCAGAGATGAATTGTCCCAACATTAACCTATTTCTCAAAAATAAGGTTCTATCCCAAAAGTTCCTGTGTGTTACTGGGAAAATTTAATGTCTCTGTACAGTAACTTCTTCCTTCTAAAAAGTGAACGCAATCATGAAAATTCATTAACATTTCTTAAACACCTTGAGAATAAAAACCATGATTAGCATTTGTTATCACTGTGCTCTTCTGTGCCGTAAGTAAAAAGGATAAATTAGAAACAAGAACGAGAGAAATCATGATTAGCCAAGTGACTTAAACTTGTAAGTTGATTGAAAAGTTGTATAACAGATTGCAAACAATTATTGAAAAAAAAAACAACAAAAAAACCCTGCCTTCCTCCTCCTTCATACATCATTGTATTTCCACTACAGGTTTAACAACTATCATCCTTCAATCAACCTTTCTCTGGAATACTCCTACACTAATATCAACTTTCTAGATATCACAATTCATATCCAAGATAGCACCCTACAAACCACTATATACAGAAAACCCACAGACTACCATACCCATGTCCACAAGACCAGCAATCATCCCAAGAAAACCAAAAAAATATGCGATTTACAGACAGGCCCTCATATACCACTGCATCTGCTCTGAGGAAAACAGTCACAATTCCCACCTAACCAGCCTAAAATTTACACAACAAGGACACTCCAGTAGAGAAGTACATGTGGAAGTACATGCAAAAGTGCTATCCAAATACCCCACTGTAAGCTGTGGACTACAAATACAAAAAGAAAATCCCCTGCGACCTCACATCCCTTATGGTCATCTACACCCACACTGGAACCAATCAGAAGAATCACCAAACAATGGCAACCTATAATCACAAAATCAGGCTTTGAGAAAAATATTCCCAGTGCCTCTGCTCCTGGCTTTCAAACAGTCTGCCAACCTTACTCAGCTCATCATCAGAACTAAATTCTCCACTGCCCAACTAACATCAAGTGGGACACAGCCTTGCCTCGGCAAGAAATGCTTAACCACTTCTATCAACACTCAAATAAAAAAAACTCATCAGAATCCATGGTTCCTACACATGCTTTCCCAAAACACGATATACCTGATCCAGTGCACTAAGTGCCCTAATGGCAACTACGTGGGTAAAACTAAGCAGCAGCTATGCACCAGAATGAACGCTCACAGAAAAGATATAGAAGACAGAGACAAATCGTAGGAATACATTTCTCACAGAACAACCACTCCTCTCTGACCTTACTATCCTCATGCTCCAGGGAAACCAACGCAACACCTTCAAATGGTGAACTCAGGAACAAAAAAATATCATAAGCTGGCTGGACACTAAGAACTAAGATTAAACATTTATATTGGTTTTATGGTACATAATATTTTACCCAACCTCTGAATTCTTTCCACACAGGAAAGGTGAGAATGACCCTCTTCCCTTTTGATAGGCCTTAATCTCTCAGTAAGCAGCTTCTTTTCTACCCCTGAGAATTTTAATGCACCCCCTCTACTGTTTTTCACTATGCTGTACAAGGTTCCCTGTGATCAGACCGAGGAAGAATGTCTTGCATTGAAAAGCTTGGTTAACCTTATCCCAGCTACATAGTTGGTCCAATATAAGATATCATCCTAAGAAAACTTTGCCTCAGCATCATTCCAAGAAGAAATCTGCCATTATTCTATCAATGAAACTCATAAAGATTGACTCATTTCCAGTCCAGAGTACTGCATACCACTATAGCAATTTGCAAAGTCTTCAAACATTTTATGAATAATTGCTTTTGTCTCCCAGCATGGTCTACTCAGAGCCTTCAATAGAAGGTGGGGAGAGAACGGATGTAAAGTGTAGATGTAATAAGATGTGGCATGCGTTCCAAGCATTAAGCAACATGGTGTTATGGGTGCAGACAGAAATGCAGCTCCCTGCTGTAATTCAGAACGCTTTGCAGGAAGACTTCTGAGTTACAAGGATACCCCAGACCAAACAGAAGTTTACTGTTGGGTCCAGGGCAGAGGGGAATCTAGCTGCTGGCTTTGAGCTTGCAGCCAGTTTCCCCTTGCTACTAACCCTGGTCCCTGCCAGCCCATGCTGTTTTCAGACTGGGAGCGGAAAGGGAGCAGAGGGAGCTCATTCTACAGGTTCCCCAGCTGGTGCTAGAGGGTGGAAAGGGTGAATTGAAGCCCCCTCCACCTCAGGGGGACTCCAGTACACCCATCCCACCCTCCAGTGGGTGCTGAAAACCCCCTTGACCAAATTCCCTCCACTCCTTTTCCCCCTTTCCATTCTGAAAATAGCCACAGTCCAGCAGGCAGGCACAAGTTACAGAAGACATTCTGTTTTGAAATGTCTTCATTTGAATCCTCATTCAGACTTTTGCCCAATCGGCCATTTCTTAAGCAATCTGCAGCCATGCACATGTCCATAGACAGCTTTCTGTGGCCAGGTTGGCAGAAAAAAATATCACTTCTGTCTGCGCCCTGTGCAGCAACAAAATCTAAATCATTTAATTCACATTGAGAGAATTTTTAATTTGAAGGATTTTTTTTTAATTTTATTTTAAGAACAAAGGCCAAGCAAAACCAAACAGGAGGATCTTGCTCATCTAGTCCTGTGTTTTCTAATATTCCATGAACAATTGTATGCTTTTTCCATTTTATTATCATTATGTAGATGCAGGTCACCTCTGATATTAAGATTAAAACAACAATTTGAATCCAAAGAAGGATTTCATTTTTTTTATTTTTTTTTGTATGAAGGCTACATTATGTCTTCCTCAAAGTGATATCACGTAATATGTAATAAAATTGAAACTCCAAGGGATTTTCAATTAAACTCATTACAATTTGTGAGTGGAAGTCACTTAAAGTATCCTGGAATATATATTTAAATAAATCAGATAGTAACCTAAAAAGTTGTTGTTTTTCCCAAGTTTTCCCATTAAATCAAAATGGTATCCATTTTCCATAACACACACAAATTCCAGTTGCCCGCCTGGATCAGAGTTGGTGCTGCTCTTTATAAACAAAATAGGTACAAACTTGGCCCTCTAAAGTCAATGGGATTTTGATCACTGCTTTAGTAATTTTGGGGATACTTATCGTAGAATCATAAAAACTAAGGGCTGGAAGGGACCTTGAAAGATCATCGAGTCCAAGCCACCTGCTCTGGGCAGAAATACTGCTGAGATCAAATGATCCCAGCAAGGTATCCAGTCTCCTCTTGAAGACTTCCAAGGTTGAGGACTGCACCACCTCGCTGGGAAGTCTATTCCAGATTATTGTAAAGATGACCTCCATCTCCCATTTCTAGTGAGACTAAAGTGAGAGGCTGCCCTCTAGGAAGAAGGCTAACATTTCACAAAAGCCTTTGCTATCACACATCTCAGTGTTTGAGCGTGGAAGCATGATATAAATTACTGAGGTGTAGAATAGCTGCATTTTGTTGCATATCTTACCATAATTGACAGATTACAATGATTTCCCAAACATACAACATCTGTTTTAAGGATTTTTGTCACTATGAACATGAACTAAACCTTTTTAATGAAGAAAACAAAGCTGGAAAAACAAGATTTATGCCTTGTGCAGCCACTGATCATCAACAGGATCAGAGCCCTGATTCACTACCATTTAAGGCATAAGACCATGAAGATTGGTCATGTCCCTTCTAGTGACTGGTCCACAAACAAGCTGACATAGCATGTGCTTTTTGGAATAGTTCAGGCATATGTGGTACAATAGTAGAATAGTGGGTCCTAGTTTCTTTTCCCAGCTCTGTAAGTGGCATGCACTATCCTATTGGAAGAGTGGTTGCAGAAACAAACAGATTTGGCAGCTTTCTTCTGTGGTAGTTAACACTGTGAATAGGACTGTGATCTTCCATATTAGACGTCCATTTACCTATCCAGTTCTGCTATAAATAACCAGGTACAACCCTCTTACACCTATTGGCTTCCAACTCAGTACATCTTATAGATTCATAGATTCATAGATTCATAGATTTTAGGGTCGGAAGGGACCTCAATAGATCATCGAGTCGGACCCCCTGCATAAGCAGGAAAGAGTGCTGGGTCTAGATGACCCCAGCTAGATGCTCATCTAACCTCCTCTTGAAGACCCCCAGGGTAGGGGAGAGCACCACCTCCCTTGGGAGCCCGTTCCAGACCTTGGCCACTCGAACTGTGAAGAAGTTCTTCCTAATGTCCAATCTAATTCTGCTCTCTGCTAGCTTGTGGGCATTATTTCTTGTAACCCCCGGGGGCGCCTTGGTGAATAAATACTCACCAATTCCCTTCTGTGCCCCCGTGATGAACTTATAGGCGGCCACAAGGTCGCCTCTCAACCTTCTCTTGCGGAGGCTGAAAAGATCCAGTTTCTCTAGTCTCTCCTCGTAGGGCTTGGTCTGCAGGCCCTTGACCATATGAGCTGCCCTTCTCTGGACTCTCTCCAGGTTATCTGCATCCCTCTTGAATTGCGGCGCCCAGAATTGCACGCAGTACTCCAACTGCGGTCTGACCAGCGCCCGATAGAGGGGAAGTATCACCTCCTTGGACCTATTCGTCATGCATCTGCTGATGCACGATAAAGTGCCATTGGCTTTTTTGATGGCTTCGTCACACTGCTGACTCATGTTCATCTTGGAGTCCACTAGGACTCCAAGATCCCTTTCCACTTCCGTGGTACCCAGCAGGTCATTCCCTAGGCTGTAGGTGTGCTGGACATTTTTCCTCCCTAGGTGCAGCACTTTGCATTTCTCCTTGTTGAACTGCATTCTGTTGTTTTCTGCTCACTTGTCCAACCTATCCAGATCTGCTTGCAGCCAACCTGTCCAGATCTGCTTGCACCAACCTATCCAGATCTGCTTGCAGATCTTTCCACAGGCTAACATTATATTAATATGCAATAAAATATAAACTATTCCCTGTATAAACTAGGAGCCAAATTTACCCGAAGAGTACTCATTCCAGTTCCCATGGGAAAGCTAGAATGCTTCGTATGTTTGGAGACCTGGTTAGAGACCACTGTGCTGCCTGGCATCAATTGAAGCAGTTCTAACATGTAGACCTCAAGACTGGAGGCTGGATACGTATTGTGTAGTTCCTATTTACAAAGCTTGTTCTGATGAGCATGATGCACATGTTTTCAGCCACATCTTTGCCTTGAATAAGCCATACCTGGCCTGTCCTTCCATTTTTTTAAATGTACAAACATATATTTGCTGTTATTTGTATCAAGTGGCAGCCAGAAACTCCAGTCAAGATCACTCTGGTAGGTGCTTTAGAAACATGACAGGCAGTCTACTGGTTCACAGTTGAAGGACCCAATTTTTGTCATCTTTTGCTTGTGTTTATAGTCTTTTGCACTATAACTCTCTTTTACTAAACATTTGTCAAGGAGAATGCAGTTTTACCCTACTATTTTAGTAATACCGTACTTACCTGAATCCAAGATGACTTTGAATTTAGGATGATACCCCCCAATAATTAGATTCTAGACATGGAAAATCATAAATTTATCCCACTACCACCACTGCAGCAGAAAAAACAGAGGCAGAGGACAAAGCAGTGAGGAAAGCAGGGGTGAGGGAGGTAGGCATCAGGAAGGAAGGCAGCGTGGGAAGCAGGAAGCCTGACCCCCATCCCTTTACCCCCTAGTAACTGTAACTCCATCACCTGCCATCCTGCTGCCTGCCCCCCTTCTGTTGCTTTCCTCATCTGATCCAAGTGCAGGGGGAGCCCCAGAGCCACTCCTGACCATGCTGCAGGGAGAAGCTATGCAGGGAGTCCAGCTGGACCAAGGATAGTAGGGGTGGCACACAGGTTCCTCTTCCCTGCCTAGCTCTCCTCCCACCCCTCCCCATGGTCTTTCCAACTGGCTGGGAGCAAGCCAGAAGGAACAGTCTGCATGTTGCCACATCTGCTCCTGTGTCACTGGGCAGAAGTGGGTCAG
The DNA here is from genome assembly GCF_030867095.1 of Alligator mississippiensis. Classification (NCBI taxonomy): domain Eukaryota; kingdom Metazoa; phylum Chordata; order Crocodylia; family Alligatoridae; genus Alligator; species Alligator mississippiensis. The sequence goes on from NC_081824.1 coordinate 159,279,982, forward strand.
GGGTGGCTCTGGGGCTCTATCCCACCCACTCTACCCAAATCAGCTAAGAATCAGCTCCCAACTGGAGTGGGATGGGGAGAGTGGCTGTGCAGGGAGCCTGGCTCTGCTGGGGATTGCAGCAGCAGCGTGCCAATTCATCCTTCCCAGCTTGACTCCCTGCCAGCGAGGGAGATGGGTGGAGGGGAGCCAGGCAGGGACCAAATGCTGTAAGGAGGAACCTGCCTGCTGATGATGCTATCCTTGGCCCAGCCAGGCTTCTTGTACAACCACTTCCCACAGCTCCCAGCTGGAGTGGTCTGATATTCAATTGTAAACGCAGCTTTGTTTTCCCCATTATAAAAAACAGGGAAAATCTCATCTTGGAATTGAGTAAATATGTCAATTAAAAATTTTTTTTAAAGCTGGTTATCTAGTACAGGCTTAAGCAGGACTAGCAATCAATAGATGCTTTCAAGAAAGTGGCTGCAACGTTTTAGTATGTCTTCAGATATTTCCACACATTGGCTGGTCTGCAATCAACAGACTTCACATGGCTGCCTGTAGACAGCCGGTTGTCTTAGTTGCACAGAGTTTATAATATCTACACTAAATACATTTAAAGCTTTAACAGTTGCTGTAACTTGAAGATTTCTGTTTGACTGGAAAGATGCAACGATTACTGTGCTTTGCTGTTAGCCCTCAGCAGGAATATTTATGACAGCAGCTAGAGATAGCAGCATGAAGGACATACCATGGTCATATCCCTGGTATGATATATGTGTATGTATTCTGGGTAGTGTAATACAGTAGCATCTTTGTAATCTAAAGCTTTGCATAGATCATTTTTACCTTGTAAACTAAATAAAAATCAATATGCATATTCAAAGCAGGGTTCCTACCAGTTTTAAGTGATATAAAAATGGTGCAATGTAGTCAACTAGATTTATATAATTCTCAGTACATATGCTGAAGTGATTTTTAAAACAACATTTTTAAGAAAAGCATTTTCCCTTCTCTGGTACTTTATTAGGCAACAACTAAAATCCATTGTCTCCTTATAACAGGCACTCCAGTTATTTATTTATTAGATTTATATGATGCCCTTCCCAGCAGAGGCTCAGGATGAAGCTTGGTTGTTATCAGACTGTGGATGCTCTTTTGACCCTGGCTTTTAACGTAAGGTAAGGTCTAAATTCCTGCTGCCAATAGTTCAATTCTGGATTAAATAGGTTTAATGGTTTTTCACTGCTCCTGGCAGACTGACGAGTCCTTATTCTCCTAACAAGCCAAAATATAATAGTGCATAGTTTGATTCTCAACACACTGAAGGATGTGTACGTATATTATAATTGAGTCTGGTAGCATTGCCTTTTATTAAGGTTTTCCCAACACATCCCTGTTTCCAGTTATTATTTCTTATAAAAAAGTTAACCTTTTAGCCTAAAATTCTCAGTGTTAAATGGCTGCCTCAAACCACATGGTATTTCGATTTTGCTTTTAGCAAAATTAGTTCATCCATTTCTAAGACAGAGAATAGGGGGAAATGCAGTGTTTGGACCAAATCAAAGAATTGGAAAGCTCAAAATTTGGAAGCATGGTTTTATATTCTGTGGGGAAGAGGGAGATTATTTTATGGATTTGCTTTTGTAGTCCTGGGGAAAAAAATCTCCTCAATTTAGCAAAAGTGTAAGCCTTTGAAAAATCATAATTTGCACAAGTAGCCTCATTACAGTTTTACAGCTAAAAACCTCCAAAGATTCTGTCCCCATTGGATATGCTAGACCTTCTTCCAGCTCCCATGTGCGATCTGACCATATATGTATCATCCTCATACAGCAAATTGCAAACTCCAGCACAGGACTACAAGGACAAGGTAGGATTTTCCTTGTAATGGTCATTTCTTGATACTTGCCATATCTTGGGACTGGGGGGCAGGAGGACTGTCTATCCTGTGTTCCCTGCCGGAATGTAGACAGTGTGGAGAAGAATGAAGCCAATCAATTCACAAGTAGAGGGAACAAAAGTTAGACTACGGGCAGGAAAGGAGCAACTGGTCTCTGGTGAGAGTGCACTGGAGGGGTGGTGGGCTGGAGTGGGAACTAGTTGGGGAGAAGAAACTGGACCTGGTGGGGCAAGGAGACTGGGTATAGAATTACTGAGGAGTGGAACAGGATTCAAGGTGGAACTGGTCTATCAAGGGCTGAGGTGAGAAAAGAATTGAAATTGTCAGGACAAAGACTTCAGACAAGGATGCAGGAAGCAGATTGGGGGGAGGAAGGAGGACAGACAGAGGTTGAATAAGGAGCTCAAGGAAGTGCAAGTGGGAAGGGAGAGACACATCACGTAAGAAGCTGGGAAGGAGACCCTAGAACTGGCTGGGTTAGGAGCCTGGGACTGAGAAGGAAAGCCTGAAGAAATGAGGCTGGGACTGAACAAGCAATAGAAGTGAGACAGGGGCAAAGAACTGGGGGTAGGGTGGAGGCATGACTGAAATGTGGTCAGGTTGTAGGGGATGGAAAACAAGGGGCAAAATCTATGGGACAGGAAAGAAAAACTACCTAGTGGTGAACACACTTCTTCAAGGCCAAGATTCCCAAGTGTCTCCAGCAAATGTCTGTAAAACCCACTGGCAAAGCACTGGTCCATTTAAAAGATGCCAATCTACTGCTGCTCTCTGTTGATCCGTTACTTGGAGTAGCTGACATCTGTGCAGTGAATCTATATTGTGGAGGAGGTGTCACTATGATGCCATACAGTGGAATTTTTTTCAGTTTGCTTTTTTAAACAGGTAGGAAAATTATCCCTAAACAAAATGGTAAGTGAACACAAGTGTCATTAAAAGACAAACAAGCACTCAAGTTTGGAAATGCCTGGTTTAGGATTGCATATACAACTTCACCTCTGACCCTTTTCACATTTGCAGTGACAGACGCAGCGGGGTGCAGTGGTGTGGTCACACCCCCTTTCACCTATGGTTCACCACTGAGAGCTCTGAACCCGGCAGCCAGACATATACGCAGTGAATTCTCTGCTGCCACCACTGTACCCTGCTTTCTGCCATCCTGGATCCATGGCTGCATATACACATTATGCAATTAAAAACAACATCATGATGACAAGCTATTTCTTTCATGGAACACCTGTGTCATGCACAGTGGAGAAGGTGGATGGTGCTCATTTAATGAGCAGTTTTGGAAAATACCTGCTTGTCTTTTATGAATATGCATAATGTAGTTTACTTTATTAGGAAGACTGGGTTTTTTTTCTGGAAGTAGTTCTTTACCAAGGTTCCAGGAAATAAAATGCAAGTTCCATATTGCAAATTTCATTAAGATACTACTGGCACCTCACTTGCTCTTCAGGCACAAGCTACAGTGCTCAGCCAGCAGCTACAGATGTGAAAGAGGTAAACACAGGACTCTGCCCCTTCAATTTGCTGAGCCAGACACAAGCAGCAGCCAGCAAGCACCTTGGAAGCTGTATGGCATGCAATGTTTCCAGGTGTGCTTCTTTCCCAGCAGAGAAAATGACTTCCATGCTTAAGGCACACATCCCAATTTTGGAGGGCTGCTTTTGGAAAAAATGTACGTATTGTATGCAAAAAATATGGTGACTTAGAAATGCAATGCAAAACCAATGACAAGATATTTACTTTTTAAAAGTGACAGCAAAGGGAAAAAGAATGGTACAGCCAGCCTGACAGCAGTGTACAACAAAGAACCAAGGTGTCTAGAGGAGACACCAGTTAACAGAGAGAAATAAATCCTAGATCCTATAAAGGCACAGAAGCAAGCAGTGCTGTCCATGCGGACACATGTAAAAGCTTTGCTTTTTCATTCTCACCTAAAATATTGTATTCCAGTGGATTAATAGATGCCGGCCAGTTTTGAAAATGTGATTCACTGTCCCTACAAACAAATCCTACTGTACAACTCCCGAAGGGGTAAAGTGTCTGACTTGCAAGATAGAGTTCAAGTGCTTCCCGGGAAGAGCCACAGTGGAAAACAGGTGCTCAATCACCAATGTGGTCTTAAAATTGGGGGACCATGGGGCTCTCTCTCGTAAAAAGGCAAGACTTAAGGCTTAGTACTAAGAGGGTGACACTTCCAGAGAGACTGAATAAAGGCTAGAAGCATAACACATGCTGTAAATCTATTAAATGTTTTCTTGTTGTTTGATGTGTGGCCTTAGACCTCATTTACCATACACGACTTTAATTTTGCTTTAAAAAGACAGACTCCTCAGGTTTTCTGTGGCAGAAAAAAACATTAATATTTCTTTTTTCACAATACCTCTTTGAGGTCAAGGCCAAAGGGCCCACTCAAGCCTAGGCATCTCATCAGGCCAGCATTGTTAAGATGCAGCAGTTTCTATAAACGATAGCACACAAGGAGGTAAGGTGATGAACACCTTGTCTGGTCTCCTTTGGTTCCCTGACCTTAAACAGCCAAGAGCTAGATCAACTATCAGCATAAGTCTAGCATCTGGGTCCAGCTCAGATTTGTACAACCACAGTGAGTCTCCTGCCTTTGCAAACCTCTTCCATGAGGTGAGAGTATTAGCAGCCCCATTTTCCAGATGAGGAGCTGAGACAAATTTAAAGGTCAAAACCAGTAATCATAAGCCCTGATTTTTCAGAGTACTTGGCATTACCTAGCACTTTACACACTGAAAGCACAGCTCATGCCGAATTTAGTGGCAGCTGTGAGAGTTCAACTCTTTTATAAATCAAACCTCAGGCATCAAAGCTGGGCACCAAGAAACAAAGGAACACACACAGACTGTGAAAGGTCTAGTTTACATGATTTGCCCAGCACTGGGCAAGAGCCCTGCAGAACTCTACTTTTTGAAGTGTCTACTTTCAATTGGCTCTGTGTACTGAGAGCTTCCATGATGCAGGGGTAAGCTACAACAGTTTAGCTTCTGTCTAAAGGATAAACCAAAGGGTAAATGTGTGCATACTGTATCTGCTTCTAGAGTAGCAGATCTACTGAAAAAAACATTCTCTTTCACCTCATGGCAATTTGCTTGTGTGCCCATGCCCAAACTGCTGCTTTTCTGTCCCAACACCTTTATTTAACACAACCTCTTATCAGTTATGTTTCTCTCATTCTTCATTCTGTATTACAGCGGCTGTCCCTTTTATGTAATATATTCAGCCTCTGCCTTTATCACAGGAAATTTCACATTTCTGTCAGGGCTCAGTTTTCCTATTGACTGAGCCTTTGTAAGGGATGAGAACAATCAGACAATTCAGTGCGTGGGAGCGCACTTTTTCATCATTCCAGCAAAGGTCTGCTAGCTGCATGCAGGAAAGGTGAGGCCAGGAAAGGTGAGGCCAGTCTCCTAACCCATCAATGACCTTTTGTGGAGTGTAACACTCATCAGAGAGCTAAAATTCAAGCCATACCACCCTCTGTGCTGCTGCCTCTTTCCTGACATAAAAGGGCAGCTAAGATCAGGTACTAGCATGCAGGGCTCAATCTTGTCATCAGTATGCAAGGGACCTGAACAGTGATGAACTGTTAATAGTTATAATAGGAGCCATATATATGGCCCATTCACATATGTTTGTGCATACATATGCACAGAAGCATCCACTGGCCTCATTTAGACTAGGCACTGTGACATTGCCCTTTACTGCAGAGAACTGTGAAACAGTTCGTAAGAGAATAAGATTTTGATAGTTCTCATCTGATTTCCCTTTTAGTTTTCTATAGTATGCAGATAGAATCATAGAAAATTAGGGTTGGCAGGGACTTCAGGAGGTCATCTAGTCCAACTCCCTGCTCAAGGCAGGGCCATCCCCAACTAGATCATTCCAGCCAGGGCTTTGTTGAGTTGGGCATTAAAAACCTCCAAGGATGGAGATTCCACTACCTCTCTAGGTAACCTGTTCCAGTGCTTTGCCACCCTCCTAGTGAGAAAGTTTTTCCAATAACTAATCTAAACTTTCCTTGGAGCGAGACCATTGCCCCTTCTTCTGTCATCTGCCAACACCGAAAAGTCTCACTTCACCTCCTTGGAACCACCCTTCAGGTAGCTGAAGGCTACAATTAAATCCTCCTTCAGTCTTCTCTTTTCCAGACTAAATAAGCCCTGTTCCCTCAGTCTGTTCTCAGAAGTCATGTGCCCTAGCCCCCTAACCATTTTCATTGCCCTCCGTTGGACTCTCTCCAATTTGTTCACATCCTTCCTGTACTGGGAGGCCCAAAACTGGACATGGTACTCCAAATGTGGCTTCACCAGTGATAAATAGAGCAGAATAATTATTTCCCTCAATCTGCTGGGAATGCTCCTACTAATGCAGCCCAAGATGCTGTTAGCCTCCTTGGCAACAAGGGCACACTGTTGACTCATATCTGTCTTATTGTGCACTGTAACCCCCAAGTACTTTTTTGCAGAGCTGCTGCTTAGCCAGTCTGTCCCCAGCCTGTACTGGTGCATGGGATTGTTTAGTCTTAAGTGCAGGACTTTGCACTTGTCCTTCTTGACCTTCATGAGATTTATTTTGCAATTCATACAGTGACTCTGAATCCTAGCCCTACCCTTCAGCATATCTACTACTCCCCTCAGTTTGCTGTTATGTACAAAATTCCTGAGGGTGTAATCCATCCCATCTTCCAGATTGTTACTGAAGATAATGAACAAAACAGGCCCAGGAACAACCCCTGGGGCTCTCCATTTGATACCAGCTGCCAACTAGACCTCAACCCATTGATCAGTATCCATTGAGCCCGATGATCCAACTAGCTTTCTATCTACCTTACAGTTCATTCATCCAACCCATATTTCCTTAGCTTGCTTGCAAGATACCAGGCAACATTTCTACACAGGCACAAAGCCAAGGCTATCACATCAGCCACAGCTTCTAATTTAGCAGCTTCAGAGCACATACCCTACTGCCTATTATTTTCTGTGATTGAATGACCTATACATTGATAATGAGCAGTAACACATTTCCTCCAAAGAATAATAATAAGTGTGGTGGCTTGCCAGCAGCAGCCTGGCTTGCCAGCTCGGAAAGACTCTGAGCAATTGGTGGGGCATTCCCACCAATTAGGCGATGGCAGAGGAGAGGCCAAGGCAAAGAGCTGGACCTGAGAGGGGACTAACCTCCCCCCCCCTTTTAATTGGTCCATTTTCCATCTGGGGTGGAGCCCCAGAAGAGAATAAAAGGGCAGTATGCCCAGCACACAGGTTGCTGCGACAAGGGACAGAGAAGATGGCTGTGAAAAGCTGGCAGAGCTGGCTAGCAGGGCAGAGCTGTTGCCCCAAAAGAGCCTGAAGCCTCCTTGTTAGATAGGGAGCGGCAAGCGGCCACATCCCCCATCCCCACTGCAAGGGAACATGGCAAGTGGTGCACAGCCGGTGCATGGAAGGTCCAAGAGGGACCAAAGCCCTGAGAGCTGCATGAGGTGGCTCGGGTCTCCAACCCCTGGCATGAGGCCAGGCAGTAAATACACAGTCAGTGCATGGAGAGTCTGGGAGCAGACCAGGATGCAGGAGCTGCTCGAGGCAGCCCTGGTCTGTAATCCCCAGCACGAGGCCAGGAACACTGTGTGCAGGCAGTACTTGGAGGGTCTGGGAGCAGACTGAAATCCCGGTGCCACACATGGCAGCTTGGGTCTCCAACCCTTGGCACAAGGATGGACATGTGGCATAGCAGGGCCATCAGTGCACAGACAGTGCACAGGGCCTAGACAGGGCCGAGGTCAGGGAGAGCCATGAGCAGCTAGGGATATCCCTGCTGAAAGAGGAAATGCCTCGCTCGGGGAAACCAGTGCAGCTTCATTGGGCCCAGAGAGTTGCGAGTTGTCCTGGGAAGGGGGATTCCCACAGGGAAGCAGGCATTCCCGCACCCACCCACCCACCCCTGGCCCCATCAGTTGGGGCTAGCAGCTGGAGGGAAAACCCCAAAAGGAAAGGGCTCCCAGGGATCTTGAGGGTTCCCCTTTCTGGACTGACTATTCAAGCTGGGTAGCAGGGAGCCTGAAGGGCCTTGGGGATCTTCTCCCTCTCTTTATCTTTGGGGCATCGCCACTGCCCCAGAACAACAAGGCCTGTTCTTTTGTTCCTTTTAGAGATATAGCTTGTTCATCTGATGTTTCTGCGCCTCATATTTTGTGAGCCCTGCACCTCATATTTTGTCGATTAGTATTTCACTAGAGTATAAAATTGCACAACGTTTACAGAGACCCTTTGTTTCCCAAATCCCTTACCTGCACCCAGAGTAGAGATATATCTCCATCTTCAAATACTCTGGATGTGTGTGTGTTTATGTGTATAGCATATAGCACATAGAATATATACAAAGGATCTGAGAACTATTTTAACTCTTTTTACATGTATATTAATAAATTTGTACATAGCTAAGTTATTGAGTGTCTTGGTCTGCCTCTTTAGGGGAAGGAGGGAAACTGCATGCAGCCAGCAGTTTCACCCCACAGCGCACCTGCCCTGCTAACATTA